>NW_016811810.1:1544030-1574097 GCF_001698545.2 Rhinopithecus bieti
TCAAGCGAGGGGAGGCTGGGACCCTCTCCTCCCCAGAGGGGCTGGCGGAGAGGTGTGTTCAAGCGAGGGGAGGCTGGGACCCTCTCCTCCCCAGAGGGGCTGGCGGAGAGGTGTGTTCAAGCGAGGGGAGGCTGGGACCCTCTCCTCCCCAGAGGGGCTGGCGGAGAGGTGTGCTCAAGCGAGGGGAGGCTGGGACCCTCTCCTCCCCAGAGGGGCTGGCGGAGAGGTGTGTTCAAGCGAGGGGAGGCTGGGACCCTCTCCTCCCCAGAGGGGCTGGCGGAGAGGTGTGTTCAAGCGAGGGGAGGCTGGGACCCTCTCCTCCCCAGAGGGGCTGGCGGAGAGGTGTGTTCAAGCGAGGGGAGGCTGGGACCCTCTCCTCCCCAGAGGGGCTGGCGGAGAGGTGTGTTCAAGCGAGGGGAGGCTGGGACCCTCTCCTCCCCAGAGGGGCTGGCGGAGAGGTGTGTTCAAGCGAGGGGAGGCTGGGACCCTCTCCTCCCCAGAGGGGCTGGCGGAGAGGTGTGTTCAAGCGAGGGGAGGCTGGGACCCTCTCCTCCCCAGAGGGGCTGGCGGAGAGGTGTGTTCAAGCGAGGGGAGGCTGGGACCCTCTCCTCCCCAGAGGGGCTGGCGGAGAGGTGTGTTCAAGCGAGGGGAGGCTGGGACCCTCTCCTCCCCAGAGGGGCTGGCGGAGAGGTGTGCTCAAGCGAGGGGAGGCTGGGACCCTCTCCTCCCCAGAGGGGCTGGCGGAGAGGTGTGCTCAAGCGAGGGGAGGCTGGGACCGGCCCGGCCTCTTCCCCGGCCCGCTAGGGGGCGCGCGCCCTCTCCGCGAAGTTCCCAGCTGCTGGGAAGGCGAGCCGGAGCCCGGACCTCAGAGCCAGGCACGGAGCTTCCTCCTGCGGACCCCGAGGCATGGGAGAGAAGGGACCTCGTGTCCGCAGTGCCCCCCTTGCACTGTCCCTGCTAGTGACAGGAAGCTCTTCTCACACCGTTCGTGGGCCCGGCTGTGTCTCCTCCTCGCCTTCACCTGCCGCTCTGACCTGCAGTGCCCTCCCCAGCTGGATCCCCACCTGGAGCCCCTCAGTGTCCTGTCCCAGGCCACGCTGAAGGTGGGCGGTGCGCGCTGCGGGGGACTGGCTGAATGAATGAATGAGCCCACACAGGAATGGCCCTGCACACCACCAGGGGTCTTTCTGCGGGAAGTGCGGTGACACCAGCGGTCCTCCTGAGGCCCCGGACTCAGGGCCTGAGGGGCTCAGCACCGGCTCCTCCCATTCCCTTCCTTCCTCCTGACTTGCCGTGCTGCCTTAAGTTTGGTAATTAATGTCATTCTAAGGAAAAACAAGCAGTCGAGGTCGAGTCATTCTCATGAATCGTTCGGCTCATCATTTTGTGTTGTGATGCCGTCTTAGGCGCAAAGCGTCTCACTTGTGCACTGATGCGCCACAATGACACACGTGTAGTGCACAGTTCCTACAGGCGCGTGTATTTCGATCTTACCGGACAATGGAAAGGCTGCACAAATCTAAACCCGCTGTCACCTTTGGGGCTTGTGCCTTCTGCCAACACCCCATAGGAGCCCGGATCTCAGACGTCCCAGGCACCTCGGCCCCACCAGAATTCTGTGCTCATAGGACACCGTGAACGCTGCGTGTGGACAGGGCGGCACGGACCCGGACACTTGGATTACGCAGGTCTCCTCTGCTCACGCAACCTAATGCTGTCCCATTGGACTTCACTTACAAAACACAAGTTTAAAGATAAAATCATCTGTTTCACGATATGGGTAAGTTAAAAAAGAAAAATTTTTGATAATTCCTTGATGGTGACAGCAGAACATTAAACCAACGTGGGGCTCTTTGAGTGAAGCTCTGGGTGACGCCACGTGCTCCGGGTCCGTGACACTGACCTTGCCAATGTCTGGAGGAAGAAATTAAACATACGCCTAGATTGGAGGGGCTGGAACCTCCTGGGGTGGATCCCAGGGGAGGAATCAGGAGAGGGGTACGATTGTGGGGGTCCCTGATGTGCAGATCCAGTGAATGCAGACGTGTTGTTGGGTGTGAGTGAAAGGCAGCACAGACCTCTTTCAGAGAAGTGGTGAGTGTCTGGACTTGAAGTGAGACCCTTGCCAGCTCTGCCATTAGCAAGCTCTAAGGAGGTGACAGGTGACTTAAACTCACACCCAGCCACTCACCCATCCTTTATTCTCCAGTTCACCCACCCGTCTACCTCTTGACGCATCCATCCAACAAGTATTTTTTGTAGTCTACTAGGAACCAGACACTGTGGGGACCACATTGTAAACTAGATCTCTGCCTTAAGTCCTTTCAGTAAGATGAAGTTATTTATCAAGATCATATTTGCGGCTAGGCACAGTAGAGGAAGCTGCCGGAGGAAGTGCAGGTCCCCACGAGGTAGGGTGGGGCTGGGGCCAGAGTGTCCTCTGAGCAGAGTCACTCCTCTCAAGGGGCTTGAGACAAGGGTACTACTGACCCCATGTGACAGAGGGGCAAGGTGTCTGCAGCCCAGCAGCAGGGCTGTGGCACTCACTGATGAGTGGGGCGGGAACCAGCCAAGTCAGGTGCAGCCACTGTGGATTCTGAGATTGTGGGCAGCAAACCAGCATAAGCAGAGTCTTGCTCAACCCTGCGAGCAGCAGGGCAGGGAAAGGGAAGAAAAGAGGCCTTCCAGGCACACAGTGCTGCCGAGCCAGCAGCAGCCACTTCTCACAACCGCCAGGGGTGTGTGCCAGCACCCTATGTTACAGGTGGGAAAATGGGGGCTCCAGGAAGCGAGGTGAGCAGCCCAGGCTCTGGAGCCCTCACACCCTCACGGCCCCCACCCCCACCTCTGTGGCTGACTCCCCTGCAAGGGGGCACCCTCACCCTGCCTTCCTTCCTGAATATGATTGATCACCCAGGAACGTGATAGCCATGGAGGAAATGAGAAAAGGAAAGAAATCCCCAGCCCAGCCCTTGGCGCCAGTGGTTCCTGGGACACATCCACATTGTGGCCATGTGCGGATGCCACGTTGGTCACTGTGACCCTGAGGGAGTCACAGGGCTGCTTCTGGCCAAAAGCCCCTTCATGTCTCTGTGGCTACCCCAGCTGTGTGGTTATTTCAATGTTTTGAAATAACCGTTTTTTCTCACATTAGAAGTTACATATACTGTAGTTATTACAAAGCCATTTAAAAATGAGAAAAAAGAAAACAGTCACCCAGAGCCTCCCTGCCACCTGGCAGCGTAAGTCCTTCCGTCACACCTTCTTATTTGCCCATTTCCTTATTCATTCAGCGTGTACGTGTCAGGCACCTGCTGTGTGCCAGGCACTGGGGGCCGTGGGGAACAGCAGTAGCAAAACAAACCCATGCAGAGATGGAGGGACCTGGGACCCGAGGTTCCATCTACTCACCCGATTCCATAATGCGCCACAGTGCGGCTGTCTACACGGGTGGTGTCTACGCTCAACGCAGTGCTCCGGGCACCTCTTCCATGTGTCTTATTCATGCTGGGGGTGAGGGAGGATGTCTCCACATTGCAAATCTCCTCTCCTCAACTCTGTGCAGGTGCAACCCCATATCCTATCAGGAGCAGACACCCAGCTGCTAGGGCAAGTCTCTGGCATGGCCACCTGTGAGGTCACAGTCCCTCTCTGGGCCCCAGTGCCCCATTCTGGGGCCTTCCCATCTTTGCCCATGCGAGGAGCACCGTTTCTCGAGCCCACCCCTGCCTCTGCGGCCCAGTGCCTCTATAGAACACCGAGCCTGCCTCTTCTGGCGGACAGCCCCAGCTCTCTGTCCAGCCCCAGCGGGGGTGAATGTGGGCAGAGCAGCCGACTCTGTGCACAAAGCTCCTCTGGACATTGGAGGGCAGGAGTGACAGGACTGAGCCTGCCAGGCCCAGACGGGGTGAAAAGAGGTCCGGAAAGGGGGCATGAGGTTGTGCGGCAGCAGGAGGCGGGTGGGTGTGTGTGTGCTTCACAGCCCGATGGCTCCCGATCCCCAGGGCAACTTTCCAAGGGAGGCCTGCGCTCCTTCAGTTCACAGCTGCAGAGGCAGAGCTGGGATTTGAACGTGTCCCCAGCAATACGGTTCCTTCCCCTGGTCCTTCCTCAAAACTCAGTGCATTGTCTGCCTCATTGTCTAGGAGAAAGAAAGAAAGAAAGAAAGAATGAAAGAATGAATGAATGAATGAGCCATCTCTGCATCCATCTGCTTGGTAAGGCTTCTAGCCGTGTGCGCCCTTGTGTGTGCCACCTCCCTTCTCCAGGTCTAAAGTGGGTGGGCGTGGGCACAGGGAGCCTGGTTTCTGTGGCCCTGGTCACATCACATAATGGAGACATGGAGCCCACCTCAAGTGCCCGGGAGAGACCCCACCAGAGAGCAATCCACCCACAAGACTGAAGAGATGGTGACCAACCTCCCCCAAGGCCCACACAGACACACACACACAGATATACACACAGGTAGATATACACACAGACATACAAAGACACACACAGATATACACACAGACACACACACACAGATATACACACAGATAGATATACACACAGACATACAAAGACACACACAGATATACACACAGACACACACACACAGATATACACACAGATAGATATACACACAGACATACACAGACACACACAGATATACACACAGACACACACACAGATACATACACAGATACACACAGATATACACATAGATATACACACAGACATACACAGATACACACAGATATACACACAGACACACACACAGATATATACACAGACACACACAGATATACGCACAGATATACACACAGACATACAAAGACACACACAGATATACACACAGGCACACACACAGATATATACACAGATACACACAGATATACACACAGATAGATATGCACACAGATATACACACAGATATACACACAGACATACACACAGATATACACACAGACACACACACAGACACACACACAGATATACGCACAGATATACACACATAGCCACACATGTACCCCCCACAAACGCACATATGCATACATGCAGACAAACATGCACACAACCTACACATACACACATACAGTACACACATGCACATGCGTGCACACAGGTACATGCAGCTATACACATGTACACCCATACACATGCACACACACATGCCTATACACACAGATACACAGATACACACACCTATACACACAGATGCATGCATGGATACACACGTGCACACAGAGACACACATGCGCTTCTCTCCTGCTACTGCCTTCCTTGTCTACTCTGCACTCCCACATCTGATCCCCTCTCCATTTCACGTATTTCACATGGACTCTGGCTGCGGACTCCCTGGGTTCACTCTTGTGTCTTGGCCTCCCCATCTGCAAAGTGGAGACAGCAACATATCTATGTCACGGGTGCTGTGACAATTAAGTGACATAAACAAAACACTTAGAACAATACCTGGCACTGTGTCAATTTAGCTGTGTTCTCCATGTCACCCCTTACTTGGTGTCTGACTCCCTCGCTAGAATGCCACCTCCACGAGGCCAGCTTGCCAGCTTGCTCTCTGCCGCCCTCTTCGCCCAGAACAGTGCCTGACATATAGCAGGTGCACAACCGGAATCGGTGAATGAATGAGTGACTTCTGGCAGCCACTGCACTTGCATTCCGAGTGCGGGGAGCCGAGGTGCCTCAGGACCCCTCCCCTCCAAAGTAGCAGGAAATCAAACCTGGCTCAGGCCAGGAGGGTGGACAGCTAGGGCTCCAGGCCAGGCCAGGCCCTGGGGAACCAGTTTGAGAAGCTCCTCCTCTTCTGGGTACATGTGGGGTGGATGGGCCGGGAGGGTCTGCTCTGCGGCAGGGGATGCGTCCTTCTCTCCTGGAGACACTCCAAAGCTGAGCCACATAGCCCTTGCTCAGGCCTCAGTTCCACCCCCTGGCTCCATGAGAGGCCCAGGCCTCCCTCCCAGACGTGTGCCTGGGGATTAGCCAGACACCTTCTTGCAGCCTCAGGGCCTTGGTGGCCTGCCCAGACCAGCCAGGAGCCAGGCTGGGGCCAACTTAGCACTCACCATGGCTTGTGATAGGTGGGTGGTGGGCTGGGCTCAGGCCTCAGAGAATCTCCGGCTCAGACCCCAACGTCCCCACGTTCTTGCTGAATGACTGGGCAAGCTCCTTGGCTTTCTGACCAGTCAAACAGAGTGTGCCTATTCTTCTGTTCACATAACTTGGGATTTCCAGTTCTGCAAACATTGATTAGCTCCCGTTCCGTACCCGATGCTTCATGTGGCTTTAGGGCTGAATGTGATGTGGGTCGTGGCCAGCTTGTTCCTCACTATCTGGCTTATTCTCAGTTCCTCTGGGGCCTCCTCTTGTCCTGGGAGTCTGTCCTAGTCTGGGCTGTGGTTGGCATGGAGCTGGGGCCTCTGACCCTGCGTGTTGACACCTGCTCAGGTGGCCCCAGCTCCGGCTATCTCTGGGCATCTCACCACACAGGAAATGGCTGTGGGCCCTGTGTCTAACAGACAGGCCCCTGTGGGTCTGCCCAAAGCTGCACACTCTCGGGCCCCTGGGGACACGCGCTCTGCCACTCTAGATGTGTCTGCCTGGGAGGCTGCCTCAGGCTGGAGTGAAGGTGAAGGAAAGGGCTTTCCAGTCCTCCCAAACTTTTCTGAGCTTCTATCATTCCCACCCCAGCCTGGAAAGGGACTTGGCCTGAAGCGAGGTGGGACCGGCTCTGTGTCTGTCCTTGGATTGCCCTCCCTGCAGGCTTGGGTGGCAGGCAGGGCATGGCCAGAGCCTGGGTTTCTGCTGCCGCCTCGATTTCAGGCCCTCTGTTCTTCGTGGGTGGCAGAATCGCTCTGCCACCCCTTTCCTGGGCCACTCACCCCAGATGGGGGAAGGGTTGCGGGTAACAGGAAGTCCGGGGGAAACCCACAGTGGTTCACATCTCAAGATCCTCAACCCACTCACAGCAACAGCACTGATGTGACCAGAAGACAAGAGGAAGATAGAGACAAGGGTGTGCTCCCAGGGAGCCTTGCCTGCCACTCTAGGGCTGGGTGTGTTAAGACCTGGGGGCTCTGGCTGCGCTGCGGATGTCAGATGAGGGTGAGGTAGACCCACAGACGCAGGCAGTGGTTGGACAATGAGGTGTTTGGCTGCAGGAGCAGCTGGCTAGGGGGCTGGCCTGGGTGTTGAAGGCTGTGGCCTGCTCTGCTGAGAGACTAAGGTGCCTTCCCTGAGCCAGGGGCAGCAGGAGGTGACGTCTAGGAACGGTGAGGTTCCAAGTTAGGCAGTGAAAAAACATTTGACAAGACTAACATCTCTTTCCATGAGATGACCCTAGGAAAGGAACAGAATAACTACAAACATCCGTACCTCAGCAAACTTCCCTAAAACAAAAATATTTGGAACTACATATTGAAAGAGTACACCATATATTTGAGAATACAGACCCAGGGTAACCAATACCAAAACATGTTCTAGTAAAATTACCAATCTTAAAAAAAAAAAATCCTTGAGTACAGGTTAAAAGAGTGAGGGACTTATACTAAAATGAAAATTAGATTGTCGTCCGACTTTTCAACCACAACACGTTCTACCAGAAGAAAAAGGAGAAACATACTGTACTTAAAATACTCAAGAAAAAATGTGAGCCAAGTACTATGCACCCAGCAAAACAGACTTTTGAGTATAAAAGGTACAAACAAAAAGCAGCCCCAAAGGACTCAGGAAATAATGTTCTCAAGGCCTGAGGGGCCCAAGGACCCTAACAGAGAATGACCTTCAGGCAACAAAGAGAGTCCTTAACAGAAGCACTAGATAAAGAACCAAGGCTCAATGAAGGCTAAAAAGGAGAGTATAATGTCTTGGGTAGTGACTACTTGGGGCCAGTGCCACTGGAGGTAAAGGAATTTACCAAGACGTCGTAGGTAAAGAAAGGCAGATTTATTGAAGTATGAAAGGTAGGATGCAGTGGCTCACACCTGTAATCCTAGCACTTTAGGAGGCCGAGGTGGGCAGATTACCTGAGTTCAGGAGTTCGAGAACAGCCTGGGCAACATGGTGAAACCCTATCTCTACTAAAAATACAAAAAGTTAGCCAGGCGTGGTGGTGCATGCCTGTAGTCTCAGCTACTCAGGAGGCTGAGGCAGAAGAATCACTTGAACCTGGGAGGTGGATGTTGCAGTGAGCTGAGATCACACCATTGCACTCCAGCCTGGGGGACAGTGAGACTCTGTCTCCAAAACTAAATAAATAAAAAATAAATAAATAAATAAAGTATGAAAATACATTGCAAGGGTGCAATGGGCAGATCAGCAAGAGAGGCGCTGACGGCCGGGAGACAAAGGCTTGCTGGGGATTTCATAGGATGGTGCCTGAGCTGTGTGCTGGAGTGGGCCACGTGAAGCATTGCTAACATCAAGGTTGCAGTGAGCTAACTTGCATTTTTCTATCAGCCAAAGTTCTGGTGGTAAATTGGGTGTGGGAAGGTTGTGAATTATTTGTGCAGGAGGACCAAGAAGAAAGGCAGACTTATAGCTTATTTGACTTTTTTTTTTTTTTTGCCAGCCTCACTCCTTTTCCCTTATTAGGACTGTACATTTTACGTGTGATGGCTACATTCTCTGACCATGTAGATATAAACGGGATATGAAAACTGGTTGGAGAACGGGAAGAGCATATGAGAACAATGTAATTGTTTGCAGTAATCCTGGTAGAGTACTGGTAGCAGTAGTGTTATTAGTAGCAGTAGTGGTGTTTGTTATTAGGATAAATTATTGTTATTCCAAGACCGTTGAGTGCAGAAAGTGGAAAGGAGCACATAAACAATTGTGAGAGACAGTGTACCTTCATTTTCCTGAGAAGCAGAATTCTAAGTGTGGAAGAAAGGAGACAGCAAATGTAATATAGAAGAGTTTAAGTCAAAACTCTAGTCCTGAATTCTAATTGGAAATATTAGTTTGAACTCATGAGGCCCTTTAAGTTTAAAAAAAAAGTTGGTATATTTCCTAGCTCTGTCTACTGTAAAGGTCTTAGGGGGGGAAAAAAGCAAAACAAAACAACCCAGTAGCACTGAGCATCCCTAGAATCCACACTGTGGTCTTGAAATACAAACTTCTACAGCCAGAAACCAGGGCTTTTTGGAGCAATGGCTGATTCCAGGTCTGGAGCAGGAAATCCGCAAGGTGAGTGGGGCCATCCTGACACATTGCACAGCACGAAACCGTCAAAGACACCAGGGTACCTCCAAGGCTTCTGCAGCCAACTTTAGGTATCCACTAGGCAAGGATGGGACCATTTGAGCCTGGAAAAGGATAGTCATTGCCATTGATTAAAGCTTTCAAATGTTTGTTTATTTACGTATTTATTTTGAGACAGAGTCTTGCTCTGTCACCCAAACTGGAGTCCAGTGGCACGATCTTGACTCACTGCAACCTCTGCCTCCTGGATTCAAGCAATTCTCCTGCCTCAGCCTCCTAAGCAGCTGGGATTACAGGTGCGCACCACCAGGCCCAGTTAATTTTTTTTGTATTTTTAGTAGAGACAAAGTGTCACCACTTTGGCCAGGCTAGTCTTGAATCCTGACCTCAGGTGATCTGCCCGCCTTGGCCTCCCACAGGTGGGAGCCACCCGCCCAGCCTCAAATATGTTTAAATGCATGTGTTTGTAGTGTTATTGAACAAGAAAACCTTGATTGTTCCATGGTGGAAGATAAGAGGGAACTAAGTTGGCCGGGCGCGGCGCGGTAGCTCAAGCCTGTAATCCCAGCACTTTGGGAGACCGAGACGGCGGATCACGAGTTCAGAGATCGAGACCATCCTGGCTCAATACGGTGAAACCCCGTCTCTACTAAAGAAATACAAAAAATAGCCGGCGGAGGTGGCAGGCGCCTGTAGTCCCAGCTACTCAGGAGCTGAGGCGCGAGAAGCGTGAACCCGTAGGCGGAGCTTTCAGTGAGCTGAGATCCAGCCACTGCACTCCAGCCTGGGCGACATGAGCGAGATCCGTCTCAAAAAAAAAAAAAAAAAAGAGGGAACTAGTCATTCTCCCAAAACTGGTAAAGAAGAAAAGATGCATTCCTTTTTTCTCTTTTTTGAGACGGAGTTTTGTTCTGTCACCCAGACTGGAGTGCAGTGGCACAATCTCAGCTCACTGCAACCTCCACCTCCCCAGTTCAAGTGATCCTCGTGGCTCAGCCTCCTGAGTAGCTGAGACTATAGGCGCGTGCCATCACGCCTGGCTAATTTTTGTATTTTTAGTAAAGATGGGGTTTTGCCATACTGGCCAGGCTGGTCTTGAACTCCCGACCTTAGGTGATTCACCTGCCTTGGCCTCCCAAAGGGTTGGGATTACAGACGTGAGCCACCACGGCTGGCCCAGCCCCATTTCTTATTTGAACTGTGCCACTGGGTAGCCAGCAGCAGATGAGAAGAAGCATCTCTTTCTAAGAGGTTGCCACAGAATAACTAAAACAGGAACACTAGAGTCAGAATTGCATCATTTTGCAGCCCCTGATGAATTAATGGGGCTGGGCCTGGAGCATCAGGAGCTACTGATGTCACCAGGAGAGACAAGCTGGCCTTCCTGTGCCCTGCAGTGGGAACACAAGACAACCTTTGGACTCGCCCAAGGGACTGAATAGGAGCCTGACAGAACTTCTGGACCCAGCTGCCAGTTTGCAGAGAACGTAGAGGACAGAGGAGGGTGTCAAACAGCAGAGTAAGCCTGAAGCAACACAGTGCAGGCTGCAGGAAACAGGGCGAGGAAAAGACAAGGAGGGAGGCATGCCTGCAGGTGACAAGAGCTTATCAAAAGGCACACTGAAAATGTCTAGAAGGCTGGGCACGGGGCTCACGCCTTAATCCCAGCACTTTGGGAGGCCAACGCAGGTGGATCAGTTGAGGTCAGGAGTTTATGACCAGCCTGACCAACATGGTGAAACCCCGTCTCTACTAAAAATACAAAAATTATCCAGGCGTGGTGGCGGGCACCTGTAAATCCCAGCTACTTGGGAGGCTGAGGCAGGAGAATCGCTTGAACATAGGAGGTGGAGGTTGCAGTGAGCTGAGATTGCACCACTGCACTTCAGCCTGGGCGACAAAGTGAGACTCAGTCTCAAAAAAAAAAAAAAAAAAAAAAGATGTCTACAAGGTCAAGATTGAACTACATTATCTAGAGAAGAATGGTTGGGTTGGGTGATAAGCCTGTAAAACAAAACCCACAATGAGGCTATTTCCCTAAAAGTTAGGACGGTGGTTGCTTAGCAGCAGACAGGGCTGTTATTGTACCGGGGGAGTCAGGGGCAACAAAGGTCTCTTTCTTGGCCTGGAAGGTGGTTCAAAGGAATTCACTTTATGATAATTCACTAAGGTGCACGCGTATTTTGTATGTTTCTCTGAGGCTGTGTGAGAAGGTAGAAATGAGAGCGATTTTGAAATGGTAGATGCTACTCGCGTTGTAGGAGAGTGTTGCTGCTACCACAAATACCACGAATATCAGAAAACCTGACTCAAGGCCAATGGAGGCACTAATGACGCACTGGGGACCAGCGATGTCTTCCTGGAGGAGGTGGAATTGGAGCAGGGCTTTGGAGAGTGGACGGGATTTGGTGTAGACCAGGGTTTCACAACCCTGACACTGACATTTGGGGCTCATTCTCTGGTGAGGGGCTGTTCCATGCACTGCATGGTGCTGAGCAGCCTCCCTGGCGCATCTGATGCCAGTGGCACCCTCCACCCCCAACGGTTGTGACAATCAAAAGCATTTTGAGAAATTGCCAAATATTCCCTGGGAACAAAATTTCCCCCAGTTGATTTTTTTTTTTTTTTCTTTGAGATGGAGTCTTACTCTCGCCCAGGCTGGAGTGCAGTGGTGTGATCTCAGCTCACTGCAACCTCTGCAAGCAGTTCTCCTGATTCAGCCTCCTGGGTAGCTGGGATTACAAGCCCCTGCCACCATGACCAGCTAATTTTTGTATTTTTAGTAGAGATGGAGTTTCACCATGTTGGCCAGGCTGCTTTTGAACTCCTGACCTCAGTGATCAGCCTGCCTCGGCTTCCCAAAGTCTTGGGATTATAGGCGTGAGCCACAGTGCCTGGCCCAAAATTTCCTCCAGTTGAGAACTGCTGGATCAGAGAACCACACACAGATTAGAGATGGAGAAAAGCCCGAAACTTCCTGGAGGTGTCTGAGCTTTTGCAGATGCTCCCCTCCTGCCCGCAGGTGTCAGGTCTGTGAGAGGCCAGTGTGGCCACTGCCCAGGGGCCTCACAGGAGTCTGCTTCCTGCCCAGCGTTGACCTGGGCCTCACAGCCTGACCTCGGTCCCTCCTGCAGACCTGCCCGCTGTCTCAACTGGAGCTCATTCTCTCGAGAGGCCCTGTGACCCTGGCTGTGGCCAGAGCTAGGATGCAGGATGGTCAAAGGCCGGATGGTGTCTGACCATGTGATCACACCCTCCCCCAGACCGAGGAGGAACCTGGGGCCAGCAGGGAAGTGCGCTGCCCACAGTCACACGGAGGGCAGAAGCAGCCCCTCCCGACCCTGGGCTGCCACTCGGCCCAGCCAGCTGTGTCTGACAGTGGCGAAGCTGCAGTGTCAGCGCCGGGAGGGCCCACAGAGCCCCATGCGCAGGCCCTTATTTCACTCGTGGGGAGACTGAGGCCCTGGGGTGGGGGTTCCTGGCTAGTTACGGACAAAAGAGCCAGACCAGAGCTTAGATGTCCTGACTCCCGGGGTAGATGGGACCTCGTCTGAGCATGTCATTATTAAGCCCCTGCATTGTCCTAAGAGCTTTCTCTCATGTGTCCTTTCTGAGCACCTGCAGATATGCCACTCCACGGAGTTCTGTAAAACCCCACAAGGTGCATTCCAGGTAGGGGCAGAGGCCAGAGGGGTGGGTGACATGGTCAGCCTGCATCCCAGGGCACCCTGGACAGAGCGAACCAGACGACGGGCTCGGGGTACGTAGCGGAACAGCCTGGGAACTGTTGACCCCACAAGGGTCATGAGAGTGGCCATTTGAAGACAGACCATTTGAAGACAGACCAGAGGGAGGCCCCACTGCTCCAGACCTGGAAGCCCCATGTTTCCAGGGCCCTGAGTTCCTCTGTAAGTCCCGGGAGCAGGAGGAGGGACAGGGAAGGCTGAGCTCCCACTCCCACCCAGCTTCACTTGGATTTGCCAAAAACTTTCTTTGAAACAAAGAATTCTATTGTTTAAGACACAGTTCTCAAGCCAGGCACTGGGGCTGGAACCTGTGCCTTCTGGGATCCCTGCCCTCTTGGAGGACCCCCAGCCCTGGCTGCAGCCATCCCCCCCTTCCACTGCACCAAGGGATGCCCCGTGGGATGTGCTGGCCACTGAGGGCTGACCTCTGTGCCGCCGTTGCCAAGGGCGGCTGGACAAAAGTGCTTGTGAGAGCACCACGGGCTCCAGAGGAGCAGCTCTTGCTTCTGGGGGAGCAGCCAAAGCCTGCCCTGCACTGCTCTGCAGAGAACTCTGAGCCAGCCAGGCGCTCCCAGGGGATGGGTGGGCCACTGGCCTGCAGGTTATGCACAAAGCGAGGAAGTGTGACGCCACCAGAGGGAGGTAAACAGAAGGACGCTTCCTCTTTCGCTTCCACAGGGCTCTTGCCTGATCCAGAAGGTTCTCAAACTGTAGAAACATTTCCCTCCTAGCCTGTACAGTGGCTCAGGTAGTGCTTCTGATGTTACCCCCCTTGTCAGGGAGGAAAGGGAATTTTGTTGCTGTTGTTATTTTTGAGACGGAGTCTCACTCTGTCGCCCAGGCTGGAATGCAATGGCATGATCTTGGCTCATTGCAGCCTTGGCCTCCCGGGTTCAAGAGCCTCACCTGCCTCTGCCTCCTGAGTAGCTGGGATTACAGGTGTCTGCCATCATGCCCTTTGTATTTTTTGTAGAGAAGGGGTTTCACCATGTTGGCCAGGCTGGTCTCAAACTCCTGAGCTCAAGTGATCCACCTACCTCGGCCTCCCAAAGTGCTGGGATTACAGGCGTGAGCCCCCATGCCTGGCAGAAATGCTATTTTTCATTGATACATAAAACCTACACCTTCTCATAGGTATGTGTGATATTCTCCCACATGCACAGTACGTGTGATGTGATGATCACGTCATGGTATTCGGAGTGTCCATCATCTCCAGGAGGTACCTTTTTTTTTTTTTTTTTTGGAGCTGGAGTCTTGCTCTGTTACCCAGGCTGCAGTGCAGTGGTGCTGTCTCAACAGCTCACTGCAACCTCTGTCTCCCAGGTTCAAGCCATTCTCCTGCCTCAGCCTCCTGAGTAGCTGGGGCTACAGACATGTGCCACGACATCAGGCTAATTTTTGTCTTCTTAGTAGAGATGGGGTTTCACCATGTTGGCCAGGCTGGTCTCAAACTCCTGACCTCAAGTGATCCACCCACCTCAGCATCTCAAAGTGCTGGGATTACAGGCGTGAGCCACTGGCGCCCAGCACTGAGTATGCATCATTTGTGTTGAGTACACTTCAAGTCCTCTCTTCTAGTTATTGTAAAATATACAGTAGTTGTTAACTAGAGTCACCCTACTCTGCTATCCAACGTCAGAACTTTTTCCTCCTATCTAACTGTATGTTTGTACCGTTGGCCAACCTCTTTTCATTCTCCCATCCTCCCTTCCCTTCCCAGGCTCTGTTAACCACCATTCTACTCTCTACCTCCATGAGATCCACTTTTTTTTGCTCCCATGTGTGAGTGAGAACGTGCCATATTTGTCCTTCTGTGCCTGGCTTATTCCACTTAACACGATGACCTCCAGTTCCATCCACGTTGCTGCAAATGACAGGATTTTATTCTTATTTTGCGGCTGGATGGTATTCCATTGTGTAAATAGACCAGGCTTTCTTTATCCATTCATCTGTTGATGGCTCTCCGGTTGAGTCTGTATCTTTGCTATTGTGAATAGTGCTGCCGTTAATGTTGATGGGGGTGCAAACATCCCTTTAACAGATGGATTTCCTTTCCTTTAAATACCTAGTAGTGGGATTGCTGGATGGTGTGTAGTTCTACTTTCAGTTTTTTGAGAAATCTCCTTACTGTTTTCCATAATGGCTGTACTAATTTATGTTCCCACCAACCAGTGGATGAGTCCCTTTTTCTTCACATCCTTGCCAGCTGTTATTTTTTGCCTTTTTAATAACAGCCATTCAGCCTGGGGAGAGATGATATCACATTGCAGTTTTGGTTTTCATTTCCCTGATGATAGTGATGCTGAGCATTTTTTTCATATACCTGTTGGCCATTGTGTGTCTTCTTTTGAGAGCTGTCTATTTGTCTATTTAGATCCTTTGCTCATTTTTTAATGGAATTGTTTTAAAAACAAACAAAACAGGTGCGAGGACACTGTCAGAATCCCAGAGGCAAGCTGGGGGTGTCTCGATGGCTGATAGCAGCCCAGTCCTACCCCACCCACTTTACAGATGAGAAAACTGAGTCCCGGAGGGCTTAAATGTTTAAATGTTTAACAGGCGATTGGTTGACATTGTGAACAGACAGGTTCTGGCACTGCAGCTTTAGGGGAGCCAGAAAGTTCTGCTTACTCCCAAATTGTTTCTCACTGTCCCATTGCTGAGAACATTTCCTTCACTAGCTTCTTCTCCTCTGGGGTGGCTGGGACAGGACAGGAAGGACCTCAGAGTCAGGAGGCCTTCTGTTCTGGCCTGGCCACTGACTGGGGCAAGCCGTGTTACCTCCCTGACCTCAGCCTCCTGCCCTGGAAAATGGGATGATGAAACCTACCACCAGAGCTGCTGTGAGAATTAATAAGACAGCATCTGAAATTAAAAAACAAATGGGTTTTTCCTACTCTCAGACACATCATTTACCACTCAGCATGGAATACTTCATCAAAATGTGTGTGGGGATTTCTGTCCACCAGCAAGCCATTCTTTTCCTCAGCTGACACCAACGGGTGTTCTCTCATTTAATTCAATTCCAACTCCATCCACCTGGAGGGCTGAGTCTCACGCAACGGCCCCCACTTCTGATGCCAGTCGCAAGCCTTAGGTGTGGCCTGTGCTTCTGACTGACTTGCCATGAATCAGGGTTCCCACGACCCTCTCCTTGGGTTTGATGACTTGCTAGAGTGGCTCACAGGACTCAGGGACACACTGAGCTGCATTTACCCATTTATGACACAGGCTGTGACAAAGGTGCGGATGCACAGCAGGTGGAGGAGACGCGTGGGGCAGGCACGGGGAGGGGCGTGGAGCTCCCAGGCCCTCCCAGCGGCACCCCAGGCACCTGCATGTGTTCAGCTATCTGGGGCTCCCTGAACCCTGTCCTTTTGGGGTTTTGAGGGGCTTCCTTAAATAGGCATGCCTGATTACGTCATTGGCCATCAGTGATCAACACAGCCTTCAGCCTCCACTTCACTCCCCAGGGAAGCGGGGTGGGGCTGAAAGACCCAACTGTCTACTCCAGGGATGCCCAATCTTTTGGCTTCCCCGGGCCACACTGAAAGAAGAATTGTCTTGGGCCACACATAAAATACACTCACACGAATGATAGTTTATGAGCTAAAAAAAAAAAAAAAAAAANATTTATGACACAGGCTGTGACAAAGGTGCGGATGCACAGCAGGTGGAGGAGACGCGTGGGGCAGGCACGGGGAGGGGCGTGGAGCTCCCAGGCCCTCCCAGCGGCACCCCCAGGCACCTGCATGTGTTCAGCTATCTGGGGGCTCCCTGAACCCTGTCCTTTTGGGGTTTTGAGGGGCTTCCTTAAATAGGCATGCCTGATTACGTCATTGGCCATCAGTGATCAACACAGCCTTCAGCCTCCACTTCACTCCCCAGGGAAGCGGGGGTGGGGCTGAAAGACCCAACTGTCTACTCCAGGGATGCCCAATCTTTTGGCTTCCCCGGGCCACACTGAAAGAAGAATTGTCTTGGGCCACACATAAAATACACTCACACGAATGATAGTTTATGAGCTAAAAAAAAAAAAAAAAAAAATCACAAAAGAAATCTCATAATGTTTTAAGAAAATTTAAGAATTTACTTTGTTGGATTTCCTTTGTGTTGGGTTGCATTCGAAGCTGTCCTGAGCCATGAGTTGGACAAGCTTGGTTGCTTCTTTTTTTTTTTTCTGAGATGGAGTCTCGCTCTGTCACCCAGGCTGGAGTGCAGTGCTGCGATCTCGGTTCACTGCAACCTCTGGCTTGAACCCAGTTTCAAGCGATTCTCCTGCCTCAGCCTCCTAAGTTCCTGGGATTACAGGCACGCACCACCATGCACAGCTCATTGTTGTATTTTTAGTAGAAAGGGGGTTTCACCATGTTGGCCAGGCTGGTCTCCAACTCCTGATCTCAGGTGATCAACCCTCAACCAGCACCCCATCCTGAGGTGATCTAGGAGTCCCAAGGCATCAGCCATCTCATAAGCACACAAAAGGCATTCTTAGAGCTCTGAGATTACAAGGGCCAGGAACCAGGGGCAGGGACCCTTATTTCTTATATCCCAAGATCGCACTGTATATATAAAGAGCTCAGCTTGGAGCCTGGCCCATAGTAGGTGCTTAATGTCAAATTTTATAAGATGGAGATAAGAGTTATACCTTCCACAGCCGTTAGGATTAGAGTACACAACATATAATAGAAAACGTCAAACAATAGTGGTTTAAGCAACATAAAAGCTGATTTCTCTCACATTAAAAAATCTGGAACCACACAGTTTACGGCTAGTAGAGCTCCATGGTCACCAGAGACCCAGGCGCCTTCTCTTTTTCTATTCTGCCATCCTTATCACCTTGTGGTACAGATTGGCTGCTGAAGATCCAGCCATCACATCTCAACTCCAGGGAGCAGGAAAGAAAAGAAGGAAGAGAGTAGTGCACAAGAACTTTCCTGGAGGCATCACCAGTGGCAGCTTGCTCATTCCTATTTTCAAGGGAGGCTGGCAAATGTCATTTGTTTCGCTGGGCATGTTGCCATCCCCAGTAATAGAAGGATTCTGTTCGCAGAGATGAAGGGGAGCATGGATATTGGCATGAGACCAGGAGTGTCTGGCAGACCCTCCTCACAGAGTGGCCTGGGAATGAATCATTGTCAACAAGGTGTTTATTCACTGGAATCATGTTTTGAAAAGGGGAAAAAACCATGATCGGGATATTGGAGAGGAAATTAAATTAAAATAGATTTGACAAAATGACTAACAAAATTATTTGTATAAGTAGCCCAGAACAGTGTCCAGGTGAGGGTTTTGGAGCCCCGGCCCAGTTCCATGACTGTGAGCTCTCACAGCTTGTTTCCCGGCCTGTTCAGTGGAGACCATGAAGAAGCAAGAACGACGGATGCCCCCGCCCCAACGCCCCCTTGACATTTATGATCCCCTCTTGTGCCACCCTCGTGGTTCTGCCTGAGGGCTGTCTCTGGCCAGAGGAACCCTCTCCAGCAGCCCCTGGAGGACAGAGTGCACGTGCCAGGGAGCTGTGCCCAGGAACCGCTCTTCATGTGGCCCTGGGTCACGGAGGATAAGCACCCCAGCTCCCTCACTCCTTGTTGGGGGCAGCTCAGAGGCCAGCTCTGCAGCATCTGCCCGAGAGCCCCAGCGGACAGAAGCCAGCTGCTCACAGGCGAGCTCTGCTCACAAACCAGGGAGACTAGCCGCCCTGGCTTGTCTAGGAGGGTCTCAGTTTTATCATCCAAAGTCCCACATCCCAGAAAACTCTCTGGTCTGGGCAAAGCAGGCAGGTGGTCACTGTATCATGAACACGCCCCTGTGGCTTCCCCCTTCTCCGTGCCCTTCCCCACTGCCCTCCCACTGCTCCCGGGGATCACTTCCCAAATAAACAGCTTGCATCTGGGATCCTGTCTCACAGTGGGCTTCCAGGGAACCCAGGCTAAGATGGGCAACCTCTGCCTTGCCCGTCACAGGGTTTTTATTAGGGTCAAGTGAGCTTATAGCAAGTCTGCACATGCATGATAAAGAATGAAGCACTACTGGCCTGGCACGGTGTCTTACGCCTGTAACGTCAGCACTTTTTGGAGGCTGAGGCGGCGAATCACCTCAGGTCAAGATTTCAAGACCAGCCTGGCCAACATGGTGAAACCCTGTCTCTACTAAAAATACAAAAGTTAACTGGGCGTGGTGGCAGACGCCTGTAGTCTCAGCTACTTGGGAGGCTGAGGCATGAGAATTGCTTGAACCTGGGAGGCAGAGGTTGCAGTGACCGGAGATTGCACCACTGCACTTCAGCCTAGGTGACAGAGTGACACTTCATCTCAAACAATAATAATAATAATAATAATAATAATAATATAATAATAATAATGAAGCACTATAGCATGCTTATTGGGATTTTCATGACTATCAGAGCTGTCCCCATGAAGGGGACTCAAAACAGGTGCATTTCACATGGGAGATGAGTGAAAGAGTGAGATGGAGCAAGGCTATTTCTGGGGAGACCCACGCCTGGTTGGGGGAGCTGGGCATCCAAGGGCAGCGCGTGGGGACAGTGCCTGGGGTGCTAGGATGGAACATTCACGGCCGTGTTGCTCTAATGACCCATCTGTGTCCCTGTGAATGGCCTCATCGGGGTGAAACTGGGTTCAGGGCCCACTTTTCCACATCCAGCTCTTTGGTGCACAGGTTTTCCGGCGGGACAGGGGTGGCGTCCTTACCCCAGAGCCACTGACGGATTCCCGTGCCTTTCGCTCACTCCCTGACCACACTCACTGTTAGGTGATGGGACAGCTTCCAGTTCTCGCAGTCACCACGACCCTGGCTGCAAACATTTTGGGGCAGCGGCTCAGCCCCTGCTGTGAAGCTGGAGGAACCAGGTTTTGGACCAGGGCAGGTTGTGTCCCTTCCTTGGGCCTCAGTGTTCTCATCTGAGAAATGGGGACAGTTCTCCCCACTCTGAGGGTTGCCACGAGGGCTGCTCGAGATTAGTCCTGCTGGTGCAGGCTCTGATGCTAAAGGTTCCTCCCGCCTTCTTTGCCATGCTTTTCCTGGGACATGTTCACCAGCCAGACCCCTTCAGTGCTCCCGGTGGGTGCAGGAGTTAGGGCCAGGGAGGGAGAAAGAACAGCGGCCTGGAGCAAAGCTGGCAGCCCTCTCCAAGCTCAGCGCTCAGTGGGCAGAGCTGGCTCAGGCTTCCTCCTGGTGCCACTGCTCCTCCCGAACAGGTACCAGGCTGGCAGAACTCACGGGGCGAAGCTCCCCCAACCCCTTGCTGGGCACAGCTTGGAGGTGGCAGCCGGTTTCTCGTGCAGATCTCCTTAAGTTGTGAGTGACAGAAATGAACATCACCAAGATCATCCCTGGGGACCTTCTGAGGACCCCTTGGGTGCTTCAGGGGTTTCTACCCCTCACTGGTTGAGGCTGCCCTTGGGGGTCTGAGGCCCTGGGCACTGGTGCTGCCAGGGGCTGGGCTGAGCCAGCTCCTGAGACGCCAAGACTCGGTGCTGGGGTGGCCGAGACTTGGTGCTGGGGTGCTTATTGGTGTGCCAGGAGCTGTCCCTGCAGCACAAGTGGCTCAGAGGTGGCCAAGAGCACCCCAGTAGGATCTCACCTGTGTCTGCACAGCTGCCAGGCCGTCACTGCTGAGTGGCAGAGTTCTCCTCCGGGCTTGGGTCTACATGCCCTTTGGGTGGTAAGGTGCTGCACTCCCAGCATGTCCCAGCCCACCCTGTCCTCCTGTCATCCCCCTCCAGGCCAGCCATTTGCAGGTCCCCAAGTAAACCAGGCTTGCCCACCCACATGCCTCTGCCAGGCGCCTAGAGTGCCCTCCACCTGAGCCTCTTCTGTGGACACCAACTGCCCCTTGGAGACCTAGAGAAGCATATGCCTGCTCAGGGCAGTGCTGCCTCCTCCCCATCAGGCTGGACCCCTGCAGCGTCCAGAGCCTGCTCATGTCTGGGCCCCCAGTGCCTCCCCTGAGGCCTGACAGGCGCTCCCTGAAAGTATTTGCCAAATAACCAATTGGTCAGTGCCTCCCAAACCTTCACAGGTACACGCCTCACCTGGGCATCGTTAATGCAATGCAGCGGGGCCTCAGGGAGGCCAGAGACCCTGAGACCCGGGTGAGATGGAGGCTGCTGGGCCGCTCCGGACCGTGTTTTGGAGAACGAGCTTTTCTTTCTTCTGAAGTTGCCTCTATTTTCTTGTTTGTGTTTTTTGGTTTGTTTGTTTTGTTGTTGTTGAGACAGGGTCTTGCTCCGTCACCCAGGCTGGAGAGCAGGGTGCCATCACAGCCTGCTGTAGCCTGGACCTCTCAGGTTCAACTGATTCTCCCAGCTCAGCATCCTGAGTAGCTGGAACTACAGGTGTGTGCCACCATGCCTGGCTAATTTTTGTGGTTTCTTTTCTCCTTTTTTTGTAGAGACAGGGTTTCATCCTGTCGCTTAGACTGGCCTTGAACTCCTGGGCTCAGTAATCCTCCCAACTTGGCCTCCCAAAGTGCTAGGATTACAGGCATGAACCACCGCGCCGGTCCCCCTCTCTCTACTCTCATCGCCTGGAAAACTCCTATTCACCCTTCAAGACCCCAGCCAAACAGTGACTCCTCAGTGAAGTCTTTCCCAGTCCTGCTTCCTCCCTCTCCCGCCTAACCTGGCCAAGGCTATTTTCAGTGCAGCATAAGAGAATCAAATGCTTTCAAGTACATAGGGTGACACTGCGTGACTTGGAGCTTGTTCACCACTGAGTTGGGCTTGTGTTTGCCGTGCCGAGGGTCACCTGTTCCTGATTTTCAGGGAACTCTGCACTGTCTTCCTGAGTCCTACTGGCACCTCCCCTGGGCTGGTCCTGGGGATGGGGATGAAAGACAGCTCCAACCTCAGCGAGCGCGTGGCGGTGGATCTGGAGCCAAGGCCCAGCAAGAGAGGGGCTGGAACACAGGTGCCCGGCCTCTTCACTGGGTCCCTCTGGGTGCCAGTGCTTGGCACTCTCTGAGGCTGTTGTGAAGCTCCAGGGTCCTGACCCGGGGAGCGTGGCCGTGGCAGTGGAGGCCTCTTGGCACAGCGGCCCTGACTCCTTGTGGCTGTGCAACCTCCCCACTTCCTGCAGAGCCTCTGGAGAGAAGTGCCAGTAACAGCAGGATCCACCCCCAGGGCTCCATGGCAGGTGCTGCCCAGATTGGGTAACAGCTCCCTTGCAGGCCCTGCTGTGCGGAGGACGGCCCCGTGGAGGTTTCTAGTGTTCCCTATTCCCTACAAGGTTGGCCTCTTTCTGCCCATTATTCAGGTGAGGTTGTGGAGGCTGGAAAGGTGCCCAGCCTAGGGTGACACAGAGCCCCCTGTGAGCCAAGTCGGCCTGGCCCTGAGCCTGCCCACGCCCACCTCCACCCCACCCCGGACCCCTTATCTGCAGCTCCAGGGGCCTTGGGAGGTTGACCTTTGTTGGGGCTCAGAAAACAATACCCCAAAATGAGGGACGCAGAAGCAGCCTCAGAAGCAAAAGTTGGCTGAGTGTGGTGGCTCACACCTGTTATCCCAGCATTTTAGGAGGCTGAGGTGGAAAAATCACTTGAGGTCAGGAGTTGGAGCCCAGCCTGGGCAACGTAGTGAGACCCCCATCTCTACAAAAGATGAAAATAAAATAAATGAGCCAGGCATGGTGGTGTGCCTGGAGTCCCAGCTACTTGGAAGGCTGAGGTGGGAGGATTGCTGGAGCCCAGGAGGTCGAGGCTGCAGTGAGCCCTGATCGCACCACTGCACTCCAGCCTGGGTGACAGAGCGAGATCCTGTCAAAAAAAAAAAAAGCAGAAGTTTTTCTCTGACCTTCTACTGCCCTCCTGTCTCAGACCTTTCTCCCACAAAGGGTAACCAGAGACTAGACTCCCTCTTCCCCAAGGCAGGTCCTGGAAGCCAGAACCCCTTTCTCCCAAAGGCAGCCGTAAAACCTAAAAATATGACGCAAACTTTCTCTCTGCCTTTCTGTGTAAAAACTGTCCCTAAAGAAACGATCTGACTACTTCATTTGACTGTAGGTCCTAAGACCCCCGTTGTAGAGAGGGTCCTGCCCCGCACCCTTCTGGGAAGAATCCCGACAGAGAGACCCCGCTGGGTTTCCCTGCTGTCTGTTCACATTAGATCGGCCTTTCATCCAATCCTGTTTCCACACACTGTCCATACTCTGTTAAACCTAAGGCTGCAGGAGGGACGAGTGGGTGGTTGGAGGTGCCCGTAGGGCCCTGGCCCCAGCAGTGGCTCCTCCCCTTGAGCAGCAGCTCTTCTCCTCCTTTGCTCCCAGCGCAGCTTCCCAGGGGTCTCCTGGGCCAGATCCCAGAGAGACGGAGCCCACCTTCATGAGCCAGGACACCCAGCACAGTTTACAGGGACCCCTGTCAGACACCACCCTTGGTCCAATCAGCTGTGATCACGGCTGCGGGAGTGAGGGGGTGTGGGAGGAGCAGGGTCTCCCCAAACAGGTCCAGTGTAGCCTGCAGGAGTCAGGGTGTGAGCTCTTGAGGAGGGATACAGGGGGAGCTGGGACCCCCAAGATGGATCTAGCACAGCCCTTCCTCTTGGGACATGTCCCGCTAAACAGCCTCTCAGACTGGAGGGTGTGTCCACACAACCACAGCAGGGGAGGTTGGGTGGAACCTGGGGTTCTGCATTCTTGACTGGCTTGGGTTGATGAGACACTGCTGGTCCTCACACCTCACTTTGAGAAGCGAGGCCTTACACCACCACTCAGAGTTTTTTTTTTTTTTTTAAAGGAAAACTCAGTTCACATAACAAAATTCACCATTAACCATTTTGACATACACAGTTCAACAGCACTTACTGCACTCGCTAACTTCTACCGCCACCTCTGTCCAGTTCCGAGACAGCTCCATCACCCCAGAAGGGGACCCCAAGCCCGCCAGCAGTCACCTCTCATTCCTCCCTCCCCTAGCTCCTGGCAACCCCCAATCTACTTTCTATCTCTTTGCTCTGCCTACTCTGGACATCTCATATAAATGGAATCATACAAGGTGCAGGCGTTTGTGGCTGGCTTCTTTCTCTGGGCGTGGTGTTTTCCAGGCCCACCCGCGTTGTAGCATGAGTCAGCCCTTCATTCCTTCACATGGCTGACCACAGCTCCACTGTGTGGAGATACCCGACTTGATGTGTTCATTTATCTGTTGATGGCAACTTGGGTAGTTTCCACATCGTGGCCGTCATAAATAATGCTGCTCTGAACGCTCATGTACAAGTATCTGAAGACCAGTTGGAGCTCTTTTGAGTGTGGATGACGCCTGCAGCTCTTTTGGGCGTGTGACGCCTGCAGCTCTTTTCGGCGTGTGACGCCTGCAGCTCTTTTGGGTGTGTGAGAGACGCCTGCAGCTCTTTTAGGGGTGTGAGGTCCCTGCTGTGGGACTGCTGGGACTGATGGCAGCCCTGTGTTTCATCCGTTGAGGAACTAACAGTCAGTTTTGAAAACCATGAATCTGCTCGCACCTCCCATGTTTCATGAACGTAGATTCCACACCTCCGTTTGGTAGCAGCATCGTGCTCACCATGTGGATGTGGCTGCTGGCACGGCTCGTCCACCACAGCACCTTCTTGTGCCTGGTCGGTTGATTTTTAGGGTAAATTCCAACCGTGAAGGTGTAGGGACAAGCTCAAGTCACTTACGTTACATCATGCCATCCCTCGGGAGGCTACTAGGGCCCTCCCCTACTGGAATCCATCAGGCCCCGTTCCTCACATTCTCCACGTTCTTTTTTCATCCTTGTCAATGTCATAGCAGGAGACACATGGCTTCTGGAGATACGAATATGAAGTCAGCCTCTAAAAATGCTGACATGCACTTCTCTGCACAAATGTGGGTCATACATGGTGTTAATGATAAATTCTCTGGGTGCTGGGATTACAGGCGATTGCTGTTTGTTTTGTCAATTGTTTATATGTATTTTCTATTTTTTCTACAATGAATGTGTATTACTTGGGTAATAAAAATAAGTTTTGGCTGGGTGCGGTGGCTTGTGACTGTAATCACAACACTGGGAGGCTGAGGCAGGAGGATTGTTTGAGCCCAGGAGTTCAACACCAGCCTGGGTAACACACTGAGACCTTGTCTCTACAAAGAATAGAAAAAATTAGCTGGGTGTGGTGATGCTCACCTGTAGTCCCAGCTAATTGGGAGGCTGAGGCAGGAGGATCACTTGAGCTGGGGGAGTCGAAGCTGCAGTGGGCTGCAATGGCACCGCTGCATTCCAGCCATCCTGGATGACAGATACTGTCTCAAAAAAAAAAAAAAANATGTGCTTCTCACGACCCAATCATTCCGCAAGTCTTTTTAACCTCCAAACTGGTCAGAAGGCTGTTCCTGTCACCTCACCATGCTGGCCGCAGTTTGGTGATAGATACTGAGTCCCCTGGTTAGTTTTCCCGAAAGTGTTGCATTCTCACTCTGGTTTTTGCTACCTTGTCACACGAGCTAAGCACCTGCTTTTGCTGTGTCAACATCCGGTTTTAATCTTCCCAACTAGCTCATAGTTGAAATACCTGGCAAGTGTGTAATTGATTATTCTGATTGGAGACAAACACCCAGAGAAACATAAAGGATGCGTGCTGGGAAAGCACGTGGCTTCCTCACAGTCTGCAAAACTCCGCAGAGCTCTTTCACCCTGGTTTATGGAGAGGCCTCTGCGTATTGACGACAGCCGTACTCACTGGGTTTTGGAACCATCTACACATTCTCCATCATTTAATCCTCCCCATACTTCAAGAGGTAAAAGCAAGCATGCCCACTTGACACAGAGAGAACTGGGGGTCCCAGCTAGCCAGCAGGTCACCCTCACTAGGGGCCCGCTTTGTCCTGGGGACTCCGAACAGGCTTCTCCCATCGCCTCCAGACTCCCGTTAGTCCTGCTTCAGAAGAAGTCTTGCTCAGAGGCACCTCGCAGCAGGTCTGCAGCTGGGAGTCCAGCCCCCATGTCCACATCCCTGGTGAGGCCTGGTGCCCTGCTGTGTGCAGCAGAAAGAAGCACTGGTGCTCTGCCCTGAAGCCTCGCCCCCTGCACTTGCCGCCACAGTCCAGTCTTAGAGCATCTTTGTAGCCCTGGCCTCTTGGGCAGAGCCCCCGTCTGCCTCCTAGTCATGGCTATGGGAGACCATCCCAGGCAGCCCTCCTTCCCAGCCTAGCCTAGTGGAGCCCCCTTTGGACCCTGCTAGGGTCTTGGCTTGACCCCAGCTCCCCCGCTGAGCTGACATTATAGCCACAGGGAGCTGGCCATGTCCCTCTAGTAGCAGTTTCCTGGCTGGGTAGCCACATGCTGGCCTAGGGCCCCAGGCCTTGCTGATCTCTTCTCCTCCAGGAAGCAGCTCTCAGCGCAGCCCCAGCCCAGAAGAAGGCTGGAGGTGCCACCTGACCCCCTCGGCCTCCACACTCTCCTCTGTCCTGGTCCCTGCATCTGGCAATGCCTCCCAGTTTCCCTCCCCTGGCGAAGCACGTGGATTGTCAGGCACCTACCCTGCTTAGGATTCTCCAGTGGCTCCCAGTGCCCTCAAGACATGCTGCAGTTCCGTGGCAGATTCAAGGCCCTCCACAGGGCAACGTGTTCCATCGAGATCCCTGCCAGCCCCTCTGCACGTTCCCAGCCCCCACCCAGGATAATCTTGGCTATGTCTAATTCCCCAGCCCTTCTAGACCTTCCTTGCCTTTGCCCAGGTGCTCTTCTGCTCCTTCCCCACCTGCTCCGTGCAGTGCCTCCTCCTGACTCACCTGTGCAGGCGCTTCCTTGCTGGTGCCCTTGCCCCGTGCACACACTGCTTTGTAACTACCGAACAACTACTGCAACTCAGAACAGGATGTCACATTCGGGTCCAGGAATGGCAACCTTGCAGGCATGGGGCTAGACCCTGGGGGCACAGGGATGGACAAGGCAGGGTCTCTACCTATGAGGGGCTTAACTGCTTGTCCAGCAAACAGGTGCAGAAATAGTCCATCCCAACAGAATTCCCCAAGGACAGCCCCAGAACGCCGCAGAAACAGTCCGTCCCAACAGAATTCCCCAACGACACCCTCAGAACACCACAGAAACCGTCCTTCCCAAAAGAATTCCCCAACGACAGTCCCAGAACACCCCAGAAACAGTCTGTCCCAAAAGAATTCCCCAATGACAGCCCCAGAACACAAGGGCGTTGGAGCCACGCTGTGGGAAGAGGGGCTCAGGAAGTCTTCCTGTGGGGCAGGCTGTGTGGGCAGAAGCTGGAGTGGCCAGCATCCTGGTTTCCCTGGGACTGTCCCAGATCTAGCACTAACAGCTCTGGTTCCCAGGAAATCACTGCACTTCTCTGCACAAATGTGGGTCATACATGGTGTTAATGATAAATTCTCTGGGTGCTGGGATTACAGGCGATTGCTGTTTGTTTTGTCAATTGTTTATATGTATTTTCTATTTTTTCTACAATGAATGTGTATTACTTGGGTAATAAAATAAGTTTTGGCTGGGTGCGGTGGCTTGTGACTGTAATCACAACACTGGGAGGCTGAGGCAGGAGGATTGTTTGAGCCCAGGAGTTCAACACCAGCCTGGGTAACACACTGAGACCTTGTCTCTACAAAGAATAGAAAAAATTAGCTGGGTGTGGTGATGCTCACCTGTAGTCCCAGCTAATTGGGAGGTTGAGGCAGGAGGATCACTTGAGCTGGGGGAGTCGAAGCTGCAGTGGGCTGCAATGGCACCGCTGCATTCCAGCCATCCTGGATGACAGATACTGTCTCAAAAAAAAAAAAAAAAGGTTTTAAACAATGAAGTGGGGATGTGCTTGGGGCCTCTCCTCACGGGAACCCATTAGAGGACAGAGTTGATCTTGCCAGCCCATCTGCCCACCTTGGGTGGGTTTTGGGGGCACAAACCCATCCTTGCCATTGGCTGTGAGGCAAGAAGGTGGCAGTGCTGGGAACATGGGCTGTCGGGGACTCTAAAATTCCTCCGGCTCACTGCAACCTCCACCTTCCTGGTTCAAGCAATTCTCCTGCCTCAGGCTCCCCAGTAGCTGGGACTACAGGTGCCTGCCGCTATGCCGGGCTATTTTTGTATTTTTAGTAGAGACAAGGTTTCACCATATTGGCCAGGCCACTGCGCCCGGCCATGTTTACCACTTTTAAGTGTTCAGTTCAGCGGCATTAAGCACATTCATAACATTGTACGACCATCACCACCATCATCTCCAGAACGACTTCATCTTCCCAGACTGAAACTCCATCTCACGAAACACTGGCTCCCCAATTCCCTCCCCCAGGCCCCAGCGCCCACCACGCTCCTCGCTGTCTATCTTCCCAGGCTGAAATTCCATCCCAGAAACACTGGCTCCCCATTCCCCTCCCCTAGGCCCCGGCACCCATCATGCTTCTCACTGTCTTTAGGGACTCAGGTGAGTGGAATCCCACGGCATCTACTCTTTCCTGACTGGTTTCTTTCACGGAGCGCCGTGTCCTCGAGCTTCGGTCCTGTTGCAGCACGTATCAGAATTTCCTTCCTTTTTGAGGCTAATGCAAAAATTAGCCAGCATGGTGGTGTGCTCCTGCGGGCCCTGCTACTTGGGGGGCTGAGGTGGGAGGATTGCTTGTGCTCAGGAGGTTGAGGCTGATCATACCACTGCACTCCAGCCTGGGCCACAGAGCAGAGCCCTGTCTCAAAAAAACAAAAAAACAAAACAAAACCAAAACTGGCCAGGTGCAGTGGCTCATGCCTGTAATTCCAGCACTTTGGGAAGCTGAGATGGGTGGATCACCTGAGGTCAGGAATTAGAGGCCAGCCTGGCCAACATGGTGAAACCCCATTTCTATTAAAATACAAAAAATAGCCAGGCGTGGTGGCGAGCGCCTGTAATCCCAGCTACTCAGGAGGCTGAGGCAGGACAATCGCTTGAACCCCCATGAGGCGGAGGTTGCAGTGAGCTGAGATCGCGCCACTGCACTCCAGCCTGGGTGACAGAGCAAGACTCCGTCTCAAAAAAATTTTTTTTTAGAATAAAAAAAGATGTAATTGCTTATCAACAGCACCAAGTTCCTGAGCTATTAGGCCCCGCATCAGCTTCGTTGTCCTGATGCTGTTCTTGCGATGGCCCCACAGGCCACGCAGGCCACGTGTCCATCTCTCATTCCAGCCAAGATGCATGCAGGGGCCCCTGGAGACGTTCTGGTCAGGGTGGGGCAAATCTGTAGGGTTGGGTTGAGGGGGAATCCCGTGGCTTGTCTTGAGGATTTGAGAGGATTCCTTCAGCCTTCATCCCAGGAATTCTCACGAGCCCCCATTCCACTCCTGGGGCTGATCCAGGCTCTGTGGATACAGCCGTGAGCAAGGGACCCACACTCCTGCTTCTGCTCTGAGTGAGGCAGGACCATGGCATGTTGAGAACAGGAGGGCAGGGGCAGAATTAAATGAAAATTCGCTTTTGTCATGGGAGGGGTGCATATGTGAGGTAAGAACGATCCACCAGCTCTGCCCTTCATTTACAAAATGTCTTTAAAGAGAAAGGGGGGCTGGGCACAGTGGCTCATGCCTATAATCCCAGCACTTTGGGAGGCAGAGGTGGGCAGACCACTTGAGATCAGGAGTTTGGGACCAGCCTGGCCAACATGGTGAAACCCTGTCTCTAGTAAAAACAAAAACAAAAAATTAGCCAGGCACAGTGGTGAGTGCCTGGAATCCCAGCTACTGGGGAGGCTGAGGCAAGAGAATCCCTTGAACCCAGGAGGTGGAGGTTACAGTGAGCTGAGTTGGCACCACAGCACTGCAGCTTGGGCCACAGAGGGAGACTCTGTCTCAAAAAAAAAAAAAAGAAAGAAAAAGAGAAAGTAGGAGCTATATGTTCATTCATGTGTTCACTTAATCATTCATTCATTCACTCACATGAGACCATCACCCTGGGCTCTGAACCTGCTTCTCAGGTGGGGCCACACCTGAACACATTCTACGGAGACTTCCAGGCTGTTAGGGGCTATGTGTAGGGTCAGGGAGGACAGGCCAGTGGGTACACAGAATATGGTGGGGGCACCCAGCTTTGGGGTCCTTCGGGATTTCAGTGGATTGGCTGCTAAAAGCAAGCCCTTCCTGAGGGCCCCAGGCTGCTCCCCCGTTGGTTCTG
>NW_016811810.1:1574600-1703424 GCF_001698545.2 Rhinopithecus bieti
AGTGATTTCCTGGGAACCAGAGCTGTTAGTGCTAGATCTGGGACAGTCCCAGGGAAACCAGGATGCTGGCCACTCCAGCTTCTGCCCACACAGCCTGCCCCACAGGAAGACTTCCTGAGCCCCTCCTCCCACAGCGTGGCTCCAACGCCCTTGTGTTCTGGGGCTGTCATTGGGGAATTCTTTTGGGACAGACTGTTTCTGGGGTGTTCTGGGACTGTCGTTGGGGAATTCTTTTGGGAAGGACGGTTTCTGTGGTGTTCTGAGGGTGTCGTTGGGGAATTCTGTTGGGACGGACTGTTTCTGTGGCGTTCTGGGGCTGTCCTTGGGGAATTCTGTTGGGATGGACTATTTCTGCACCTGTTTGCTGGACAAGCAGTTAAGCCCCTCATAGGTAGAGACCCTGCCTTGTCCATCCCTGTGCCCCAGGGTCTAGCCCCATGCCTGCAAGGTTGCCATTCCTGGACCCGAATGTGACATCCTGTTCTGAGTTGCAGTAGTTGTTCGGTAGTTACAAAGCAGTGTGTGCACGGGGCAAGGGCACCAGCAAGGAAGCGCCTGCACAGGTGAGTCAGGAGGAGGCACTGCACGGAGCAGGTGGGGAAGGAGCAGAAGAGCACCTGGGCAAAGGCAAGGAAGGTCTAGAAGGGCTGGGGAATTAGACATAGCCAAGATTATCCTGGGTGGGGCTGGGAACGTGCAGAGGGGCTGGCAGGGATCTCGATGGAACACGTTGCCCTGTGGAGGGCCTTGAATCTGCCACGGAACTGCAGCATGTCTTGAGGGCACTGGGAGCCACTGGAGAATCCTAAGCAGGGTAGGTGCCTGACAATCCACGTGCTTCGCCAGGGGAGGGAAACTGGGAGGCATTGCCAGATGCAGGGACCAGGACAGAGGAGAGTGTGGAGGCCGAGGGGTCAGGTGGCACCTCCAGCCTTCTTCTGGGCTGGGGCTGCGCTGAGAGCTGCTTCCTGGAGGAGAAGAGATCAGCAGGGCCTGGGGCCCTAGCCCAGCATGTGGCTACCCAGCCAGGAAACTGCTACTAGAGGGACATGGCCAGCTCCCTGTGGCTATAATGTCAGCTCAGCGGGGAGCTGGGGTCAAGCCAAGACCCTAGCAGGGTCCAAAGGGGCTCCACTAGGCTAGGCTGGGAAGGAGGGCTGCCTGGGATGGTCTCCCATAGCCATGACTAGGAGGCAGACGGGGCTCTGCCCAAGAGGCCAGGGCTACAAAGATGCTCTAAGACTGGACTGTGGCGGCAAGTGCAGGGGCGAGGCTTCAGGGCAGAGCACCAGTGCTTCTTTCTGCTGCACACAGCAGGGCACCAGGCCTCACCAGGGATGTGGACATGGGGCTGGACTCCCAGCTGCAGACCTGCTGCGAGGTGCCTCTGAGCAAGACTTCTTCTGAAGCAGGACTAACGGGAGTCTGGAGGCGATGGGAGAAGCCTGTTCGGAGTCCCCAGGACAAAGCGGGCCCCTAGTGAGGGTGACCTGCTGGCTAGCTGGGACCCCAGTTCTCTCTGTGTCAAGTGGGCATGCTTGCTTTTACCTCTTGAAGTATGGGGAGGATTAAATGATGGAGAATGTGTAGATGGTTCCAAAACCCAGTGAGTACGGCTGTCGTCAATACGCAGAGGCCTCTCCATAAACCAGGGTGAAAGAGCTCTGCGGAGTTTTGCAGACTGTGAGGAAGCCACGTGCTTTCCCAGCACGCATCCTTTATGTTTCTCTGGGTGTTTGTCTCCAATCAGAATAATCAATTACACACTTGCCAGGTATTTCAACTATGAGCTAGTTGGGAAGATTAAAACCGGATGTTGACACAGCAAAAGCAGGTGCTTAGCTCGTGTGACAAGGTAGCAAAACCAGAGTGAGAATGCAACACTTTCGGGAAAACTAACCAGGGGACTCAGTATCTATCACCAAACTGCGGCCAGCATGGTGAGGTGACAGGAACAGCCTTCTGACCAGTTTGGAGGTTAAAAAGACTTGCGGAATGATTGGGTCGTGAGAAGCACATGGTTTATTTCAATAAAGCTTCTTTTACATAAACAAGTTTTAGTCTAAAGAAAGATTTCATATTAAGGGAAAGCAGAATTACAGATTGACTCGGCACTTCATTTACATGTCTTTAAAAGTGGTTAATAAAATAGTCCCCTTTGTAAGGGGCTATTGTAAGAAAATGATTGTAAGGAAAACCCCATCGTAATTGTAAGATGATTGTAAGAAAAGTCCCATAGTAAATACAAAACCATAGAAGCCCATTTTGTGAACCCTCCTCCAATGTCTGGGTTTGGGGAACCTTGCTTCTCTGTCAGTCACGGTGGAATGCCAGCCTCTCTGAGAAGAAAACACCAACACCCATGCTTAGCAAGCCCCAAGACCCGCTTCTAAAACCTGCACCCTCGCTGGCCTTGGAGTGCAGCCTGGAGCACGTCACCTGGCCCCTTGGGAGGACCCAGAAGGCAGGACCCTGGCTGACGTGTCTCCGCATCCCTGACTTACAAGCACTCAGTTCATGTGAGGTGAGGTGCCTTCCAGACTCCTTTTCAAGAGACTCATTACAAGTGGACTAGCACTGTCCAGAAGAAATAAAATCCGTTGAAATCCTGTCATTTGCAACAACATGGGTGGAACTGGAGGTTAATGTGTTAAGTGAAATAAGCCAGGTGCAGAAAGACAAATTTTGCATGTTCTACCTCATATGTGGGAGCTAAAAATGAAGACAACTGAGCGCACGGAGACAGAGAGTAGACGGATGGTTACTGGAGCCTGGGAAGGATTGCAGGATGGGGATGGTTAATGGGTGCAAAAATATCTTTAGAATAAATAAGAGCTCGTATTTGATAGCACAACAGGGTGAAGACAGTCAACAATAATTTACTGTATATTTAAAAACAGCTAAAAGAGTGGAACTGGAATGTTACTAACACAAAGAAATGACACGTGCTTGAGGTGACGGACACCCAATTGCCCTCATGCAGTCATTATGTGGCACATGCCTGTGTCACATATACATATATAAGTACAGGTACTCATAATGATCACAAATAAAATTGTTTAAAAAAATAGAATTCAAGCCACAGATGTAATTTTAGAAACCACATTTTAAAAAGTAAAAAGAGGCCAGGCGCGGTGGCTCACACCTATAATCCCAGCACTTTGGGAGGCCAAGGCAGGCGAATCACTTGAGCTCAGGAGTTCGTGACCAGCCTGGCCAACAAGGTGAAACCCTGTCTCTACTAAAAATACAAAAATTAGCCAGGTGTGGTGGTGGACACCTGTAGTCCCAGCTACTTGGGAGGCTGAGGCGGGAGAATCACTTGAACCTGGGAGGCAGAGATGGCAGTGAGCCAAGATGGCACCACTATACTCCAGCCTGAGCAACAGAGTGTGACTGCGTCCCAAAAAAAAAAAAAAAAAAAAAAAGAAGCTGGTGAAATTAATTTTCCTACGATATTTTACTAATCACTGTATTGAAAGTATTATCATGTCAACATGTGATCAATCTATAAACGAATAGCCAGGTATTTTCTATTCTTTTTCCTGCCAAGTCCTTGACATCGTGTGTATTTCACACCCACAGCACAGCTCCATTGGGACACACCCGTGTGGCTGATTTCCCGTGTTGGCAGCACAGGACTACAGCAATCCAGAGCCCTGTGCCCAGAGGTTATTCCATCAGGGTGGGGGGTGGCGCTGTGGTGACTGGGAGCAGGAGGGTGCCAAGCCTGTGGCAGTGGGGATGGGAGAGGGAGCAAAGGGCAGCAGCAGGCCCCGGCACTCAGACCAGGGGGTTGAAGAGGAAAGCAGGATGGAGAGATCCCCGCCATGTCCCAAGCTCTGGGAGGGCAGGACCGTGAGCGTGAGTCCACCGGGAGGCACCAGGGCTGTGGGAGCCTCACCTGCACCCTGCACCTGGCTGGGTGGGGCTCCTTTCCTGGACCTGGCCCCTGGCCCCGGGGCCTTGCTGCTTTGCTTTGCTTTCTGGAGCCTGGTGCAGGTCCTGGCCAAGGGGTCCTGGCCGCTGCTGAATGAACATATGGCTCTGCTGAGGTTCATGTAGCAAACAACACAATAGCAGGACACATTTGAGTTCATTTGCTCACTTGTTCCTTGAAACAACTCTTTGAATACAGACGATGCACTGAGCCCGGTCTTCCCAGCGATGGGCATGTGAGGGGCAGGGGGTTGAGTGCAAAGCGAAGGTGAGTGGGCCAGGCTTCCCATCAGGCTGGGGGAGGGGAGGCATGCCTGCCTCTCCTGGTGGTGGCCGGAAATCCTCGGTGTCCCTTGGTTTGTGCATGTTCCCAATTTCGGCCTTCGTCTCCCCTGTGTGTGCCTCTGGCTGGCTTCTCCTCTTATAAGGAGCCATTGGATCTGAGGCCCACCCTATTCCAAGATGACCTCATCTTCACTCAGCTCATTACATCTGCAGAGACCTTACTTCCAAATAAGGTCGCATTCGGTGTTTCTGGGTAGACTTGGACATTGGGGCACTTCACTCCCTTCCAGCTTCCACGGGCCCTCCCAGCCCCCAGCTCCATCCCCAGGTTATCCCACAGGTGCCTGTCATTCGGCTCCTGCCTGTTTAATCCTGTCTCAGTGTTGGCTTCCCAAGGAGCTGGGCTGATGCAGGGATGTAGTGTGGTCAGGCCTGAGAAGCAGGGGCTCATCTTTGGTGCGGACGGGGAAGACTGGACCAGTGCCCAGCATCCAGTAGTGGCACGAGGAGGCCAGGCTGACCCAGGTGTCTGGCTCCGTCAGCCAGGGTGGCAGCTGCAGTTGTGGAGGTGCGACCTCTTTCTGCGGGGAGCAGGTTTTGGGAAGGAGATGGGTCTGGGCTTAGGATGCTGAGCCTCAGGAGAGGGTGAAGTCCTCAGGGCTCAGGGGTCACTGTGGGAGATGGTCTGGCCCCTGACCTTATTGTCTCCCGCCACACTGCTGGCTGGCATAGAGATGTGGTTCCCCAATCTAGCACTGGGGTAGGGGACAACATGAAGCCGAGGGGGTGCCCTGGCCCCAGCTTACAGGCATGGCCCAGGAGGGTGGGGTGTTCACTGGGAAGGCACTAGTTCCACTGTCAATAGAATCTGTGCTGATAGTGCTGACCTGAGACCCCAGGACGACCAGTCAGTCCAGTGGGCAAGGTGGGCAGGAGAGGAGCAGAGGAGGGGTGAGGGCCGTGGGGGACAGCTGGAGGTGGAGGCTGAGCAGTGGGGTTTGGGAGGAGAGCTGCCGAGCCACCTGCAGATTCCTGGGACCCTCTATTCTGGGGGAGTTGGAGCGAGTGGAAGAAGGTGGGAATGGGGAGTGGAGGAGCCTGTGGCATCCCCACCTGCAGGGGAGAAGGTTCCCAGCCTGGGTGTCAGTGCAGTCACCAGTGTGGGCCCAGAGAACACGGGCTCCTCACCCCTCTCCTCTGGGTCTGATTCCCTGGTGGGAGTGGGAGAGCTCCTGAAACAAACTGCGGCCCGGAGCCCACAGGGGCGAAAACCTGGGGCCCAAGGCCTTTGCTGTTTTTAAACAAATCCACCCTTAGCCAACTGCCCCCACCAGGCTTTTCCGCATGATTTGATGGGATGGGGCCGGCCGCCTTGTCCCTCTGCCTGGAGAAGGGGCTCCTAGATGCGTGGGGGAGGAGGTGCGGCTCCTTCCTCTTCCTGGTGGCGCCGTGAAGATCTGTGTGTGCAGTTCTTGGGAAGATTCCAGGTGCTTGAAAAGGACGTCTCAGTGGGTCAAGGGTGAGTGGGGAATCAGAGGTGACGCATGTTCAGGAGAGCCCCCCTTGCCTGGCACCCCCTACCACGGAGCCACAGACTGTGCTATCTCCCTCTCTCTGTCTCCCTCTCTCTCCCCAACCCTTTCCTTCTTCCTATCTCCCTCTCCCTCTCTGTCCCTCTTTCTCACACACACACACACACACACACACACACACACACACCCCTGGGTGATAGCTGTCGGTGGCTCCGCCCATGGTCGGATGGGAGAGGAGTGACAGGGCTGGGTGGTGGCTGGCCTCCAGGCCTCTGCCCTGCCTTCACCTGGGGGCCCACTGCCTTTGGGTTCAGCCTGAGCCAGGCCCAGGGGTCAGGGAGGTGCCTGTGGTCAAGGCCTGTGGTGCCTGGTTGGCCCCCAACCTCACCACCTGCTAGCTGGGCCAGCACCTCCAGGAGGTCATGCCCTGCCCTGTGGGGTGGGTGGCAGACACCCCTCCTGGGCTGTTGGGAAAAAGTGTGCCCTGCTGGGGACTGGCCTGCACAGGCCCCTGGAGGCTGGGGGATTTGGGAGCCCTCAGAAGATGTGGCCCCTGCTCTTGGGAAGGCATTTTTCCTGCCCAAGGCAGAGAGGATGTGGCTTTTGTAGCCTGGCCCTGTGGGCGCTGTCTGAGTTCCTGAGCCCCATCTGGGCATTGGATGACTGGGAGCCCCTGCGTCCTCTCCAAGCCTCCTAGCTAGACACCGCACTCAGGACCCAGCAGAGGCCTCTGCCTGGGTGCAGTGCGACAGGGAAGCCACCGGTCTGCCCCGGCATCTACGCCACTGGGGCCCCACTGGGGTGTTCACAAAGAGCTGTGAGAATGAATCGGAGGAAGCGGCTTTGAACTTTCGCTGGGCCCAGAGGAGTTAGAGTTGACTGAGTTTGGCCAGACGGTATTAAATCCCTTCTAATTATAAGATTCCAGCATGTGAGGTCTTGTCACCCACCAAGCAAACTTTATTATTTATTTATTTATTTAGGCAGAGTCTCGCTCTGTCACCAGGCTGGAGTGCAGTGGCGCGATCTTGGCTCACTGCAACGCCTCCCGGGTTCATATGGTTCCCCTTCCTCAGTCTCCTGAGTAGCTGGGACTACAGGCACGGGCCACCTCACCCGGCTAATTTTTTTCTGTAGTTTAGTAGAGACAGGGTTTCACCATGTTGGCCAGGATGGTGTCCATCTCCTGACCTCGTGATCCGCCCGCTCCCAAAGTGCTGGGATGACAGGCGTGAGCCACCATGCCTGGCCCCCAGCAAACTTTAGAACCACCTGCAGCAGGGGCAACGGGGTATAGGGTGGGCAGGACCTATTTGGGGGACAGGAGCGGAAGTCCAGCCTGGGAAGGCTCTGGCCCCATGTGGAGCAGCAGTTCCTCCCCGGAGTGCCTGGCGCCTGGGCTTTGGCGTTGGACCTTCCCAGGTGCACACCTCTGCTCCCCTGCTCACCACTGCGTGCTCCTGGCCATGTGGCTGACCTGGCTGAGCCTCAGGTGCCTGATATGTGAAATGGGGTGATAGGGTTTATAGGGTTGCTGAGATCGGTAAGAGAATGTGCACACATGCGGAATGCCTCCAGCTTCAGGTGACCGGCAGCCATCGTCACCACCACTAGGGTGGCCCCTTGCCATGTCTGCCCTTGCCCTGCCTTGCAGAGAACCAGTGAGTCTTGACCGGGGGAAAGCCTGAGGCTGGGGGAGCAGGGGGTGCCTGGCAGTCACTGAGCGCCACCCCACAGCAGGCCCTGCCCATCATCCTGTTCTGCACGACAGTCCCTTGAGGTATGCGCGGCGACCTCTCTACCCTACAGCCAGGGAAAGGTGGAGCGGGGCTTGCACCTACGCCTTTCTGCCTCCAGTGACAGTGCCCTTCCCACAAGGACCTCATGAGAAGTGCCCATGTGTGGGGGCTTGGCGGTGGCTCTGGAGTGGGGACAAGGGAGGGGTCAGGTTGGTTCATAGTTGGAGGCCCAAGGGTAGGGCTGTGGAGAGGCATGAAGGACACGGGTTTGTCCCCCACAGGGTCATGGTCAGGAGCAACATGAGGAGGCTCTGAGAGGCGTGGGGGGCAGCACAGCCTGGATGGAGGAAGTAGGGGGCAGGTGAGAGAAGGCTTCCTGGAGGAGTTGGTATCCGAGTCGACGAAACACAAGTTGGAGTTGGCCATGGAGGACGAGGGGGCAGGGCACCCAGGGCAGCAGGCAGCAGGTGCAGAGTGCCTTTGAGTAACCTTGGGAGGTCCGAGCTTCCCTCCTGGGCCCTGGATGAGTGGCATTCATACCTGACTTCCCCCTTTCTGCCTATTTACTGTCAGTTGTCTATTTTTGTTTGTCTTGATTCCCAGTCCGGATGGGTTGAGATAGTTCTCACATCTGTCCCCTTCCTCCCTGACCGAGCACATAGCGGCAGCCAGACCACAGCTTCCTGTCTTTCTTCATACCCAGGAGGACGAACGTCGCAAGTGAGTGTGGCTGCTCGGCCGTGCAGCTCTGAGCTGCCAGCAGGAGCAACAGGTTCCCGACGTCCTTCCTCAGCCCTGGCTTCCTAGAATTTCCTTTTTTTTTTAGACTGAGTCTCGCTCTGTTGCCCAGGCTGGAGTGCAGTGGTATAGTCTTGGCTCACTGCAACCTCTGCCTTCTGGGTTCAAGCAATTCTCCTGCCTCAGCCTCCTGAGTAGCTGGGATTACAGGCATCCGCCATCACACCTGGCTAGTTTTTGTATTTTTAGTAGAGATGGGGTTTTACCATGTTAGCCATGTTGGTCTTGAACTCCTGACCTCAGGTGATCCGCCTGCCTCAGGCTCCCAAAGTGCTGGGATTACAGGCATGAGCCAACATGCCCGGCCGAATTTTCTTCAATGGCTCCTTAGGGGCTATTCAGAGCAGGCATTGCTGAGAGTGGAAGGCCCTTCTCACCGTCAGGCCTCCAGGCTGTGGGGCAACAAAGAAAGCCAGGGAACACGCCCCTTTCCCATCTTTTTATCGTTCTTCCTGTCTGGCATTTTCTAGATTTAGGCAGTTTTCTTGGGGACTGGAGTCTAAGATAGTTGCTTGATATCTGCAGTTGGGCAATTGTTTTAGACACAGTAGAATTCCAGAAAGAGATGAGACCACTGATTTTTTTTTTCTGATAAAATATTTCATATTTACAAAGAATATATCTAATCACTATAACACGAACAGCTCTGTCCCACCAGCTGAAGGCACAGGGTGCCACCAAGATGGCCCCAGGGACCTCCAGGGAGTCCAGCACCCTGCACGTGGTGTGCACCCTGCGGTGATCCTCTGTGTGGTTTTCTTACTTACCTGTGCTTTGTCTGCTCCTGGACTTTGTGAAGTGGTATCACGGTGTGTGCTGTACTCCACGTGGGGTTAGCGAATCTCTGCTAACTGGCAGCCCATTGCATAGGTGGGCCATGATCAGCGGGCAGTGGAATTTAAACTTCATGCTTTTATTCGTCAAATACTCATGGTACTTCTGTCACTTTGTGTGTCAGCCACAGGGCCAGGTGATGGGAACATTCGTCCACAGGCTTCAGCAAGGGGCCCAGGGTTACCCAGCCTGTAGTGCTGAGCCAGGTCCAGGTCAGTGCAGGTTCGAACTCATCACGTGTGTTCAGCCCCACTGTGTGCCAGCACTGGTAGGTACTACAGGAACCAGCACAGAGTGGGCATGCAATAAGTGCTTATGGAGGGGAGCTCAATGTTTTCCTCATTCAGGAGGAAGTGTTCTTACTTTCGTTCACAAATGACAAAAGACAGCATTAGCCCAGCAGCGGTGTCTGGCTGCACATCCGAGTCACCTGGGGGCGTCGCTGGATCCTCAGCTGCCCACACCCCAGCCCCCTAGATGTTCTGAGCAGTTGAGGGCAGGGCCTGGCCATAGGGGTTTGTCCAGACTTTCCGCATGGGTCTTACTGGTGGCCAGCGTCGAGAGCTGCCATTGCACCCTCCAAAGCCCTGCGAGACTGAGCTCAGAACTTGCACTGTCTACATGAACTTGGCAGGCAGAGGTTGCACCATCTAACGTGAGCCCAGACAGTTAGTGTTTGACAATATGTGGCTTCCTCTTAGTTATTCATATTTTAAAGGGAAACCAACTTTTCATAAATGGGTTTATAGCTGATGAGGACAGGAGGGGGCTGCCTGAGCAAGCCAGGGGCATTTGATGAGGCGGCCCACCTGTGGCATGGTTAATGGTGATGTTCACAGCACCTGTGCTGTTTGCTGGGACCCCATCACGCGACCGTTCTCATCGCGGATGGTGAAGGGCTTGTTCCCTGGTGTCTAATCCCCAGAGCCTGCGTCACCATCCCCACTGTATCTGCGTTCTGGCTTTCTCCACAATTCTCCCTCCCTTTCCCAGCACAAGAGAGGGGAGAAAGGCTCAGGCCTAAACATGACAGCACACAGTTGCTAAACACACACACTACACACATGCATATACACAGATGCACACACTGCTTTCAGGATGGCCCATTTAGATGTCCACAGTTCTGCAAGGTCAACCTGTCCCAAACCAACCCCCTGGGGGCTCCTCCATACCCCGCCTACCCCTTCCCCTACCAGCTTGGTGCTCCTGGGCTCTCCCCACATGAGTGAGGACCTGCTCTGTGCAACTCTGGGACACAGCAGGAGCATCTCAGCTGTAGGCCCTGCCCTCCGGGAGTGGACAGATCCATGGGAGGACAGGCCCACAAGCCACTGGAGTACGGTGGGGTCAAAGCTGCAGTGGTGGAACAGGAGCCGAATGTCATCTGTGGAGCTCGAGAATCGAGATGTGGATGGCCCCTGGCCCCCTTTCCACTGCCACCCCATCCCAGTGCTCCTGAGTTGCCTCCTGCCCATCTTCCTGCTGCTCTCCTCACGGCCTGTCTGGATCCTCTGCTCTTGCCTGGAGACTGTAGTATTCACGTTCACTTTCCTGCCTCTCCCTGCAGCCGGGGTCCCCTTTCTCAAATACCAGTCTGGAACCATTTCTCTCTTGGTCAAAGTCCTCATAGCCTCCTACTACCCCAGGACAGACGCCAGCCCACTGGCCCTCTGCACTGCTCCCCTCGGTGTGTACAGAGCACCTGCCATGCACTGGGCACTGCTTCAGGGACTGGGCAGAGCAACAAGCATGAAACAGACACTTCTCGGCAGCACCCAAGCATTGGTGCGGCGGCCTCTGCACACACAGTGCTGTTCCTGCAGCGTTGCCTCTGCCAGTGCTGTTCCTGCTGCTGAGCCTGCCTTGCCCTCTATGCCTTTGTTCCCCCAGAAGATGCCTCTTCCCCTTTTCATGGTTGATTTTCTGTGTTCTCCTCTTACCTGAATCTCCTGCTTGGTCAGGGGTCCTACTTCTCCATTTCCAGGGCAACCTCTGCTTCCCTCTCTCCACTGAACATGCGTTTTCTGCACTGTGAGCTCTTTGTGGGGTGGGGAGGTCTATAGTTTTAGTTTATTCTTCTGTGTTCTTAGCCATTATCATAGGACCAAGCATATAGCAGGTGGTCAATAAACATCTCAGAAGAAACGGGGAAACCAAGGTGCGGGAGGTTAAGGGACTTCTGAGGTCACAGGGCTAGTGAGAGCAGGGGTTGGATTTGGAAGTGTTTGCATGTGACTTGCACTATGGCAGTACAGTGTCCCCATCACGTCGCTGTTGGAGAAAGCTGCTCACTCAGACTCATGCTTTTCTTTGCTTACAGAGACGTGATTATGCTTTCCCAGAAAAGCCAAAGCTTAGCATGTATCATTCCATGCAGATCCAGCTAACCCCACTTCAAAGTTTATGTGAGGAATACTTAATCCAATTGTTTGAACTCCAGTTGTAACAAGGTAGAGTGCATCCAAATACTACACACGGGATTGTGTGTTTGTCATGTGTGGACGTTCAGGGCTGTGCACTCTGCGGTATGTGTGTCAACTTCACCTGCTCCCCATTCGCCATCAAGCTAGGAGACCGGCCCTTGTGGAGAATCTGTGTGAGCGATGATGGCAGAGGGCGACGCCGATTGCACCTTTATCACCGGCCACGGTCTCTGTGACACTCCACGCATAGTGCAAGGTCAAATACTTACCAATATTGGGTCAGGATTTGTACCAGGCCATTGAGAATGAAACGCCTGGAATGCAGGGTGGAGGGTTCTGGAGTTTAGAGGGGGAGCCCCACTTCTCACCGGGAGAGCTGGGGGTGAGGGGAGAGAGGGCTCCCCTGAAGGTGCTGTTTGAGCAAGACCTGGAAGGACGAGTAGGTGGGTTTCAGACTGAGTAGGAAAAGTGTGTCCTGGGCAGCCCGCAGGGAAGGGCACGTTTAGGGGGACAGTGGGTGAGTCACAGTTGTTCAGGAGGGGTGCAACGGGAACACTTATTTGAGGCCAGACTGTGATGGGTCTCGTAGATGCCCCAAAGTTTGACCTTTAATGCAGGTAGGAGAGCGCCCTAGTCTGTCCAAACACTCTAATATAATAGTTACGTAGGCAGCTTTCCGTTCTCTGTGCGGGGCTTGTCCACATCTATTGGCATCTTTGATTTTCCCAGCAGCCTTGCAAGGTAGGCATTGCTTTTTTTTTTTTTTTTTTTTTTTTTCTGAGATGGACTCTTGCTGTGTCACCTAGGCTGGAGGCAGTGACTCGATCTCAGCTCACTGCAACCTCCGTCCCCTGGGTTCAAGCGATTCTCCTGCCTCAACCTCCTGAATAGCTGGGATTACAGGCATGAACCACCACGCCCGGCTAATTTTTGTACTTTCAGTAGAGACAGGATTTCACCATGTGGGCCAGGCTGGTCTCGAACTCTTGACCTCAGGTGATCCACCTGTCTCGGCCTCCCAAAGTGCTGGGATGACAGGCGTGAGCCACTGAGCTGGGCCCCGCATCGCTCTTTTTACAGAGAAGAAACCTGAGGTCAGTGAGGTTTGGTGAGTTACTTAGTGTGGGACAGCCACTCCTTTTTGTTTTGAACCCAGCACCTTGGCTCCTGCCCAGGCGGCCCCATAAAAGGAACTGCTCCCGGCTGGGAGGTGCTTTGGGCTACTGTGTGCCCATGTGCGGTCACACCTCAAGGACATATGAACATGCCCCGCTCCTACCATTCTTCTAGGGACAGAGTGCCATTGCTCTAGAGAACACCAAAACTCTTGCACTTCTGTCCCATATTTTGTTGTTGTTGAGATTTTTAAATTGGAAATGTAAGACTATTCCTCCACACTCCATATCCTCCATCAAGCCCTCAATAAACTGGTTGCATTTGTATGTACAAGACGTATATTCAATATGTACATATCACAACATATCATATCATAGCTAGCTCTGAAGACACAGCATAGGAAAGAGACGAGAAAGCTGTGCACTCACCCGTGTGGAGAGCTGTGTGAAATGCAGTCGCCTCCAGAGTCACAGCTTTTACTGCCAGTGAAAGAAAATCTATTTACCCATTCATCCACTGATGGACATTCGGGTTACTCCCACCTTTTGTCTACTATGAACAGTGCAGCTGTGAACATGGGTTACAAGTGTCTGTTCCAGCGTCTTATTTCAGTTCTTTCCAGTATATGTCAGAGGTAGGATCGCTGGGTCATGCGGTAATTCTGTTTAGTTTTGTGAGGAACTGCCATACTGTTTTCCACAGCAGCTGTGCCATTTCACATTCCCAACAACAGTCCACAAGGGTTTCCATTTCTTCACATCCTCGCCCACATTTCTTATTTTTTGTTGTTGTGTTATTTTTAAAAAATAACATCTAATAAGTGTGACATGGTATCTCATTTTAGTTTTGATGTGCATTTCCCCAATGATTAGTGATGTTAAATATCTTTTCATGAACTTATTGACCATTTGTGTGTCTTCTAAGAAATGTCGATTCGGGTCTGTGCCCACTTTTTAATTGGGCTGGATTTTTTTTGTTGTTGAGTTGTAGGAATTCTTAATATATTCTGAATAATAACTTTTTTTTTTTTGAGATGGGATCTCACTTTGTCACCCAAGCTGGAGTGCAGTTGCGTGATCTTGGTTAACTGCAACCTCTGCCTTCTGGGTTCAAGCGATTGTCCTGCCTCAACTTCCCAAATAGCTGGGTGCCCGCCACCACGCCTGGCTAATTTTTGTATTTTAGTAGAGCTGGGGTTTCACCATTTTGGCCGGGCTTGTCTCGAACTCCTGACCTCAAGTGATCTGCCTGTCTTGGCATCCCAAAGTGCTGGGATTATAGGTATAAGCCACTGCATCTGGCTCCGAATATTAATTCTTTATCAGGTATATGATCGGCAAACATTTTCTCTTATTCTGTGACTTTTTCACTCTTTTGAAAGAGTTCTTTGATGTACAAAAGTTTTAACTTTGATGAAGACAATTTAACTATTTTTTCTTTTGTTATCTGTGCTTTTGGAGTCGTATGCAAGGAATCACTGCCAAATCCAATGTCAAGAAGCTTTTCCCTTCATCCTGTATTTTTAAAAAAATAATTTTAACACCTAAAGTGCTGCTAAAATGTCCAAAGGTTATTGACATCCTGCAGCGTCCCCATGAACTCCATTAAAACAATTTATTCAAGTGAAATTCACACACCATAAAACCATCTTAAAGTGAACCGTTTAGTATCAGCACATTCGCAATGCTGAGCTCGCCCCTCTTTTGGTATCAGTACTTTATGGTTTATAAATCATGTTTATTTCTATTTTCTCGTTTGATCTTCACGGTGTCCCTGAGAGTTAGAGCAGTAAACCCATTTCACAGGCACACACAGGGAAGGAGGTTCACGTGCTCTGAGCCCACATGCAGTGGCACTGACCATGTTTGCAGGTTTCTTTTATCCAGTCTGAGCTTTGCTTTCCTCGACTCTGATGTGGGGCAGTGCTGCCTACTGGGGAAATTGTTCCTGCTGGCTGGGCTCTCCGTGCCCCTCTCTTCTTCTCGAGGCCCCCTCATCTGCTCATCTGCCTCGACGTGACTTTTCCACCTTTGAGCTTGATTGCTAGTCATCTCCATCTTGGATCTCCAAACCCATTAGCAATTTTTCAAGGATGGGCCAAAGCTTTCTGTAGGCACTTTGGAAGGACCTGTGGCATGAGAGACAGGAATGTATTAACAAGCGCAGAGCTGGGAGCCCCTCAGAGGTCATCTGGCCCAATTATCTGGTTTTAAGGAAGAGGAAAAGGGGGCCTAACGGAGTCAACTGCAAGCTCTGTGCACTGCTGGAGCTCTCTTCCTTAAAGCATTTGGCCTTTTGGCAATAAAGGGACAGCAGAGACCTGCTCTCGCTTGAGCCTCACTGGGTCCTTGTGGCAAGAGCTGCCATGTGTTTATCTCCTTGAATCTTGACCACTGGCCCTCAGGAAGTCACAGCTTAGGGCTGTTGAGCTCACCTGTCACATAGCAACACACAAAGGAGCCAGACCCAGGCCCCGTGCGCCCTCAGGGAGTGGCTCATGGCTCCAGCCCAGCCTGAGAGCCTCTCTCCTGCATGCTGGGGACTCCAGGCGATGGACTCAGACTGTGCGCTTTGCAGAGGCTGCTAAAAATGAGGCCACCGAGGCTGGGCGTGGTGGCTCACGCCTGTAATCCCAGGACTTTGGGAGGCCAAAGCAGGTGGATCACCTAAGGTCAGGAGTTTGAGACCAGCTTGGCTAACATGGTGAAACCCCATCTCCACTAAAAATACAAAAATTAGCGAGGTGTGGTAGTGGGCGCCTGTAATCCCAGCTACTCTGGAGGCTGAGGCAGGAGAATCGCTTGAACCTGGGAGGTGGAGGTTGCGGTGAGCTGAGATCACGCCATTGCACTGCAGCCTGGGCTACAAGAGCAAAACTCTGTCTCAAAAACAAGCAGAAAGACAACAACAAAAACCGATGCCACTGTCGAGAGAGACAGGCAATTGTGCATGAAATTGGTCTTTCTTTTGAAGTCAGAGATTATAACAACTGTGGCCTCGGCTCACCGATGAGAGCCACCCATGGCAGGCAGCCTCCAGGCCTGAGGGAGAACTAGCGGATCCTCACCATCTTTAGGTTACTAAGCGAAATAAAACCCGTGAGTCAGGCTGCAGTCACGACCTCACCCAGCTTGGGGAAGGAGGGAGAAATTCCTCAGGGCTCCCCTTTCTGATGTTGCCTTGCGTTGTACCTACTGTTCCTTTTCCTGTTCAGCTGATGACAGATGTTTGACATTAAGCGATTTAGAGTTTTGTTTTTTAAAAAACAGAATCATAGATTATCAGAAGTGGAGGTCCCTTTGGAATCATTCCCCTGGGTTACACAGATGGCTATGGCAGGGTAAAGGGAGCCGCAGGTCAGCAGGGACTGAGCCTGGGCCCCTCCAGGCTCTGCAGCAATGACCAGGCAGCAAGTCGGCCTTCCAGGCTTGTGGGCTGCCCTTTCTCTGGGGTCAGCCTGAGGCTGGAAGAGGCCCGTGGCCCACCGGTCATCAGGCCAAGCTGATGGAGCTGGAGCTCCCGACGGAAGGGCCCTGCCAGGCCTTGGGCCTCTGACCCTCAGTCCTGAAGCCTCCCTCTAGCAGCGCCCACTCTGCTCCCTTTCCTGCTGAATTTTACTCAAGTCCGTACTGGACATGGCCGGCCCTAGGTTAACCCGGCAGAGTTATTAACCAGGAGTGGATCTTTCCAACCCCCTTCCCGCTGGCCCTTCCTGCTGTCCAAACCCGGCCAACTCCGCTGTCCTGGCAAGGGAGGCCTTCCCGGAGGCGGCGGCGGGCGGCTCGTCCGGCCTTTGTGCCCCCACGCTCTCCAGGGTGGGGCCAGGGACTGCCAGATCAGGGGACCCTTTGCGCCCTGGAGCCTAGCGGGCTGGATGACGTCGCCGGGCACCTGAGGACCCCGCCCTTTCCTCCCTCGGTCCCCCAGGGAGCCGGCGGCCGGTGGGGCGGGGCGGGGCCGAAAGAAGGGGGCGCGTGCTACGACGCCGCGCACGCGCCAGGGCCCGCAGGCCGGTTCGGAAATGACGACGGCGCGCGGGTCTCCAGCAGCACCCGCCCCAGGACTGGCCCCGCCCCTAAGTCCCCATCCCTGGGGCCGGGCCAGCCACTCCAGGCCCCGCCCAGGACCTCCCCATCCAGTCAAGCCCCGCCCCCAAACTCTGTCTCCCCGCGGGATCCGCTGGGGCTCTCCAGGCCCCGCCTCGGCTCGGGCCCCGCCCCTCCGGGCCCTGCCTCCAGCCCCGCCCCGCGGACGGCGCTCGCAGCGCACCCGAACCCCAGGCGGCGCGCGGCGGGTCCCCAGGGGTCTGCGGGCGGCTGAGCGGCCGAGGCACCCGAGCGCGGTACCCACAGCGGGCGGCGGGCAGCCATGGCGGAGGCCGCGTCGCAGCACTTGTCGCTGCCCTCGAGGCTGCTGGAGCTGTGCGCGCTGCTGGGCGCCCCCCGGGACAGCCTCCGAGGCCTCGAGCAGGTAAGGGGCGGGAGGGGAAACTAAGGCGGACGTGAGCCGCGAGGCAGCAGCCGGGGCAGTGGTCGGAGAGCAGGTGCCCGGGTGCCCCGCGGGCTGGGGCGGACTTTCCGAGGGCTGAGTCCCGGTCCCCCCGGCCGTGACCCCGCGCGCCTGTGGCCGGGGACCCCGCCCGAGCTCAGGCAGGTGCCCCCGAGCAGCGTCCTGCTCCCCTTCCTTCCTTTCCCCTCCTCTCCCCGCCCTGGGCCCTCGGCTGCGAACTTGGGCTGCCAGCCAGGAATCTGAGGGTGCCTCGCCTCGGAGCGTCTCTGGGCCTCTGTTTTCAATCGCCCCCATCTGCGGCAGGTGCTGAAGGTGGGGTGCACCAGACAACGGGCGGAAGCCGCCGGAGCCTCACGGTCTGGCGGGCCCAGCCCTGAATGATTTCATGCTTTATGCTGGGATGTGTTGTCACCTGGGTAGTGGGTTCCGCACCAGGCACGGAATAATGAGAGAGCAAGTCTTGGAGTTAGCCGCCGGCCTCGTGTATTCTGCATGAACCGCTTTGCGATGAAGCCTATAGCTATTTTTCTCACTTGCAGTACCATCCCCACCCCCAACCCTTCCTCCATCTCTGCACCCTCGTAGCCAAAGTGACAACTTCATCTCCCTTCTGCTGGGAAAGCGGCAGTTTTGGAAATTCTCGTTTTCCTTTTTCTTCCCCAGCTTTTCCTAATTCTGTAACGCTGGCTTTCCCTGGAATCCATCTGTGGCTCTGGTTTCCCCCTGGCCCGCCTGTCTGTGACACAGTGACTGGGTCATGTTACCTGGAGATCCCGGCGTCACTGGCCAGCGTCCGCACAGGTCCGTTCATCTCTTTGCAGACGACAGCATTGAAAGGCAGAGAGGCTTCTGAGTATTTAAATGACGCTGGGCTATCCAGGGAAAATAAAGACTGCAGGGCAGAGGGTGTCACCTGGAAAGGTGAATGTTCCTGCAAGTAACCAGATGAATGTCTGTGAGTGTCCAGGGAGTTTCCCTTGCTAGGCGTCAGTACAAAGCCAGCTTCGACTTCAGTGAAAAAGCCTTCTGCTATGGAAATAGTTTCTGCGTTTCCCTCAACCTTTCCTTCCCCTCAATGCCCTGTCATGTCAGTAGATCCCGTTTGAACTCTGTCTCCTCGCAACGTCATGAATTGATTTGTCTCTCTACCTCGAATTTGCCAAATGGCATTGCCTCCTTTTTCTTCGAATAGGAAATGACCTAGTTGCTGCTGTGGTCTCCTCAGCCGCTGGATGTCTTTCCTCCAGGGCGGTTACCACATGGGTATTAGTTGCTTGGTGTGAGACATGTCTTTTGAGAGAAGAGTGAATCAACTGGAATATTTGCAGTGGTGCTTTCTTTTTTTTTTTTTGTTTCTTTATTATTATTCTTATTTTATAATAGAGAGGAGGTCTCACTGTGTCGCCCAGGCTCGTCTCCAATTCCTGAGCTCAAGTGATCCTCCCACCTCAGCCTCCCAAAGTGCTGGGATTACAGGCGTGAGCCTCTGCGCCCAGCCAATGGTGCATTCCTGAACTAAACACGCTGCAACATTTTCATGTTCCCAGGTTAAGTGAGAGTATGGCCAGTGTGCTACTGTGCATGCTTAACTTTGTCCTCTTTACTTTGTCTTTTGATTCTGTTAGGGGTTTGGCAAAGGGCGGAGAGAAAAGTGGTGAAGGACTAAGAAAATAAGGAGCATTAGGGGATGGATTCAATTTCTTGGATCCATCCTACTTTTAAGGTCAACACTGATGTTATAGTTAAGCAAACATATGATTTTATTTATGTAGGTTTTCTGCGGCAGTTCTATTTTGAATGTCCAAGGGTTTTTTTTTTTTTTTTTTTTTTTTTTTTGGTGGAGTCTTGCTCTGTCTCCCAGGCTGGAGTGCAGTGGTGCAATCTCAGCTCACTGCAAGCTCCGCCCCCCGGAGCTTCACGCCATTCCCCTGCCTCAGCCTCCCGAGTAGCTGGGACTACAGGTGCCTGCTACCATGCCCAGCAGATTTCTTTTTGTATTTTTAGTAGAAACGGGGTTTCACCCTGTTAGCCAGGATGGTCTCCATCTCCTGACCTTGTGATCTGCCCACCTTGGCCTCCCAAAATGCTGGGATTACAGGCGTGAGCCACCGCACCTGGCCTGAATGTCCAAGACTTTTGAATAATTTTTACCTTGACTTTTACAAATCCCCATTTCTCTGTGGCGCAGGCATTCCTTCTTGATGACACATGAGAACACAGGTCCGGAGGTATGAGGAATATCCAGCTTCATGTTGGGTAGCGGAGGCCCCTTTTGTTTCGTTTCCTAGAAGGGGGAGTGGTGTTTGTCTTGTTGGGAATGGTGACGGAGAGTTTGAGAATGTAGACTGATGTTAGTTACTGTGGTTAGTTACATTCCCCTCCACCCCTTTAATATAGAGCCCCCCGCCGCCACCCCTTTATTAGTTGCTATGGAGACTAGACATAGGTGTGACGGGATCCATCATAAATCCATCACACAGGGGTGGAAAGTGTTCTGAGTACCTTCCATAGTGCAGGTCACCTGCATAATTCGTGTGTGTGAAGCTCCATTGTTATGGTTTTCAGTGGACATCATCCTGACTTTCAGTTTCGGAACAGCACTGGCCAGCCGATCTTCCTGGGTGATGGCAGTCTGTGTTCTCTCTTTGCACCGTCCAGTACAATAGCCACTGGCCATGTGGTCACTGAGCTTGTAGAGTGGCCAGTGAGCTGAGAAACTGAATTTTAAATTTCATTTAATTCTAACTAAACAGTTGGAGAGTAGTAAAAAAAAAATCTATGAATTTGTTTTATCCCCTTAATAATGGCCAATCCTATAGTGAAGATGAATTCCACTGTGTATTCTAACTTAGAAATTAATCTGTGACGCAAGTAAATTAGAGTGTTCTGGTTTTTGCTTTTTAATTAGCAGTTTTAAAAACCAAAATGATGGTTATTGGGTAGGGGTTTAGTAAGTCCACACCCGGGACAGAAGAACGGGAAATGACCTCACGTCCTGCTGCAGACTGGCAGAGGTGACTAGCATCTCAGTGGTGGTGGGGTCTGTTGGCTGAGGGCAGCCACAGCTTGTATCACCAAGTAACCTCTGAACACTCTTGTGCCAAGACTTCCATTGTCAGGAATTTATTCTAGGGAAAGAACTGGGTGCGTGCAAGTGTGTGTCACTGCTCTGTTCAGTGTGGTGAAGACTTGAGAGCCACCCACACATCTCTCGGGAGGAGGCTGGGTCAATACATGACTGAGTTGACACATGCTGTGATATTGTGATATGCACAGTTGTGAACAGGGAGGTCAGCCACATGGAGTAGTTAAAACAGCTAATGGAACCTGTTATGTAGGATTACTACATTTGTGAAACAAATTTATACATTTATACATGCATTAAAGTGTATAAGATGCATACAAATTCATAAAATGGGAAGGATGTAGTCACCCTGTACAAAGTGTGTCGTCCCTTTCTATTAGCTCCTTTATTATTTCTATATTGTTGTTTATTTTTTTGGGAGGGGGACGGAGTTTCGCTCTTGTTGCCCAGGCTGGAGTGCAATGGTGCCATCTCGGCTCATCACAACCTCCGCCTCCCAGGTTCAAGTGATTCTCCTGTCTGAGTCGCCCGAGTAGCTGGGATTATAGGCATGTACCACTATGCCTGGCTAATTTTGTATTTTTAGTAGACAGGGGGTTTCTCCATGTTGGTCAGGCTAATCTTGAACTCCCAACCTCAGGTAATCTGCCCGCCTCAGCCTCCCAAAGTGCTGGGATTACAGGCATGAGCCACTGTGCCTGGCCTCTATATTGTTATTTTTCAAAATGAGATTGTATTGCTTGTCCATTCAGAAAAGACAACAGATATTTCATCCTGAGAAAAAACAGGTGTATGGTGAGCAACTGAATGCCAAGTTGATTGGATCTGGGGCACATCATTATAAGTGACTAGAGGTAACTAGAGGAATGACAGGTCGGGTGTTGACTCTAGTCAACCAACTGAACTAGTCAAGTCAACTGAACCAATGTTCAGTCCAGGCTGAGAGTGCCTCTAAGAGATGCCAGGTGCCAGGAGTGTGAATGAGGCACAGAATCGCCTCAGTCATCTTCTCTGCTAAATGTGGGGACAGAGAGGAATACAACACAACTGCTGCACCGCACCCCCTCAAATGGAAGGTGGTAGAATACTGCTGGGCAGCGCCGAGATGCCCCAGGGGGTGATGAGCCGGGAGGTGGAGGCCTGGAGGAGCCTGTGGTCCTGGCTGCAAGGTGGCCAAGACCCTCTTCAGTGAGTGTGGGGGGTAGAGGGTCTGCCCCAGCACAGGTGGAGCAGTGAGGGGCTGGGCCCTGAGCCCATGGAAGAGCAGGGGAAAGCAGGGTAAAAGCAGGTCATTGCAGAGGTGCTGTATGTCCTGAGAACCCCAGGGGGCTTAGTCATGCTTGGCTCCGGGGGCATCCTGGCTTAGGGAGCGAGCTGGCCTGCTGCTCAGGGGTGCACTGTCCTATGACTCATGCCCACGTATGACACATGGGAAGATATAGTATCATGACGTGGCAAAACAAACATGCTTTCTTCAATGTGGGGATGGCACTGTGGTGCTTCAAGGCTGGGTTGGGGCCGCAGAGTATCTGGTCTGCAGTCAGACAGGGACGTCCCTCTTTGAGATAGTGGACAAGATGCTAGTGGGGAGCCCTGGGCTGGGTGGGAGGCAGTGTCTTCCTTCTTCTCCTGACAGAAACCTCCAAGGCTTTGCTTCTGGTTACTCGCTACCTGCCCGGAGCCACGGGTCATGCAGGTGCTTGGCGTGTAAACATGGTGCAGTGGGGCAGCAGCGAGTTGATGGAGAGGTTCTCCAGGACCAGTGGCTGAGGTGTGGGTCTGCAGGTGGGGCATGATGGGGGCAGGGCCTGAGGGGCTAGAGTCCCAGCTCTGAAGACCTGAACTGCACTGTGTTTGTTGCAGAGAACATAGGTGGAAGATCAGGCTTTTTGGAAACTAGCAGGAGCTTAATTTTTGAGACTGTAAGTTTAAGGGACCCCAGAGGTGCTGTGGGGGTGGCAGGAGGCAGTCAAGGGGAGCCTGGGACTGGAAAGAGGTGTAGGCTGGGAGTAGGACTCTGGGCTGTCCGTTTGGGTCTGTGCTGTGAGTGCTGAGGTCCTCCAGGAGGAAGGTGAAGGACCCAGGCCTGGGAGTCACAACATGTGAGCAGGACTTAAAAGGGTCTGTGGGGGCCAGAAAGGAGCCGTCAGACCAAGGGAAACCAGAAGGGAGGCGGGATCAAGGCAGTTCCAGGATCCAGGAGGAGGGCTGCTCACTCATCTCATATGCTGCCTTGAACATGCTCCATTTGTTAGGTCAGAACTGTTCAATTCTGATAGGAAAGTTTTAGAGAAAGTGACATGTAATTGAGGAAATGGACTTCTTTAATGCATGCTACACTAGAGCTTTTACATTATACGATAATATGGATTTCCCATGTTTTGTCCTAGTTCCTACTGATACATTTTTTTCTCCAAATGTAAAGCAATTGTTTACCGAATTTGAGTGATGTAGCATGCAAATCGTCATGTAGAGATTAGAGTGTGCTTACTGATGGAAACTGCTGCCGTTGTTGAAATTTCTTCCAGCATAAGAGCTCCCCTTTTGTCACTGCTGCGTCTTACTGGAATGTTGAGTGTTGGCTGTGCCTTTTCTATCAGCCAAGGTCCCATTTCTCTGGGCGGTGGTGCTATCCTTTTTTTCTTTCTTTCCTTCTCTCCTTCCTTCCTTCCTTCCTTCCTTCCTTCCTTCCTTCCTTCCTTCCTTCCTTCCTTCCTTCCTTCCTTCCTTCCTTCCTTCCTTCCTTCCTTCCTTCCTTCCTTCCTTCCTTCCTTCCTTCCTTCCTTCCTTCCTTCCTTCCTTCCTTCCTTCTTTCCTTCCTTCCTTCCTTCTCTCCTTCCTTCCTTCCTTCCTTCCTTCTCTCCTTCCTTCCTTCCTTCCTTCCTTCCTTCCTTCCTTCTTTCCTTCCTTCCTTCCTTCTCTCCTTCCTTCCTTCCTTCCTTCCTTCCTTCCTTCTTTCCTTCCTTCCTTCCATCTTTCCTTCCTTCCTTCCTTCCTTCCTTCTTTCTTTCTTGACAGGGTGTTATTCTGTCATTCAAGCTGGATTGCAGTGGTGCAATCATGGCTCACTGCAGCCTCAGCCTCCTAGGCTCAGGCGATCCTCCTGCCTTAGCCTCCTGTGTAGCTGGGACCACAGGCATGCGCCACCATGCCTGGCTAATTTTTTTATTGTTTGTATGTATATATATTTTCTTTCCTTCCTCCCTTCCTTCCTTCCTTCCTTCCTTCCTTCCTTCCTTCCTTCCTTCCTTCCTTCCTTCTTTCCTTTTTTGTTTTTTCTTTTTTTGAGACCAGGTCTTGCTCTTTCACCCAGGCCAGAGTACAGTGGTGTGATCACAGCTCACTGCAGCCTCAGCCTCCTAGGCTCAGGCGATCCTCCTGCCTTAGCCTCCTGTGTAGCTGGGACCACAGGCATGCGCCACCATGCCTGGCTAATTTTTTTATTGTTTGTAGAGACGAGGTCTTATTTTGTTGCTCAGGCTGGCCTTGAACTCCTGGGCTCAAGCAGTCCTCCCGCTCTGGCCTCCCAAAGTGCTGGGATCACAGGCATGAGCCACTGCGCCTGGCAATGCTGTCCTTTCTAGGGTCCCTTAAAGACCCTTGACTACCTGCCCTCGGCCGCCTCCTGTCTCTCCATGCCTTGGGTACCCAGGGCCTCTTGCTTCAGGCTTTGCTGTTTCGGGCTAGTTTAGCACTGGGACCACTTCCTTCTCGCTCACGGACTGCAGCTTACCCACCTTGGAAAGATCTGAAATCAGCCAGGCAGCAGTATTTGTTTAGTCCTAGCTCGGTACTAGGAGCTGTATTGGGCATAGTAGTAACATGGAAGAGAGATCGAAGGGACAGCCCATGTGCTTTATATTATTTTAGGGAAGGATGGGAAGAAAAAAGGCAAAAACAAAAATTATACCAAGTTAAAGTGGAGACAGGCCAAATGCCCCCCTTTTATTGATTCGAGGGGTTCTTTGGTCAGCCGAGGAAGGGCACGTGTCTCCTCTGTACCCACCGGTGCCGTTTCTCACCCCGTGCATCCTCCCAGATCCGTGTGGTAGAAAGGAGGCAGCACAGGCCCGGGTGGGGGCGTGGAGGGCGTGGCCCTGGTAAATGTGTGTGTGTGGGGTTTGACAATATACAGAGCCTGCCCCCCACCCAGGGAGGGCTGAACAGTATATCCATGGGCTCCTGGCAGCCCCACTGGGCTGAGTACTGGACTTACATTGTCTCCCTTATTCCCTGTACTCGCCCCTTAAAGGGACAAAGAAGCTTGCTGCCAGGAGCTGGAGGCACAGCCAGGACTTGAGCTCAGGTCTGGATCCCAGTCCCCAGCCTGGACCGCAGTGCTTTACAGGAAGGAGGCAGGGTCCTGCTGTCCATGTGCACAGCTGAAGAGCCAGGCTCTGTGAGGCTGTATGGCTTCCCTGATCGTAGGGCCCGGCAGGTTCCTAAAACACGCTTCCCAGGAGCCCTTTACTGTCAGGAGCCTCAGGTGGGAAAAGCCACTCATACCAGTGACACCTTTGAATGACAGTGCTGAGGCTCTAGTGTTTGTGGGCACTGAGGGGAGGAGAAAAACAGTGAAGCTCAGACAGAAAGGACACCCTGGAACAAGAAGTAACTCTTATTTTCCCTTTTTTAGGTTGCTCAGAAAAAGGGAGTCAAACATCTTTCTGCTCTTGATCCAGAGGTCTTGTCCATTTTTGTGCCTCCTTTTATCGGTAAAGAGGACAGTCAAATGGTTGGTGCAAACTGTGGCACTCTCGGTAAAACCAGGAGGCGCTCCTTCAGAAAGAAGAGAGAGAGGCCCAGACCAGAGCAGTGGAAAGGCCTCCCGGGGCTCTCCAGAGTGCCAGAGCCTGAGGATGTCACCGTCCCCGACGGCGTGGACCTCCTCGCCCTGCCCCAGCTGTGCTTCCCAGGTATGTCTAGGAGGTAGGCACTGCTAGGGGCCTCCTGCTGCCAGCCGCCAGAGTGATCCGTTCCCAGAAACCCACAGGCAAAGGGAAGTGGCGTGAGCGGCAGAGCCAGGGACCCTCACTGCCTCCTCTTGTGTGGGATTTAGTTTTCTTAATCTTGGGGAATTTTTTTGTGCGTGTGTGGAGACGGAGTCTCAGTCTGTTGCTCAGGTTGGAGTTCAGTAGCACAATCTCTGCTCACTTCAACCTCCGCCTCCTGGGTTCAAGTGATTCTTCTGTGTCAGCCTCTCAAGTAGCTGGGATTACAGGTGCCCACCACCACGCCTGGCTTTATGTCTTTAGTAGAAATGGGGTTTCACCATGTTGGCCAGGCTGGTCTTGAACTCTTGGCCTCAAGTGATCCACCCGCCTTGGCCTTCCAAAGTGCTGGGATTACAGGTGTGAGCCACCGCTTGACCTGTCTTGGGGATTTTAAAGCTGAAGGAAATGTAAATCATTGAGTGCGGTCCCGGTGTTTTGGAGAATTGAGTCCTGGAAGGGAGGCTGTGTGGACTGCCAGGTAAAACCATTTGTTCCTGGTGCATTCAAGGCTTTTCCCCTTCCACTTAAAATGAAGTCTTGCAGTGGTTGGCAGACAGGTTAAAAATACACCCAGTTCATCTGCAGCTGTTTCACCCCCAGCATGCCTGAGCTTCCCCCCGCAACCTCCTGTTTTCCGTTTCACTGGGGCAAGAAGCACAGGCCTGCACTTAGTCCCCAGGCTCACTAGTTCCGGTTAACAGCTGAGCTTGCGTTTTGGGGCTTTATTTTTCTGGTGGTCTTCAGAAAACTCAGACAAAGCACCTAGCATAAGCACCCACCTCAGAACTTGGTGCGATTTCCTGATCACAGGGATTATAAACTCGGGACAGGCGCCAGATGGGCGGCTGCACCCAGCAAGCACTGCCACTGGCTAGCAGGTGCTTGAGAGCTTGTAAAGAAATTGCTGTGTGGGGAGGGACACAGGGAGGAGAGATGGCCGGAGGCGTGATCGGAAGAATGAACTCACCTTGGACATGAAGGCGCTGCCACTGATAACTGGAGAGGTGTGTCCTGAACACTGTGTAGTAATCAGCTCGTGGGTAACCCAGGCCACATGTCAAGAACAGGATTCTTCTTCGTTTCTTTCTGCCTGCAGGGGGTGTGTGCGTGGCCACTGAACCCAAGGAGGATCGCGTCCACTTCCTGGTGCTGACCGATGTCTGCGGGAATAGGACCTATGGCGTGGTGGCCCAGTACTACCGGCCCCTGCACGTAGGTGGTTCCCGTTACTCCCCTCTGAAATTGGGTTTAGATTTTTTATTATGGTGAAATACACATAACACAACATTCACCATTTTAACCATTTTAAAGTGTGCAGTTCTGTAACATTAAGTACATCCACAGCATTGTGCAACCGCCACCAGTGTCTGGGTCCAAAACGTTTTCATCATCCCTGAAAACCCCATACCATTAAGGCTTCCCCCATACCACAGAGTCTCACTCTGTCGCCCGGGGTGGAGTGCAGTGGCACCGTCTCAGCTCACTGCAACCTCCGCCTCCTGGGTTCAAGTGGTTCTCCTGCCTCAGCCTCCCGAGTAGCTGGGACTACAGGCGCCCACCACCAGGCCCAGCTAATTTTTGTGTTTTTAGTAGAGACGAGATTTCACCGTGTTGGCCAGGCTGGTTTCGAAATACTGACCTCAGGTGGTCCACCCGCCTCAGCCTCCCAGAGTGCTGGGATTACAGGCGTGAGCACTGTGCCTGGCTGGCTAATCCCCTTTCTGTCTCTGGATGTATCTATTCTGGCCACTTCGTGTAAGTGGACTCCTACAACACGTGGCCTGCTTGTCTGGCTTCTTCCCCTTAGCATGTTTTGATGTTCATGTGCGTGGACGCATGTGTCAGTGCCCCGCGGCCTTTTATGGCTGAATGACATTCCATCGTTTGGATGGACCGCATTTTATTTCTCCATGTATCCGTCGATGGACCTGTGGGTTGTTTCTGCCTTTTGTCTTTGGTGTGAGCGATTGGGGTTTGGACTTGACAGCATATTAGGTCTGTCACGCATATTGCGAGTGTTGTGTGGGTAGGGCCGTGTGTGTGAATCAGAGGGCCTTTGGGGAGCTTGTAGGGGAAATGATGTATCCAAAGGTGCAGGGTGACCAGCTGCACACGTCCAGAGGGTTTCCTGAAGCAAAAAGTGAGCCAGAGCCTTAGTTTAGGTGCCCTGGTGCCATGAAGGGAAGTCTGTGAGTTCCATGCAGTCGAGAGAAGTGGCTGGCCTGGATTCCCTCGGAGCCCAGGGCACGTGTTTTCTTTGTTGATAGAAGCGTGCTTACACATGTGACACTGAGTGTTGGGAGGTGTGAGGTATAATCACATGGATTCTGTCCCTGGAAACTCATGGGGCAGCACTGACAGGTCCGGATGTTCTTACTGAATATGCAGGAGCAAAACTTACTCATTGATGCTCCGAATGCATAATCTTATGTTTTTGGGAGAGGTCATTTTCACAGTGTGCTGAGAGCAGAACCAAGGTCAGATCTCGGGCGGTGCATGCAGGGGACCGGCGTCTGCCTCTGTGACCTGGCTGCCAGCAGTGCCTGGCCTTTCTTCCGGGGTTATGTTAATGGAGGGATGAGAGGAAGGTGGAGAATCCTGCCCCTCCATGTAGCCAGTGTTCCAGATGAGAAAGGATCCACAATGTTGGATCTTTCAGAAAAGCACCTTGGGAGTTTGTCTGTGAAATAACACCTACCAGGAGCAACAAGCATGTTATTTTCGTTATCATGAAATACACATGTTAAACAAAGGAGCAACCCCTCTGGTTTGCATCAGTACAGCAGATGCCACTGTTCCCACTTTGCCGGCCTGGCGTGGGCATGCCTGGCCCCGCTCCTGCCCTCCTAGCAGCTGTGTAGTTTCGGGGTGTCCCGAGGCCCCACAGCACTCACCTCCCCTTCTTCACCATGTATATGGATGACCGCTATATCTATCGTTCTTTCTTTTTTTTTTGAGACGGTCTCGCTGTGTCGCCCAGGCTGGAGTGCAGTGGTGCGATCGCGGCTCACTGCATCCTTGATCTCCAGGGCTAGCTCAAGTGATTCTCCCACCTCAGTCTCCTGAGTAGCTGGGACCACAGGTGCGCACCACCGTGCCCAGCTAATATGTCGTATTTTTTGTAGAGATGAGGTCTTGCTATGTTGCCCATGCTGATCTTGAACTACTGGAATCCTGCCTCAGCCTCCACAAGTGTTGAGATGACAGGTGTGAGCTACATGCCCAGCCCGCAACTATCGTTCTATTGATAACACAGCCCCAGCCCCTCTCATACACTCTCCTCTGCCTTTCCTCTGACATGACACTATGTGACTTGAGGGTGGGAACCATATTGTGTCTGGGTAGCTGCAGCTCCCCCCGGCTACTGTAACAATAGCAGCAGCCGCCGCACAGCTGTGAGCAGCTCAGCACCAGGCATGGCGTAAGCACTTTGTGTAGAGTCATTCATTTAATCCTAACCACAATGAATGAGGTTGGGAAATGACAGATGGAGACATGGTGGCAGAGACAGATTAAAAGACCTGCCCAAGATGACACGGCAGCAGGCAGGGTTGGAATTGAGTAGACTGACCCTCGGAAAGTGGATGTTTATTAAATTTGGCTAGATAAACAAATGATGTAGCTGACTATTTCCTGGACGTCTCCCTTTACCTAGATATCTTATAGGTACCCTAAATCCAGTCAGTTCCCACACTGAAGCTATCATCATGCCCTTCCATCCCTACAAAAAACCCCAAACTGACAACACTTCCCCAGGGCCCAGTTGGTGAGCCCCAAATACTTTGCCACTTGTAAGCTCTGCAGTGTGCTGGGTCTTCTAGAGCACGACCGCTGTGGCTCCCACACAGACTGAGGCCTCCTCTCCTGCTCTGTCCTCCTGGGCACATGTGGGTGCCGCTTCCTGTGCATAGCTCCTGCATTTTCCCCCCTTGTAAAGCAGAGTCCTTTGTGTGTCTTGGGTCTTACTGTGTTCTAATCATGCATTCCTTCTTATCTCAAGGCCGTCAGCTTCTCTGGGGCAGGAATGCATCTTGCTCTCTTTGTAGCCTCAGCACCTCAAATGGTGCAAGCACCAAACAGGGACCCCGTAGACTTTGACTGGAGGGCCGGTGCTGGCTTGGACGCGTTGCAGGGGTGGGGATGGTGGACTCTCAGCTTGTTCTGTGCTGAAACATGACCCCACTGGAAACAGATACTGGAATTGCCAAGGTGGGGAGATGACAATGTCACTGTTGCTTTTCATGTAGGATGAGTACTGTTTCTACAATGGCACAACGCACTGGGAGCCGTCCTGGCCGGCTGTGGGTGCTGCTGGCTGCTTCGTGCCCTACGCCGTGTGCGTGGTCTCCAGGTTCCCCTATTACAACTCCCTCAAGGACTGCCTTTCCTGGTGAGCTGGGGCACCGGAGGCTGGGGGTGGTGGGGGGTAGCTCTCTGTGCCTCTCCTGGTGAGCCAAGGGACTAAGGGGCTGGAGGTGGTGGGGGTGCAGCTCTCTGTGCCTCCCCTGGTGAGCTGGGAGACCGGGGGCTGGGGGCGGTAGGAGGGGCAGTTCTCTGTGCCTCCTAGGCTGCTGCTTAAGGCTGGGGGCAGTGGGCAGGGGGGTGCGGCAGCAGGCGCTCCTCTCTGTGACTGGTAACATACGGTAATGGCATGGTAGGAAAGGGATAAAGCCACACTGTGGGAAGTAAGGTTGATGTGCAGGATTTTCATTTTGTTTAGATTTTCACAAAGAGGCATATATTAGGAAAAACTCTTTTCCTAGCTGAGAATATTAGGAGGCTGCTGTTTGTTCTGATGAGGTTTATTGACATTTTAAAGATGACCTTGGCTGGGTGTGGTGGCTCACACCTGTAATCCCAGCGTATTGGGAGGCTAAGATGGGAGGATTGTTTGAGCCCAGGGGTTTGAGACAAGCCTGGGAAACACAGCAATACCCTGTCTCTAAAAAACAATTTAAAAACTAACTGGGTGCGGTGGTGCATGCCTATAGTCCCAGCTACTGGGGAGGCTGAGGCAGGACGATGGCTTGAGCCTAGGAGTTCAAGGCTGCAGTGAGCTGTCATTGCACCACAGCACTCCAGCCTAGGTGACAGAGCAAGACCCTGCCACCTTGTTTTGTAGAACCTGTAACTGTCTCCCTGCTGATAGTAAGTAGAAAGGCTGAGGACGTAAAGAACTTTTGAAAAATCAGAAAGACATCGTGTAGAACCCAGTAGGCTCTCGTTATCAAAGGATGCTTTTGTGACTTCGGGGGCTGTAGTCTGAGTTCAGACATGGTCAGTCCCAGTGGGCACTTGTGCATGGAGCCGTTTCTTTTGAGTCTCGTAAAGTTACAGTCTTAGAATTTGTACTTGTTTGATTAAAGGCCGAGGAGAAAGCAGTTAACAACAGTTCACTTTGTGTCATTGTGCTGGAGAATGAGCTATGGCAAATCGCTGAATGGGTACTATTCTGTGTCTTGCAAAGCACAGTCATTTGAGAACTTCTGCCTTGACCAGAGGGATGAGCCCCATGGAGGGTGAGCCGGAACCTTACTGTTCACATCAATGACCCGTAATTCAAATTCCAGCACTTCAGTGGTTTACTTCTTAAAATACAACTGGCTTTTGGACATAGTTTGGGTCTAGTCTACATTTTATTGCCATAGAAAAAAAAATTCTTTTTTTTTTTTTTTTTTTTTGAGATGGAGTCTCACTCTGTCGCCCAGGCTGGGGTGCAGTGGCCGGATCTCAGCTCACTGCAAGCTCCGCCTCCCGGGTTTACGCCATTCTCCTGCCTCAGCCTCCCGAGTAGCTGGGACTATAGGCGCCCGCCACCTCGCCCGGCTAGTTTTTTGTACTTTTTAGTAGAGACGGGGTTTCACCGTGTGAGCCAGGATGATCTCGATCTCCTGACCTCGTGATCCGCCCGTCTGGGCCTCCCAAAGTGCTGGGATTATAGGCTTGAGCCACCGCGCCCGGCCGACATAAAATATCTTTGAGAACAGAAAGCTGACTGGGTCGTAGTCAATGAGCAGGTGAATTGAGCATACGCATGTTTGCTGAATGTCTGTCACCAGTGCCCAGGAAGTGACAGAGTAAGCCCGGACATGGTCCCCTTTTATTTACTAACTGATGATCTTCATTACTTGAAGGTAAACAATGTTTTCACTAATCTCTAGTTTCCTCTTGTGTAAAATGTAGATGGTTACTTCCACCTTTTGTTAGCTGAAATGAATGGGTGGTGGCCAGACAGATGCCCTTGGAAGACAGGAAGAAAGGAGGTGTTGTGATTGGCAACAGATATCCTCCTGCTAGACATTAATGCAAACACATATATAACTTGAAAAATGTGCTCATTTTCATGCTTCTTTCTTTCTCAGTGCCCGTTACTGTGTGATCAGAACTAGAAGGGGCAAAATACGGAAAGAGAATGCAGCTGAAAGAGGCAAATGACAGAAATTCAAATTGCAGTGTGACAACACGAATTTGTAGTTTTAAAAAAATCGGTTCTGTTAGCGTGATAATATGCCAAATATGTCTCCACGTGGACAAAAAATAGGCAAGAGTATATTTAATTGTGTTTTGGGAATCAGAGTATGGGCAGTTGTTTTTTAAATTTTTATTTACAGATTTTTTTGAGAGACAAGGTCTCACAGTCACGCAGGCTGCAGTGCAGTGCCACTATCGTAGCCCACTGCGTCCTCACACTCCCAGGCTCAAGTGATCCTCCCAGCTCCATCTCCCAGGCAGCTGGGACTACAGGCGCGCACCACCACACCAGGATAATTTTTAAATTTTTTGTAGAGATGGGGGGTCTCACTATTTTGTGTAGGCTGGTCTTGAACTCCTGGCCTCAAGTGATTCTCCCGCCTCGGACTCCCAAAGTGCTGGGAATACCAGTGTGAGCCACCACACCCACCTCTCTTGTAGTTTTTTTTTTTTTTTTTCTTTTTTTTGAGACAGAGTCTCACTCTGTCCCCCAGGCTGGAGTGCAGTGGCACTATCTCGGCCTACTGCAAGCTCTGCCTCCCGGGTTCACGCCATTCTCCTGCCTCAGCCTCCCGAGTAGCTGGGACTACAGGTGCCCACCACCATGCCCACCACCATGCCCGGCTAATTTTTTGTATTTTTAGTAGAGATGGGGTTTCACAATGTTAGCCAGGATAGTCTTGATCTCCTGACCTCGTGATCCACCTGCCTCGGCCTCCCAAAGTGCTGGGATTACAGGTGTGAGCCACCGCACCCGGCCCCTCTTACAATTTTAAATTGTGTACAGTACTTTAAAAGTCAGAGTCCATTTTGGAAACAGACTTTTTCAAGCACTCTCCTTTCAGAAGTTTGTTCTTTTATTCCTTACTGAGGTAAAACACACATACAGAAAAACGCACAAATTCCAGTGATTTTCCACAAACTGAACACACACATGTAACTAGCACCCAGATGAGGAAACAGAGCATGACCAGGCCTCCCCCTTTGAAAATAAACCTCCCTTTGTGCCACCTTTCAGGCACTACTGCCAACCTGGGGCCACTCTGCTGCCGTCCAACAGCTTGGTGACTCTGCTCTTGATGCCAGGTCTTGGAGCCACTGCTGCAGACCCTGGGGAGATTCCAGTGTGATTAGAAACGCTAAGGATGACAACTGGGTTCTCATTTTTATTTTGCGGTTTGATTTTTGTTTTCTGAATTTCAGTTTATTGGCTAATCTAAAGCTTTGTAAAGATTTTGAAGTTGACAATCCTATAAAAGATTTTGCTGCGAAGCTATCTTTGATACCGAGCCCGCCACCTGGACCACTCCATTTGGTAAAGTATATCTGAAAATTATATTGTTTTCTCTTTGCAAATAGTAAAAGTAAGACGTTGAAGATAATGTAAATGTTTAAAACTATTTCTGAAGTTATAGCTGTTGTAAATCTAAAATAAAATTCTAAGCCTCCTCCCCGCCCACAGCTGACTGATTGAACCCCCTTTTGGCCAAGGGGCCCCCAGAGAAACCCAAAAAACAGAATTATTGGCCGGAATGGAAGGGAGATCAGACATGCCTGGTTCTACCCTCTCCCTCTCGCGTGAGTGTGTGGGGTGTTTGTGTATAGGGTTGTAAACTAAAACTAAAATCCTAAGCCTCCCTACCGACTGAACAGTTCCCTCTTGGCCAACGGGACCCTAGAAGAACCTTAAAAATGAAATTCCCAGCCATGACAGGAAGGAAGGTCAGACATGCCTTGTTATGTCTGCTCCCTTTTGGAGTTTAGGCACCGCTGACCGGCGTTAGGTTAAAATGGAGATCCTGAGACCGACAGAACAGACTCTCTGTGGCCATAAGATTCCAAATTATGAACAAAACCTAAGGTCACGCAAAGCAAGGGTGAAGTCACTCCGCACCAACCATAAGGGCTCCTTAAACAGGTATAACGTAGCTTACTTTCCAACCTGACTCTGCTACAGCATCCATGACAGATAGCAGACCCTGAAGAAAATCAAAGTATTTTACTGCAAAATATGTTGCTTTGACATATTTTGAAATGGCACTACAAAGCTATCTTTTTTGGGGAAATTTGCATCTGTAGAGAATCTATTCATGCAGGCAGGTCTGCCTTTCTCAGCCTTTCCCAGATCTAGGAGCGATGAACTGAGAGCCTGACACTTTTAAAGTGTGAAAAGAGACATTCACCATCTCTTCCCTCCGAGGGCTGCCACCTGTGAGGTTTCCTTTATGTAACAAGGGCCTCGGCCCCACACCCCCTTATCTTGACTCAGTCCTTCTTTCCCACTGACTTCAGGTCTTTAGACAGTAGCTCAACTTTCTCAACCAATTGTCAAGTCAAGAATCCCTAAAACCCATTTATGACTTATGCCCTCCTTCCTCTTTGAGATGCCCCACCTTTTTGGGCCAAACCAACATCACCCTCCATGGACTGATGTATGTCTTTGCCCGTCACTCCTGTCTCTGTAAAATGCACAAAACCAAACTGTAACCCGGCCATCTGGGGACCACTCTTCAGACTGTTCCCTAGGCCGTGGCCACTCAGAATAAACCCCTTTAAAATATTTTAGAGAGTTTGATTTTCCCATTAACACTGTGCTTACGTTATGTTTCTCAAGGTCCTTATGGAAACATGTTATATACTCTTTCTAAAGGTGAAAAGTTAAATATTTAGACTTGAGTTTTGCACAGCGGCCTGTGATAAACAGAGCTAGTAACATGTCGTGGGTACTTCAGTGGTTAGCACATCAGTTCATAGCTCCCTATGCAGATAATACATGGACACCTGAATCCTTTGTAGAATAATGTATTCAAATTACAGATTTCTCATTTATTTGTTTATTTGTCTTTAATATTGGATATTGTGTTTCGTTTTTTGTTTTTTGTTTGTTTGTTTGTTTTATAGGTGGAGTCTTGCTCTGTTGCCCAGGCTGGAGTGCAGTGCACGATCTCGGCTCACTGCAAGCTCCGCCTCCTGGGCTCAAGACATTTCTCCTGCCTCAGCCTCCTGAGTAGCTGGGACTGCGGGCGCCGCCACCACTCCCGGCTAATTTTTTGTATTTTTAGTAGAGATAGGATTTCACCAGGATGGTCTTGATCTCCTGACCTTGTGATCCGCCTGCCTCGGCCTCCCAAAGTGCTGGGATTACAGGCGTGAACCACCGGGCCCGGCCTGGATATTGTATTTCATTTGTTAGTGTTTTCTCTTGTACAGTGTGATTAAAGAGAAGTAACTGGTTTTATATTTTTTGTTACTCTTAGATGTAGTGCTGTGTTATTTAATGAACAGTCAAACACTTCCCAGGCTGGTTTTTTTTCTGAGAGATGTTATTGGTGATTTCAAGACACAGGGTTTGGGGTTAAGTGAAGCTGGAGATGTGGCTGGCCGCCTTCCCCTTTTGTTTGTTGAGAAACATGTCAGGTTGCTCAGCTCCGTGAAGAAACCCGTTTGACTCAGCATGTTCCAAACTAATTTTAACCGTACTTAGGATGCTGCTTTTTATTTTTTCCTTTAATAGACACCTGTCAAACGTCTCAAAATGTTTAGTAAATGTCGATTCAGTTTCATTATGTTAGTCCTCTGAAAGATTATATGTCTTAATCTTGATCTTCTACATTTTTCTTTACGGACAATGGAAAAAATAAGTTTCTCATATCAGAAGACACATGATCATGAACTTAAAATGTGCGTTTTTAACATTACCCCAACCCTACCAGTCTGCTGGGTGGAAAATCCTATCGGCGCATTCCAGTCCAGATACAGAGCAGGCCGCAGGTCTCCATCAGCTCTGCTCCCAGAAGCCTTTGTAGGGAATGTTTATTGGCTATGTGTTTTGTACATCTGTTTTATGTGGATCGTTGGCATTTTCTTGTCAACCGTATGTGCAGTGAAATCATCAAAGTTTATGTTCTTGTTCTGTAGACTCAGCAAGTATTTACTGAGAGCCTGTGCGATCAGTGAACAGAGCCAGACCTCTGGCTCCAAAGCAGTCTCAGGGTCAGCAGTAATGAGCTGCACTCGGCTTTTGAACATAAGGAATGAGCGCGTAGCACTCCCAGCGCTTCTCCATGTCTCCTGGGCTGATGACTCTTGGCTCCTTGATCTCGACGCACCCGTGAGGAAGGTGACCGAGGGTCGCCGCTGGCTTGCTCTTCCCTCATCCATTCCATCCATCACTCAGCCTGGCCGGACTACCTTCAGCGTTCCTTTCCAGTTTGCCCGTTTCCTTGCTGCCACTTCATTCTGGGTCACCAGCTGCTCCCCGCTGCGTGACTTGGGGACCACTGGCTTGTCTGCTTTGGTTCATTCTTGGCCGTTCCCTTTGTCCTCTGCACAGTGGCTGCAGAGATTATTAACACATGGACGTTGGGCTTTGCTTCTCTTCCCCAAGCCCCACAACAGTTTCTCATCGTCTGCCTTCCTCACTCCTGCAGCCCGGACCCTGTCTCACTGTCCAGCTCTGTTTTATGCCACTCCCCATGGCGTGCTGCTCTCCAGCCTCACTGGACTCCTGTCCGTTCCCTGAAGGTACCGCCACAGGGCCCTTGCACACGCTGTTTCCAGAAACAGTGTTTCCTCTGTTTTCTTGTGGCCAGCTGTGGCTCATCTCTGGTCACTCTCAGCGGTCAGGTCTTCGGATCGTCTTCCCTGAGTGACCCCCACTCCCCATCTCTCTGATAGCACCTGGTTCTCATCCCACAGACAAGGGCACAAGCCACAGTTTGGTAATTAGGAGCTCTGTGCGTGTTCTATGTTGTTTAAATGTTCATCTCCCCCCATCCAGACCTGAGCTGGAAACATCAACTGTAGCTGCATGACGGGTGAGGCACGTGCCCAGCACACTGCATATCCAGAGGCTTCACAGCCAGGCCTGGCACAGGGCCTGCCCAGCAGTGAGCTGTGTGGTGGGCGAGCGCATGCAGGGATACCTCGGGTTCCAGTGCTAGCCAGTCAGTGCCTGCTGATCTGTGTCCTGTGCGTGTGTCTAAATGACACAGTGTCTAAATGAGTGACTCAGTCTGTATCGGGATTGAATCAGTGCGGCTCTCCATATCAAGTCTAATTAGCTACTGGCTCTAAGTTGGTATAATGCTCGTGATCTGTTTTAGGGAATGTCATATATGAATGTTGATTGTTTTGAATAAATCTAAGAGGTCAGTGTAGGCCAAGGTTCTCATCTGGTGCAGGAGCTAACCCAGCCGTATTTTCTAGAACCCACTGCAAACAAGGTAGTTTCGAGGCTGTTTTAGAGAGCAGCAGTGAGACGGGTCTTGTGCTTTGAATGTGTGTGTCCATGTCTAGGACTTCTGGTCTAGGTTCTCTCTGATCTATGCTGGTGGAAAGGAGGGAGGAGAGAGGGGGCCCCATAGCACAGGGAGTAGAGGAGAGGGCCGTGCCCTGTGCCTTGGTTCCCTGGTTCCCGTTCAGCTCCCTTCCTCTGATGGTACATGGACCACCAGCTGGAGCAGGGCAAAGACTAGAAACAGCCCCACTCTGCGCTCATCTGCCTTTTCTTGCCCACCAATGGGACTGATTTTACTTGCTTTGCAAATCTTGGGCTTAATTGGGTGTGCAGAATCACACACACACACACACACACACACACACACACTCTTGTACTGTACCTGAGTCATTTTCTATGTTGCTTTATATGTGACACCTGCTTTTTCCTGGGACTCAAATCAAGCTGAGATTTGGAAACTGTTTACCTTAAACATCTCTCTCCTCAGTCTCTTCCTCTGTGGAGTGGGTGAGATAACAGCCCACTTCAGAGAGTATGAATATTATATGCTAGAAAATCTCTAGTGTGCACCTGAGACCAGCCAAAGGCTGGTGGAGTGATTAGCATTTGTATTTTTTTTTTAATCTTTAATTGGATAGCTGGTTGACACATTTCTTTTTATTTATTTATTTTTTTGAGACAGAGTCTCGCTCTGTTGCCCAGGCTGGAGTGCAGTGGCGCGATCTCGGCTCACTGCAAGCTCCGCCTCCTGGATTCACGCCATTCTCCTGCCTCAGCCTCCCTAGTAGCTGGGACTATAGGTGCCCACCACCATACCCGCCTAATTTTTTGTATTTTTAGTAGAGACGGGGTTTCATTGTGTTAGCCAGGATGGTCTTGATCTCCTGACCTCGTGATCTGCCCGCCTTGACCTCCCAAAGTGCTGGGATTACATGCGTGAGCCACCATATTTTTTGAAATATTTAAAATGTTTCACGTAAACTTGACATTTATTAATACTGTGCCACAAGTTGGATAATTTAACTTTGCTTTCTTTTCTTTTACATAAAAGAACTTTATTAACATAAATGAATCTGCCTTTATTTATTTATTTATTTATTGAGACGGAGTTTCACTCTTGTTGCCCAGGCTAGAGTGCAATGGTGCTATCTCGGCTCACTGCAACCTCCACCTCCTGGGTTCAAGCGATTCTCCTGCCTCAGCCTCCTGAGTAGCTGGGATTATAGGCATGTACTACCATGCCTGGCTAATTTTGTATTTTTAGTAGAGACAAGGTTTCTCCATGTTGATCAGGCTGGTCTTGAATTCCCTCAGGTGATCCACCTGCCTCAGCCTCCCAAAGTGCTGGGATTATAGGCGTGAGCCACCGCACCTGGCTGAATTTGCCTGATTTTTTAACATGTCTTGCTTCTGTAAACAAATTGGTAACAAGAAAGCAAAGATACCCAAGCACAGTAGGTCCTTAGTGTGGCTGGCAGGTTCTCAGAAACTGCAACATTAAGCCCTGGGTCACAAAATCAATTTCACCGTCAACTAATTGATACAGACAAGAGTTAAGTTCCTATGGCATACTACCAGTCATAAAAACATCACCGAACTTCTAAATAAAGACCCAAAGCACTTCTGATATTAAACATTGAAGTAGATGGGAGTTGTACACACATTTAAGAACAATTGACTAAAATAAGGAAGAACGTCATTTACCTGCTTATTGCAGTTCAGGGTTGAGGGTGGGCAGAGCCCATCCCAGCAGCTTAGGGCCAAGGCAAGAACTAGCCCTGGCCAGATGCTGTCTCATGGCAGGGCCAATCCCACGCTCTCCTGTGCTTGCTCACACCGGGACCTGTCCGCATGGGCCGGTTGGGCTTCAGGATGTGGCAGGAAACCAGAAGACCTGGAGAAAACCTAGCCGGGCACGGGCACAAGGAGAATGTGAAGATGCCCCCCGCTGGGACGCAATTCCTTTTTCTTATCAACATTCTAACAAAATGACGTTATTCAAGGACCTGCGTCTCGTTAGGAAGCAACGCTGGTATCCCCACCACCAAGAAATTACCACCTTTCCTTGTTTTCAGTTTCTCGTGTGCAGGCATGCTGAGAATACAGACTTGGGTGACTGGGAGAAAGCAGGGCCACTGGAGACCTTGTTTGTGACCTGTTCCCCCAGCCAACCTCGGCTCCACGCTTCTCTTGATGTCTCACTCTCCCAGGCGCTCCCTTGATGGAGTCTCAGCCGTCTGCTCTGATCACGTCTCTCCTCTCTGTCTCCCTGTGCTTTGCTTATACTTAGATCCGTCCATTCCGCTCGTTTCCTGGAGCTTTGGGTGCCGAGCCGGGTACCCAGCATTTCCTGAGGGCCTCCCACGTGCCAGCACCCGGGTGGCGGGAACTCGCTGTTGGCAGCCCGTTTCCTGGCAGGCTCAGAAGCCCTCCCTCAGTGAAGGAACTGAACCTCCTCCTCTGGATTTCCTCCGCCAGGTCCAGCTGCGTCTCAGTAGCCATTCTGTGAATACAAAATTTGAACTGAAGTGTGACTTCAAAGTAATACATTTAGAAAAATGTCTTTCTTAAAATTTTAACTGTACATGTCTTGAAGGAGCTTTGACTATTCAATTGAAAATGTTAAGAGAATTCATAGCATGCAGTAACTAAAAAGAATATATAATACCTAAGAATAATTTGAACATGATTGATTTTGAATTTGTCTTAATTGGGACAAATATCTGCTTTGTGGTTTATCTCTGTCTAGGCAATGAGTAGTCTGCTGATTAATTAGAGCTTAAGGAATTTTGGCTTACTTAGAAAAAGACATTAAGTACTTAATTTATGTTTGAGCCTTTATCGGCAGTTCTGTGTATCTCTAGACCATTTGGTTGTTCTGCACAATTTAACGTGGCAGCCTGTGTCTTCAGACACATTTTCTTTTTTTTTTTTTTTTTTTTTTTTTTTTTTGAGACGGAGTCTCGCTCTGTCGCCCAGGCTGGAGTGCAGTGGCCGGATCTCAGCTCACTGCAAGCTCCGCCTCCCGGGTTCACGCCATTCTCCTGCCTCAGCCTCCCTAGTAGCTGGGACTACAGGCGCCCGCCAGGTCGCCCGGCTAGTTTTTTGTATTTTAGTAGAGACGGGGTTTCACCATGTTAGCCAGGATGGTCTTGATCTCCTGACCTCGTGATCCGCCTGTCTCGGCCTCCCAAAGTGCTGGGATTACAGGCTTGAGCCACCGCAGACACATTTTCTAAGTCTGTTGCCCCGGGCGCCGAAATAGTGACTCTAGTGCATGTCAGCCTCTGCCCGGAGCAGCTCTCTGAACTAATGGTGGGAACTGGTTGTCGTAGGTATTTAACATGAAGCCGCTCCAGATTGTGTTTCCTGCCCGAGCAGACCCCGAAAGCCCCATCCTGGACCTGGACCTTCACCTGCCCTTACTGTGCTTCCGGCCTGAGAAGGTGCTGCAGGTGCGCATCGCTGCCCGACCAGCACGTCTTGTGCTCCCTGGCTCGGTGGGGCCTCGGAGCAATGATCAGAGATGATGAAGATGCGAGTTTATTCCACAATGTACCGACCGGTATACTCGAAGCGTATATTATTATTTTTTAAAGCCAGCGTTCCCTGCAGTGCATGGTATTTGCAAATGGCACTCTTTGCAGGTTCTCAGGTGGCTTTTGTTTGGCAGATGGAGCTGAGAGACCAGGGAAGAGCCTGCAGTCAGTCTGGTTTTGTTGGGTGGTGTGTTTATGAGCATTTTCTCTTTATTGTACTGAATCAGAACTGTGTACATGGGCCGGTGCAGTGGCTCGTGCCTGTAATCCCAGCACTTTGGGAGGCCGAAGTGTAAGGATTGCTTAAGGCCAGGAGTTCGAGACCGGCCTGAGCAACATAGGGAGACCCTGTCTCTACAAAAAAAATTTAAAATGAGCTGGATGTGGAGACACGTTCTTGTGGTCCCAGCTGCTGGGAAGGCCAAGGTGGGAGGATTGCTTAAGCCCAGGAGTTCAAGGCCGCAGTGAGTTGTGATCACACCACTGCACTCCAGCCTGGGCAACACAGCGAGACCCTGTCTGTACCTTTGTTTTTTTTAAGCGTGTACTCAGTGCGGCGGGTTCTCCCCTCAGATCCTGACATGCTTCCTGACAGAACAGCGGATCGTCTTCTTCTCCTCGGACTGGGCTCTGCTGACGCTGGTCGCCGAGTGCTTCATGGCCTACCTGTATCCGCTGCAGTGGCAGCACACCTTCGTGCCCATCCTGTCGGACCAGATGCTGGATTTCGTCATGGCCCCCACGTCCTTTCTCATGGGCTGCCATCTCGACCACTTCGAAGAAGTCAGCAAGGTTAAGTAGTGAACCTTTGATTTGGAATGCTAAATTCCTGTGAGTCCATCACGGGGACACATGGGAAGACGCGTCTGACAGTGCTCTGCGGTGAAGGCGGAGTCTGCACACCTCAGAGAGGTCTTGGGTACCGTGAGAAGCGGCTGTTCTCTGACTGTGTCATTGTCCTGTGGCAAAGCCGGGACCCTTTAGTCTCCTAGTGGAGACAGGCCGGTGAGTGTGCCCACCTCATTGTCCCGGTGGGGGCCGAGTGAGGCGGTCGCCAGCCCGGGCCCACAGCAGGGAGGTGTTCACAGGTGCTGCTGTTGCGGCCCCTCTGTGCATCTGACACAGCATGTTTTTAGTCGGTGAGCTGATGGATTCGTGCTAAATCTTGTGGTGATGCCAGGAGGCGGACTGGGTTTGGTTTTTAAAAATAGCTTTATTGAGATACAATTTACATACCTCAAAGTTTACCCAATTAAAATGTATGATTCAGTGGGTTTTAGGATATTTGTAGAGTTGTGTAACCATCCTCCGCCCTCCGATTTTAGAAGGGAAATTTTCATCACACGTTAGCAGTCAGCCCCCAGGGCCTGACAGCCACGCCCATGCGCTTTGTCTCTGGGTTTGCCGGTTCTGGACCTCTCGTGGGAACAGAGTCGCTCCACGCATGGTCCTTCCATCTGGCTCCTTCCACTTCGCATCATGGTTTTGAGACTCCTCCACGTGGTAGCATCTCTCAGCACTTTATTTTTATTGCTAACTAGGGTTTCATTGTATAAATAGACTGAATTTTGTTCATCCACTCACAATGAGGTCGTCGTGATAAAATCTTCATCACATTGTTCAGTGATGACCGTGCGGGTTGTTTACACCTGTTGGCTGCTGTGAACACTTGTGTGCAAGTTTTTGTGTGGATGTGTGCTTTCGTTTCTCTTGGGTGTGTCCCTAGGAGTGGAATTGCTGGGTCTTAAGGCAGCTCTTTGTTTAACCCTTTGAGAAACTGCGAAGCTGTTTTTGCAAAGCGGCCATGCCACTTTACACTCCCACCAGCAGTACGAGGGTTCCAGTTTTTCTCCTAACGTCCTCGCCAGCGCTGGTTGTTGTCTGCCTTTTTAATTGTAGCCCTCCCGGTGAGGAGGAGCTGATATCTCACTGTGGTTTGATATGCACTTCCCTGGTGACGAATGATGTTGAGCATCTTTTCCTGTGCTTATTGGTGGTTCGTACAGGGTAGGTTTACATTTAACTTTCCATTTTGAACAATATCTTTCTTTTTTTTTTTTGAGACAGAGTCTCGCTCTGTTGCCCAGGCTGGAGTGCAATGACTTGATCTCGGCTCCCTGCAACCTCTGCCTCCCGGGTTCAAGTGATTCTCCTGTCTCAGCCTCCCAAGTAGCTAGGATTACAGACACATGCCACCACACCTGTCTAATTTTTGTATTTTTAGTAGTGATGGGGTTTCACCATGTTGCCCAGGCTGGTCTCAAACTCCTGGCCTCAAGTGATCCACCCACCTCAGCCTCCCAAAGTGCTGGGATTACAGGCGCAAGCCACCATGCTTTGCCCCGTTTTGAAAATTTCTAAGTGTCCACAAAAATAGAAGAACACAGCATGTGTCATGCGCCCCTCACAGTCTTCAGCCTGTTGCCGGCTTCGCAGTCACCCCCAGCCCTGCTTTTCCCAGAGCATTTTGAAGCAAATCCCAGGCTCCAGATGCTTCCCCCACAAGTGTTGGGAAGGGCCCGTTGGTTGGGCCTGGCCAGGGTCCCCGCTGCAGGGGAGAACAGTGCTTGTGTGTTCCTGCCAAGGCGAGTGACTCACTGGGGAAAACACACTTCAGGAAAAGGCCAGGCAGACCTCCGTGGAAGGAACGGAAAAGCGTCATCCATCCTGCCTCGCAGACGAGGAGAAAATAAGCTGTGTTCTGAAGTTTAAAGTTGTTTCTTTTTTTAGTCATTAGGGGAACAAAATCGTGTTTCAGGCTGTTTTAGGAGGACAGCTGTTTTTACGTTAGCCTAGCAGTTCCAGTCAGCAGTGGGGGACACCTTTGAGGCACTTACCTGTTGTGAAAAACTTGAGGAGAAGCAGCTGCTCTTCTGGGTTTGTTTGGGTGTTTTGGTTTTGTTTTTTGTGGCTGGCGGTGGGATCTGCAGGAAGGAGCTGAAGTGATCCTATGTGCCTCTACAAAACCCTCTTGCATCTCCCAAAGATGCTGGGCGTTAACACGTCCAGGGGGCCAGCTGCGCGCCTCGCTGCTTTAGCGTTTTGTGTATTTGCCTTGTAAGGTTTTGAGGCCAAGAATGTGTTTGCGCGTATTTCACGTAGCCACCTGAACTGCACTCTAAAGGGTGGGTCCCAGAATGAGAGCCGGGGAGTCGGGGCCTTCCCCAGGAACCTGGCATCGCATTCCGGGGCTGTTGAAGTGTGGGGTTCGGGCACATGACTCAGTATTTGTGTACTCTGTCACAGCAGCCTCTCCAAGTCATCAGGTGCATATCTCAAACATTCCAGGGTTGTGTGGTCTCTTAGCCCAGGCTCCTGCCCGTGCTCCTGTGCTTGGAGGGGCAGAGCTGGCTGGGGAGCTGCGCCAACACAGTGGACATTAGAGGTTGGTGGTGCCCTCACTGGAGTTCTGGAATGCTACCTGTAAGACTCCCAAAAAGCAGTACATGCAGTGTTTATACCAGGGTAGGAGAAACCTTGACAACAACATGTATTGGAATCTTTTCTTTCCTTTTTTTTTTTTTTTTTTTGAGACGGAGTTTCGTTCTTGTTGCCCAGGCTGGAGTGCAATGGTGAAATTTCAGCTCACTGCAACATCCGCCTCCCGGGTTCAAGCGATTCTCCTGCCTCAGTCTCCTGAGTAGCTGGGATTGCAGGCACACACCAGCATGCCTGGCTAATTTTTGTATTTTTAGTAGAGATGAGGTTCCACCATGTTGGCCAGGCTGGTCTCAAACTCCTGACCTCATGATCCACCCGCCTCGGCCTCCCAAAGTGTTGGGATTACAGGTGTGAGCCACCGCGCCCGGCCTGTATGGAATCTTCACTGAAAGAGAAAGGCATATGGGTAAGCAAAATGTGGTCTTTCCACATAACGGACTGTTCAGGCTGAAGAAGCAAGGGCGCTCTGACACATGCCACAGATGGGTGGGCCTCACAGAAGTCAACGCGGAGTGAAATAGGCCAGTCCCAAAAGAACAAATGCTGCTCGTGAATCTACTCATTTGAGGTCCCCAGAGGAGTCAAATTCATGGAGACAGAAAGCAGATTAGTGCGCGTGTGGAGGGGAGGCTGGGAGCTGTGCTGGATAGTGAGAGTTTGTTTGGGATGATGAAAGTATTCTGGGATGGATGGGGGAGATGCTTGCACAGCCACTCAAATGCACTTACACTGTCGAGCTGTACCCTTAACAATGGTTACATTGATACAGTTTATTTTACCACAATTAAGAAAAATAAGAGAGAGGCATATTTAATCAAATTTAGCCCATTAACGTAGCTCATGATATATACTAGATTTTTGTGTAGAAAATATGAGGCTATGTGTGCATTTATTTTATTTTATTATTATTATTATTTGAGATAGGGTCTCACTCTGTTGCCCAGGCTTCAGTGCAGTGGTGTGATCTCAGCTTACTGCAGCCTCGACCTTCTGTGCTCAAGGGATCCTCCTGCCTCAGCCTCCCGAGTAGCTGGGACCACCGGCACGTGCTACCACACTCGGCTAATTTCTTTTAAATTGTTTGTAGGGACAGGGTATCACTGTGTTGCTCAGGCTGGTCTCAAACTCCTGGGCTCAAGCAGTCTGCCTGCCTTGGCCTCTCAAAGTGCTGGGATTGCAGGTAGGAGTCACTGTGCCCGGCCTATGTGTGCATTTTAAAGAGGGTCATTTAATTAATGATGACACTGTCTTAGTGAACTCAAAACATATTTATGTGTTTTCAAAGAGGTATACAAATTCTGAGATTCTTCTGTCAATCTTTACAGATGATTCCTTGTTTTCTAGGAAGCTGACGGTTTAGTTCTGATAAATATTGATCATGGGAGCATCACCTACTCCAAGTCCACGGACGATAATGTGGACATTCCTGATGTCCCCCTCCTGGCGGCCCAGACGTTTATTCAGAGGTAACGGGAACATTAATAGGATGAATTTCAGACTGTCTTTGTTCAGATTCTGTATTTACCACTTCAAGTATCTTTTCCTGTTTTATTTTCTTATTTTTATTTATTTATTTATTTATTTTTTTGAGACGGAGTCTCTCTCTGTCGCCCAGGCTGGAGTGCAGTGGCGCGATCTCGGCTTTCTGCAACCTCTGCCTCTGAGGTTCAAGCGATTCTCCTGCCTCAGCCTCCCAAGTAGCTGGGATTATGGGCGCCTGCAACCACGCCCAGCTAATTTCTGTATTTTTTTAGTAGAGACGGGGTTTCACCATGTTAGCCAGGATGGTCTTGATCTCCTGACCTCCTGATCTGCCCGTCTCGGCCTCCCAAAGTGCTGGGATTACAGGCTTGAGCCACCGCGCCCGGCCGCAATTTTATATAATTGATAGATGTTTTATGTATTATAGTTTGGAAATTATTTGTGAATTTTTTTTTTTTTTTGAGATGGGTCTCACTCTTGTTGCCCAGGCTGGGATGCAGTGGTGCAATCTCGGCTCACTGCAACCTCTGCCTCCCGGGTTCAAGTGATTCTCCTGCCTCAGCCTCCCAAATAGCTGGAATTACAGGTGCTTGCCACCATGCCTGGCTAATGTTTGTATTTTCAGTTTTTGCCATGTTGGCCAGGCTGGTCTTAAACTCCTGACCTCAAGTGATCCGCCTGCCTTGGATTCCCAAAGTGCTGGGATTACAGGTGTGAGCCACCACGCCCAGCCATGAATATTTTGAAATGAAAGTGATTTGTCTTTATTCCAATCTTGTCTGAATATTAATTCAAGTCAAGAGACAGTGACATCCCCCAGGAAACCTACCCAACCTCTGTCCTGTGCCCCAGGATCCTGTGCCTGTGATCCTTGAAGTTCCCTATCCATTCATTCATTCATTTGTTCATTCATTCATCCATTCATTCATTCATTCATTCATTCATTCACTGGATGTGTATTGCATCCCCATCATATACCCGGAATTGGGCAGTGCCTGTGTACTAATGACAGGACAGCCATGGCCCCTGTCCCATGACCTCGTCAGTCTGCTGGGTTCTGATGGGTGTGACCCATTCTCTCCGAGCTAGAAATTGTCCATTTCTTTCACTCCTGGCACTGTATTGGCACTTTCCTTTTTCTTTTTCTTTTTCTTTTTTTTTTTGAGATGGAGTCTCACACTGTTGCCTGGGCTGGAGTGCATTGGCGCCATCTTGGCCCACTGCAATCTCCGCCTCCTGGGTTCAAGCAATTCTCCTGCCTCAGCCTCCCGAGTAGCTGGGATTGCACCTCCATGCCTGGCTAATTTTTTGTGTTTTTAGTTGAGATGGAGTTTCACTATGTTGGCCAGGCTGGTCTTGAACTCCTGACCTCGTGATCTGCCTACCTTGGCCTCCCAAAGTGCTGGATTACAGGCGTGAACCACCGTGCCCGGCCTGGAACTTAATTTTTTCGTAGTGTTTTATAGTTTATGTTTTCTTTCATCTCTGTTACTCAACCTCATTGGCTTAGATCAGGCGTCAGCAAACTTTTTCCAACAAGGGTCAAATAATATTTCAGGCTTTGGGGGCCCTGAGGTCTCTGTCGAGGTGGAGAGGCTTGGCAGGGATTTGGTCGGGGAGGGTGAGAGGAGGTGTAGTTGCTAATGATGTCAGGACGGAGGTGTTGGGTCGTCTTGGGTGTGCCCCAGGCAGTGACTCAGCTTCGGTGCCGGGGCTCTCTTGGGGTTGCTCTGTGGAGCTCATGTTTCCCTTCAGCATTTTATAAAGTGATAGCAGGAGAGATCCTGCTCTGGAGTCCTTACAACCTATGGGATCCGACTGCAGTCAGGCCCCAAGTGCGGGTTATGGAGGTCATGCTGGAGGGAGCAGAGCGCTGAGGCTTTTTGCAGACAGCCAGGCTGTACTTGCTTCTGGTGAAGCCTGTGATGCAGTCTGGATTTGGGTCAGCAGTCACTTTCTTCTCCTCGCCTTCCTTTGTCTTTGTGTTGGGAGGAGTGGGAAGGGGGAGGGCGGTTTCTGGCCTGGCCTTTCACCTGGCTTTTCTGATTTCTGACCCTTACCTTGGTGTGGATTATTCCTTCTACCTGGAAGTTTTCTGTAAAATGTTTAGGAGAACTACCCTTGTTTTTTTTGGAGATGGAGTCTTGCTCTGTCACCCAGGCTGGGGTACAGTGGCATGATCTTGGCTCTCTGCAACCTCCGTCTTCCAGGTTCAAGTGATTCTTCTGCCTCAGCCTCCCTAGTAGCTGGGATTACAGGCACCCGCCACCATGCCCGACTAATTTTTGTGTTTTTAGTAGAGACAGGGTTTCACCATGTCGGCCAGGCTGGTCTCGAACTTCTGACCTCAGGTAATCCACCTGCCTGGGTCTCCCAAAGTGCTCAGATTACAGGTGTGAGCCACCACACCCGGCCGGAGAACTACCTTTATTATTGTTCTTGCATCTTAAAAAATTCCCTAAGGCCTTAAAGCCAAGCGATGGTCTCGCACAGGCAAGGTTTGTTTCTGTTTGCTTGGGCTGTGGAATCGCTGGCTCTCCTCCCCAGCCAGGGCCACCTGAGCAGCCGTTCTGTTGGCAACTGTCGTCTGCGTGAACTTTGAAGGAGACACGTGCTTTCCCAGTCTCAGCTGCTTTCTGGTAAGCCACAGCTGCTTCCTTGACTTTTAGAGTGTGGCATTCTGTAACAGAACGGAGCTTTGTGAGACTGTGGTGGGGCTCTGAGCACTTCCAGGAAGGTGGGCTCCGCCTGTTTCCTTATCTTCTTGTTAGAATTCCGGAATAGGGACGCACACGGTGCGGAGGCTGGACCCCGCTTTGGCTAGATCCTCCAGAATGGGGGTGCAGGATGTTGTGTCTCCCACAGTCTCATTTTTGGAGACTATTTTATAAACACGAGCTAATCCGTGTGCCATGGGTGACCTGTCTGTAAGAGGCCTCTGAGCTCATGATACGGGCTGTGGGCTGCAGTGTGTGTGGGAGGCGTCCTCAGGGGGCTCCGGAGTGCAATGTGCATCTCTCTGCACCTGGGTGTGTGACTGGGAGGGACAGGGCAGCCCCCTTCTTCCCCGGCTTTCCTCAGCACCCTTGGTTCTTGGTCACTCTCTGCACCGCTGTCTTCGTCTCTGATGGAAGCCGCTCTCTCCCTGGGCAGCAGGGACAGGGTCCCCAGCTCAGGGCTGTGCGGGCTGCGTGCTTGGGTGAGGGAGGCACAGGATCCCGGGGGAGGGGATGGCCGTCTCCTTCAGACCCCACTGTCCCTGCACCAGAAGATGCAGAAAGAGGAGCTGCGACTCCAGGTGGCATCATAGCCCTTTTTGCATGAGGGAAGTCATCAACATTTCTTTCCCTGGCATTCTACGTGTTCTTCCAGATGAAAGACCAGTTTAGTGCTGGTAAACAGCGCAGTTCTTGAGACTCCTCTAGGCAGGGGTAGTTGCCCAAGTCCCTCCCGTGAGTCTGCTCAGCCAGGGCTGGGCTGGCCCCTCAGCATGTTTGGAGAGAACCCTGGTCCTGGCTCTGGCGCCGCCTGCCTGCCACTCCCCTGGTGGGCCACTCCACCCAGTATCCCGTTCTTCCCTTTTTCTATCCCTGTCTCCAGGAGGATCAGGCAGCGGCAGGGGCCTGTGGCCAATGCGCCCTTCCCATCACAGAGAAGATTGGCTCCTGCAGGCCGTGCTGACCCGGCCCACACCCTCCCCCACCCCGGCCACCATGCTGGGCCGCACTGGGTCCATCAGGTCCCCGTCTGCGTCTTCCTGTCACATCTCTGGTTCCAGGTCATCTCCTGGGAGAACTCTTCTCCACCCGCTCAGTCTGACCATCATGTATCTCTAGCCCATCGCTCTGATGTGCATCTCTGCCTGATGTCCCCATTATCTCCTGTTTTCTTGATTTGTCTCTTTTCCTACTTCCTCCCACTCACATGGAAGTGCCATGCAGGCAGGAGCTTGGCCTGTGTCCACCACCCCTCCCGAGCACACAGATCAGTGTATGGCAAAAGTAGGATATAGTAGGTGCTCAAGAAATATGTGTGACCAGATATGCGTTGGTTCTGTTTATTTTGTATATTTCTAACGTCCCTCTAGACATGCAGCCTTGAGTGGTGTTGGGAAGGCCAGGGGTCCAATCTCCATGGTGACTAAGGGTTGACAGATATCTGTGAGTTCCTGTCCCTGAGTGAGGCCCTCTGGGGTGAGCCTGTGGCCATGTCCTGGTGGGCCAAGAGTGGTGACACCCAGGATGTTTGTTGCAGGGCACAGAGGGGCATCTGATCCTGCCTGGGCTGGAAGTACAGAGGGGAAGCCAGGGAGGAGCCGTGACTGTCCCTTCTAGGCAGCCCTGAGTGACCCGTCAAGAGGCAGCCTTACCTGGAAGCCTTTGGTGTCCTAGAAGGGGGAGTGCCCTCACTGCAGTGGCAGGATGGGAATGATCTGGCCTGGGTGAAGTGTGCGGAGTCCAAGTCGAGGCCCATGTGTCAGGTGACCCACCCGCCTTGGCCTCCCAAATTGCTGGGATTACAGGCATGAGCCACCGTGCCCAGCCCGTGATGCACTTTTAACGATCACCCGCCCCTCAAATTATTGATCTGTATTTGAGCCTGCGAAGTGTTCATTTACCTGGCGGGCTGTGTGCCGCTGGTGAGCGGCCATGGCCAGCGGCGCTGGGGCTGAGCCAGCTTCGGTCTGCCTCCTTCCAGGGTGCAGAACCTCCAGCTCCACCACGAGCTGCATGCCGCCCACCTCCTCTCCAGCACAGACCTGAACGAGAGCCAAGCCCACCGGCGGGCCTGGCAGCAGAAACTCAACTGCCAGATACAGCAGACCACCCTGCAGCTGCTTGTGAGCATCTTCAGGTACGTGAGAGAATGTTTCTGGCGTCCATGAGGAGGTAACCAGCCAGTCAGCCATTCCATGGGGATCGTGCACCCTGCCCCAGAGGGCAGGCCATGGGCACCATCTGCCTGGCAAACACGAGCGATCCCCGCCCCGCCAAAGCTTTTCTTGTGACTGTTAAAATCAGCAGTTATGGGAAGTTTGTTCTTTTGACTCTGACCCTGCCTGTGCCTTCCTAACGCCCTCTCCTGGTGACCCCCTGCAGGTGGCTGTTTTGGGACAGCCCTCTAGGAAGACGCAAATCTGACAAACCTGCAGGGAGCACCTGTCACTCTGGCCTGTGCTGGCTCCGGTCTCTGGCTCAGTCCACGGAGGGCTCTGTCCCAAGAGGCCTGCATCCAGGGGCTAGTGAGGGACAGACAGGCCATTTTGATGTGACTCGTAAGCTAGATGATGAAACCATCTATGGGAGAGCCACAGGACGGGTGGGGCACTCAAGATGTGCCCGTTAGTGAGTTTTCTTTCTCCTCATTCCAGGAATTACTGCATTAGCTGCCTCCTGCACGCTATTGCTTCCCCAGCGCTTGAGCTAGAATTGATTAAGTGGACAAGCCAAGTGTGTGTATTTCAGTGTGATACAGTGAGGTATTGAGTTGCTATTTCTGGCGTAAATATGCGGTCACTTAAGGAATGTATGGCAAAAATGATAGCTTCATAGATAAGTACTTGGTAATACAAAAGTCTTTGGGCCTTCTTCCACCCTTTCTCTCTTTCTCTGGCAGTGTTCCTCCTCTCCTTCTCACTGGTTGCTCCCTGAGTCCAGGAGGCACCCCTGAGGCTAGCCTCATCTGTTCTTGAGGGGCCTTCTGCTTTGGGTTAGCACAGAGTCTGCTGGCTTGATTGTACTCTGTGTGATTATTTCAAAATGGAAATTTAAATGGCCTTTTTTTTTTTTTTTGAGACAGAGTCTTACTCAGTCACCCAGGCTGGAGTGCAGTGACGCCATCTCGGCTCACTGCAACTGCCGCCTCCCAGGTTCAAGTGATTCTCCTGCCTCGGCCTCAGAAGTAGCTAGGACTACAGGCACACACCACCACGCCTAGCTAATTTTTTGTATTTTCAGCAGAGATGGGGCCAAAATGTGGCCATTTCGCCGTGTTTGCCAGGCTAGTCACCAAATCCTGACCTCAGGTGATCCTCTTGCTTTGGCCACACAACGTGCTGGCATTACAGGTGTGAGCTACCGTGCCTGGCCTAAATGGCCTATTCTTTTGATGTATTTGTTTGCATAAAGCGAATAATTTATTAGGAAAAAATGGGATGGTGTATTACAGACATGTGATATTATCTCTGCCCAAAGAGGCATAATTAGTGTGGTCCTAAATGTGTTGTTTTCCTTTTGTTCTTTGAAGATGAGATATTTTATGAACAAGTTTTTTTTTTTTTTTTTTTTTGAGACGGAGTCTCGCTCTGTTGCCCAGGCTGGAGTGCAGTGGCGCGATCTTGGCTCACTGCAAGCTCCGCCTCCAGGGTTCACGCCATTCTCCTGTCTCAGCCTCCCAAGTAGCTGGGTCTACAGGCACCCGGCACCATGCCCAGCTAATTTTTTTTTGTATTTTCAATAGAGACGGAGTTTCACTGGTTTAGCCAGGATGGTCTTGATCTTCTGACCTCATGATCCATCCGCCTCGGCCTCCCAAAGTGCTGGGATTACAGGCATGAGCCACCACGCCTGGCCTTTTTTAAATTTCTTAATATTTTACAAGCTCAGTGAGTTGACAGAAAAGCAGACTAGTCCCAGCCACTTGAGAGGCTGAGGCGGGAGGATCCCGTGAGCCTAGGAGTTTGAGAACAGCCTGGACGACATAGCAAGATCCTGGCTCTTTAAAAAAAGAAGCAGAAGATATGATTGCAGATGATAAAACTTTATTTCCCCTGGACGAAATAACTTATTCTCTCAAGGAAAACACTAAACAGATTATGTACTGAATATGCCCTGTAAGGTTGTTCGTTCTATTTGTATATTACTTTAGATCTGGGAGATCATGTGCTAAAATCTCGATGGGTTTATAACGTGATCTGAGGAAACTGGGTACAAAGAGGTGAAGTGGGCCAGGCGCGGTGGCTCATGCCTGTAATCCCAGCACTTTGGGAGGCCAAGGTGGGTGTATCACCTGAGGTCAAGAGTTTGAGACCAGTCTGGCCAACGTGGTGAAACCCCATGTCTACTAAAAATATGAAAATTAGCCAGGTGTGGTGGCGTGTACCTGTAATCCCAGCTACTTCGGAGGCTGAGGCAGGAGAATCACTTGAACTGGGAAGGCAGAGGTTGCAGTGAGCCAAGATTGTGCCACTGCACTCCAGCCTGGGCTATAGAGCGAGACCCCATCTAAACAAACAAGCAAACACAGAGCTGAAGTGACTTGTCTGGGGAGGCTGGCGGCCAAGCTGGTTAGCACTTGCAGAGTCTGGCTGCCCCTCTGGGCTCCCCACCCTGAACTCAGTTTCATGTGTGTGAACTACAACTGATTTTTACGTCTTAATTTGCATAAGGAACTGGTGGGCTGGAGGAAGGTGAGAACAGGAACACTGCCTCCTGGAGTTTCATTCTAGTTGGGGGAAATTTATGCTTGACCACGAAAGACATCCATGTCGTATCGTTTTGGTAATCAAGAATCTTTCTGAAGAACACAGCTTTTTCAAAGTTTGTATCTCTTGTAACCATTTTTCTGCTACTAAAAGTGGTCTTTTTTCATGTATTTAAGAACGTTTTAGCACTCAGACTATCTTTCTCTTTGTCAGGGATGTAAAGAATCATTTAAATTATGAACACAGAGTCTTTAATAGTGAAGAATTTCTCAAAACCAGGGCTGCAGGGGACCATCAGTTTTATAAGCAGGTGAGAGCTGTGGGATGTGGGTGTGCCTGTGTGTGTTCAACCCATTATCCTTTTCTGTATTTCAATACTTTTCAAAATAAATTTTCTCAGGTGTATCAATTTTTCCAAAAAGTTTGTTTTAGCACGGTTCCTTTTGGCCACGTGACTCTCCCTCTTTTTTAAAAAATCAGCTTTTAAGAGTATAATTTACTTATGGCCAGGCACAGTGGCTCATGCCCGTAATCCCAGCACTTTGGGAGGTGAGGCGGGCAGATCACTTGAGGTCAGGAGTTTGAGACCAGACTGGCCAACATGGTGAAACCCTGTCTCTACTAAAAATACAAAAATGAGCCGGGCGTGGTGGCGGGTGCCTGTAGTCCCAGCTACTCAGGAGGCTGAGGCAGGAGAATTGCTTGAACCCGGGGAGTGGAGGTTGCGGTGATCCAAGATGGTGCCACTACACTCCAGCCTGGGTGACAGAGCAAGACTCAGTCTCAAAAAAAAAGTATAATTTACTTAAAATATGGCCATTTTAAGTGTGTGGTTTGATGGATTTTGACAAATGTACATATCTGTATCAACACTTCCTCAACCTGGACATAGAACATTCCCATGACCCCAGCCAGCCCCATCTCTCCCCAGGTCCCGGCAACTCTACCTGTGTGCGTCCCCGTAGATGGTCGGCCCGTCTCAGAGTCTCAGGCTGTGCAGTCCTATGGTCTGCGCTCTATCTGCCTCTCTTAGCCTCCTGCCTTGGACCGAGCTGGGCTACTGTGTGTCTCAGCAGCAGCTCCTTTTTTGGCTAGGAATGTCCCGTGGTTGGGACAGAGTGCGCTTTGTTCTTCTGTCCACCTGCTACTGAGCATTTGGGTTTTTCCGTTTGTGACTATTACAAAAAAATAATCACCTCAGGGGCTTTGCCCTGGCAGGCGATAGAAGCTGCCTGAAGAGTCCTTTGATCCTTTTGGGGTTTTTTTTTTTACAGCTTTGGGGTGGGCCAAGAACAGCCTTTCTCTAGGGTTGGTGTATAACCTAACTCATCCACTAAGTGATGTGCCTCCGTCCCCCGCTGTGTCTCCTGAATGGCTGGGGGTCAGCCAGGACCCTCTGCCCTGGCTGCTGGGGGCATGACTGGCTCTCTGCCCTTGTGGGCTTGGAGGGTTGTTTTACTGACAGCTTCCCAGTCGTTCTTTGGTTTGATGCGGTTTTGCCCTATGCCTGGGCAGCGGGGTGTTCAGCAAAGGCTTAGGGAGACCCTGATGCAGGCTCCCTAATACAGACCCTGATACACGCTCCCTGTATCATTCCCTCGTCTCCAGAGCCCTGCCGGAGGCTTCCAGCTGCCCCAGCCTCTGTGAGCTCCCTCCACGCCCTCAGGGCTGGAGCCGCACCAGCTACAAGCCTGCCTCTTGTCCAGTGTCTGAAAACAGTCGTTTCCTCTTTTTTATCGAGTTTCCTCACAGTTTATGTCAAGAGGATATGTCTGAGCCTTGTCTACTGCCTTATGGCCAGAAGCATGTGTCCACCTCTTTTAGCTATGATGAAATACGCTTTTGTTCACGGGGTGGGTATGTGGGCCCCGCTGTGTGAATGTACGGCTGCCATTTCTTCTCCTGTGTGAGTGAGGAAGAACAGAAAACCCTCGAGTTTGTTCACTCAGTCAGTATCCACTGGGCATGAGTGGTGGTGCCCAGTGCTGTGCCAGGAGGCTCAGGGGCTTTGGAGCAGGGACTTGGGGAGTCGGCACAGCCCAGTGACCAGCCCGTCTGTCTTTTCCAGGTCTTAGACACCTACATGTTCCATTCTTTCCTTAAAGCCCGGCTCAACAGGAGGATGGACGCCTTTGCTCAGATGGACCTCAACACCCAGTCGGAGGAGGACAGGTGCTTCACTGTCGTGTTTTGGATCCACAGCTCTTTAGGGATCACAGTGTTCAAGGACCTCAGTTTTATTCGAATGAGTAAACGAGAAAGTCAGCGGGAAATGCCTTGTGCTTAGAAACTCATGATGAACTGGGCAACAGCTGGGAAGCTCTTCTCTCTACGCTTCTACCTCTTTTTTTTTTTTTTTTTGAGACAGAGTCTCGCTCTTGTTGCCCAGGCTGGGGTGCAGTGGCGCAATCTTAGCTCACTGCGACCTCTGCTTCCTGGGTTCAAGCGATTCTCCTGCCTCAGCCTCCTGAGTAGCTGGGATTACAGACACCCACCATCATGCCCGGCTAATTTTTGTATTTTTGTAGAGATGGGGTTTCACCATGTTGGCCAGGCTGGTCTCGAACCCCTGACCTCGGGTGATCCACCCACCTCAGCCTCCCAAAGTGCTGGGATTACAGGCATGAGCCACCACTCCTGGCCTGTTTCTACTTCTTGAGGGAACGCTTGAAACGTGCCTGATGTTAGCGTGCTCCCTGTGGTTTGTGGCCCTGCGTCTTCCTTGGTGTCACTCTTTCCCATCTCCTTTCTCTCTTCCCGCCTACCCCCATCCTCGAAGCCTGTGGTTTTCCATCTCTTCCTTGCTCTTTTCCTGAGCCCCTCCAACATGCGTCCGCTGCAGTCAGGGCTCCTGTTGGCTTATGCTGGTTTCTTCTGGGCTTGCGTCCGGGTCTCCCTGAGGCTGCACTTGGTGAGGTTTGGGCAACACGTTCTTACCAGTCTGTTTTCCACTGGTCTGTAAGAGTATCACATGCTCTTCATTACACTGGGGAAAACGCTTAGTTTAGGCTTATTCTGCCATCATTATTGTGTCTATAAAGTAAAGCGTTGCTTTTTCCTACCCCAGAATAAATGGAATGCTTTTAAGTCCAAGGAGACCGACCGTTGAGAAAATAGCCTCTCGGAAGTCCTCGCACCTGCAGGTCATCCACAGGCGCATGGTGGTCAGCATGCCCAACCTGCAGGACATCGTCATGCCTGAGCTGGCACCCAGGAACTCCTCGCTCCGGCTGACGGACACCGCAGGCTGTACGGGCAGCAGCGCAGGTAAGGGCTGCCCCCCATCGTGGTGCTGTGTGTCGGTCCCCCCCATTCCTGCACTGCAAGTCATTGAGCAAAACTGGAACTTGTTTCAGGGGAGAGGAGTGGGCTTGTTTTAGCAGCCAAGTTATTTGAAATGTTTAGAATATTCATTTTGCCAACTGTGTGCCTTCTAGAAAATTATTTCTTGTCTGTATTTTCTGCTACCCAGTGTCACTGCTAAAGGTAACGGGGGCTCTGCATGGTACGGCATCCTTCACAAGCACAGGCTGTGTGTGTCTCTGTGTGTGTGGATTGCATGTGTATAAATACATATTTACACATACACACGTGATAGGAGGCAGGGGGCACCAGGCACTTTCTAGAGCCAGAGCTGTGAAGGAGCCCAGGGCCCCTGCCCTTGTGGAGCTGGCATTCCAGGGCCAGGGCTAAAGTGAGCAGGGCCCGGGATGGGGAGGGACTGTGACTGTGGTTGGGACATTTCTACAGAGACAGGAGTGCATGGAGAGGCTGAGCCCTGCCTGGCGCCTTCTCGGGGAGGTACATCCTGTCCCTAGTGGATGGGAGAAACTGTTGGGAGGCCAGGGCCTTGACCCCCGGGGCACCTGCAGCTGCTGTCTCAGGCCCAGGCAGCAAGCACCACGCGGTTCCTCCTGATCACTGTGCTCAGACCCCAGGAGACGCAGGAGCGACAGCTTGATGACCCCGAGGGCTATGGTCTAGCAGGGGCAGTGTGCGCGAATGACAGACCACCTTGCCTTTATCAGCTGAGCGCTGGAGCTCAGAGCAAACATTCTGGAGGCCACTGTGGGGTCCGAGCCTTCTGCCCCTGGCTGTGTGACCCTGGGCAAGCGACTTTACCTCCCTGGTTCTGTGGTTCCTCTTCTGAACACCTGTCAGTCTGCTGCTGGCAGATGCCCTGTGCCCACTCACGCTGGGAGCATGCTCCGCTTTCTCTGCCCTCGGAACCTTCCCCTGGAGACCCTGTAACCCTCCATCTGCTTTCTCGGTCCACTGGAGCTCCTGGGAGAAGAGGAAAACCAGCACCCAGTTGGTGCCTAGCACCCGGAGGGCCCTTAGGTAATATCTATAGAAGGAGTTGGTGTGAGACACACACCTGGTTGAAGTTTGGCTCAGGCACTTAGTCTCTGTGTACCTGGGACAAGTAACCCAGGCTGTGGAAGCCTCAGTTTCCACATCTGTAGAACAGGACTCTAATAATAATACCCCTATCCTGAGTTGTCTTTAAGGTGCATGAAACAGCGGTTCTGAAGGGCTGCATCCTGCCTAGCAAGTACATCTTGGCTTCGATTATTAGCTTCATCCTCAAATAAAGCCTCAGTACCCGATACCTAAATAGTATTACTAGTTGTAGCAAATCAAATTGTTCAGTGAATGCTAGCTGCTGTTTTCCTTGGGGTACCATGGGAGCAAAGTGAGGGTTCTCTCACGCCTCCCAGGGCGGTGCGGTGGGCTGCGCGAGCTTCTGGAGGTGTTGGAGGGACACACCCATTCTCATTTTACCATGGGAGCAATAGTGAGGGTTCTCTCACGGCCTCCCAGGGGTGGTGGTCGTGGAGCTTCTGGAGGTGTGGAGGGACACACCCATTCTCATTTTATTTTGCATCCAGAGAAACATTGTCCTTGACAAGATGATGTCGCAGGGACACGTGTTCATTTGTAAGGGCTGTGCTAATGGTCTCCTTTTTCCCCTTAATGTTTTAGTACTGAATGTGACGCCGAAGTCCCCATATACATTCAAGATTCCCGAAATCCACTTTCCGCTGGTGAGCGAGTGCGTGCAGGCGTACTATGCCGACTTTGTCACCCTGCTGAGCAAGGCCATGGGCTTTCTGGCCCCTGATAACTCTCTGCTCCTGGCCCGCTATTTCTACCTCCGAGGGCTCGTTCATCTGATGCAAGGACAGCTGCTGAATGCTCTCTTGGACTTCCAGAATCTGTATAAAACAGACATACGGATCTTTCCCGCTGATTTGGTGAAAAGGACGGTGGAATCCATGTCTGCCCCCGAGCGGGTGCAGGCGCAGCAGGCGCCAGAGCTGATGCGGCTCATCAGTGAGATCCTGGACAAGCCGCACGAGGCCTCGAAGCTGGACGACCACGTGAAGAACTTCGAGCTGCCCAAGGAGTACATGCAGCTGGACGACTTCATGAAGCGGGTCCAGGAGTCAGGGATCGTGAAGGACGCCAGCACCATCCAGCGGCTGTTCGAGGCCTTGACTGTAGGTAAGAGGATGCCTGGCACCATCACCGATTTTATTATTTAGAGACAGGGTCTGGCTCTGTCGCCTAGGCTGGAGTGGACTGGTGCAATCACAGCTCACTGCAACCTCTACCTCCTGGGCTCAAGCAGTCCTCCCACCTCAGCCTTCCGAGTAACTGGGACTACAGGTGCGTGACACCGAGCCCAGCTAATTTTAGTATTTTTTGTAGAGACAGGGTTTTAGTATGTTGCCCAGGCTGGTCTTGAACTCCTGGGCTCAAGTGATCCACCCACCTCGGCCTCCCTAAGTGCTGAGATTACAAGCATGAGCCACTGAACCAGGCCCATATATTTTATTTTACTGTATTTATTTTTGCAACAGAGTCTTATTCTGTCTCTCAGGCTGGAGTACAATGACACAATCTTGGCTCACTGCAACCTCCACCTCCTGGGTTCAAGTGATTCTCCTGTCTTAGCCTCCCGAGTAGCTGGGATTATAGGCATGTGCCTCCACACCCAGCTAATTTTTGTATTTTTGTAAAGACAGGGTTTCACCATGTTGGCCAGGCTGGTCTCGAACTCCTGACCTCAAGATGATCCACCTGCCTTGGCCCCCCAAAGTGCTGGGATTACAGGCATGAGCCACCATGCCTGGTCCCATATATTTTAAATACTTAACGACAATGGTCAGGTAACAGCAGTGGTGAGGTAAGCCGCCAGCTGGTGACAGGCAAGACCGCTGCAGCACCGTGGTCTTTACTGTTGCTCTGGGCACTTACCTGGGAATGGGTGTGGTTGGCGGGGCCCTTAGGCAGTGTGCCTGTCACTGAGATCTTAAACACGTCTCCAGGCTGGGCTCTGAGCTGCGCTCTATGTGGGTGGAAGGAACGTAGAATTGCTGATGGGAGATGAAGACGCTCCTTGCCTGGGAGAATTGCTCAGCATCTGTACAGAAGCATGGACTCAGCTGAAATGCTGCAGACACATGCAAAAGCAGGGACATGGGACAAATGCCGGGGTCCTGTGACAAATGTCACGGTCCTGCACCCAGACTGACACCTGCTGCGTTTCCCATGGAGTGCAGTGGGCTTGTGCTTAGACCCAGCGCGGGCACCGTGCGCCTCTCTCCCTCCCTCCCCAGAGGGAGCCATTGTCCCAAGCTGGAGCTCTTTTTTCTGGCCATGTTTTTATGCATTTACTACAAATGGATGCACCTGACACAGGACCTAGGTTTTGTGAGTTTAAACACAAAATTGGGAGAATGGGAATTGTCCCACCATATGTCTGAGTTTGCACGTGCTGTTCACTCATGGTGTTTTTGAGACATATCTGTGTTGCTCCACATCCGCTGGGTTCATTCACTCCAACCACTGCCTGTGCTGTAGTGTGTGGGCACCTTTTGTCCACCTGTTTCACCATCAGTGGTGTCGCACCTGTTTTCTGGAGTATGTGTGGGTCAGTCCCTCTCAGATGTGTACCCAAGGCCTGCTTTGAGATGTGAGAACCGTCGTTCGGGCTTGGCGAGGGCTGCACTTCCATCCTCCCAGGCAGCACACATTCCTTGGTCTCGACTCTCACCCGTTGTGAGTGTGCAAGGATGCCACACTGACGTCACCAACAGCACACGTGCTCGGGAGCAGTTCTGGTTTCTTCTCTGCGAGCTGCGTTGCTGTGATCTTTGCCCATTTTTATCTTGGGCTGCTTTTCCTTTCCTTACGGATGTGTAGGGCTCTTCAGGCCCTCGGGAGAAGCTGTCCTGGTGACAGAGGCCTGGCAGGTCGCTCTTCCGGCTGTGAACAGGTGCTGCGGAATGCAGTTTCCTTGCTTATCCTGCCTGTGGCCTCTGAGGGATGTCATGGCTGAGTGTGTATGTGTGTATATGAATGTGTGTGGGTGTGAGAATGTGTGTATATGTGTGTGAGAGCCTGCGTGTGTGTGTGCACGCACTGTACCTCTCCCTGTGTGGTGAAGCCATCAGATCATGCGCTCACTGGTCCCAGTTGTTGAGTCCAATGAGGGTGAGCTCAGATGCTCTGTGGTCACTTCCTGTGCTGTGCTTTGGGGACACTGCGATGATGCACCAGCCAAGCAGGGCAGGGTGGGACCCACTTCCGTCGAGCTCCTGTGGATGGTGAGCACCACCCAGGAGCCACCTGTGGGGCAGGGCAGGGGCTGAATCCCACTGGGGGGTCCCTGTCTCTCACGTGACAGGAGTCCAGGGCATGCATGGCAGCTCCTCAGTGTCATCTTGGGCCAGCTTCTTCTGTCACTCCTCTGTGGCCTGGAGCAGCCTGCTGTCTCCCGGTCACGCGCCAGCTGTGGGCATTAGCACCACAAGAGCAGGGTCCGTCCACCTTTTAAGGCACCTCCCCCCCGCCACACAGTGACTTCTGTTTCCTCTCATTGGGCAGAATCGTGTCATGTGGCCGCCCAGTTGCAAGGGAGCCCTGGAAGGGGGGTTTGCAGTGGGGTGTGTGGGCCCTTGTCCAGCAGACCTGGCTGGTTGTGATAATGCCATCAGTGGCCCTGTTGTCACTTTGGCTTTGCTTACGTTGCCGATTAGGTTAGGAAATGGTCTTGATTCTGGGACATGTGTGCCTGAAGTGACCAGTGTAAAGCAGCACCTAATATATGTTTTGGCCAAATGGGCATTTGTTAAAAAAAAGTTTGGTCAGAGCTCGGTGTCACCATCTTTGGACGAATTTATGTGATATAAGAATACATCAGATTTTATTCAAAAAATTATTGCAATTTCATCATTACATACTTTAATGGCAAAATATGCTATTAACAGCGCAAGGCCAATATGCTCCCTGCTGCAGCTGCCCGTGAGGTGGCCCTCCCCAGGGACGCCGACGTGTCTGCCGCCTCCAGCATGGCCGTGCGGAAGCAAGACATCCATGGACAGCTCCAATGGTGACGTCGCCTGTACGCCACCGAGCTGAGCAGGAACAGTTGTATTGGAGGCGTGTGGGTGACGAGAGCAAGGTTAACAGCTGGTGTTTGTGTGAAACTGGGAGTTCAAATGAGGACTGGGCACTGTGCCCACGTGGGCCTGTGCAACAAGCGCGTGCATGGCAGCTGCTGTGGATCGCACAGGCTCGTGAGTGTGCCTGGTGTCTAGAGATGTGCACAGTGGTCATAAGTGTGCAGTGTCGGTGGGTGTGCACAGTGGCTGCGGGTGTGCATGGCGTCTGTGGGTGTGCACAGTGGTGGGTGTACTGTACAGTGGGTGTGCACCGTGGCTGTGGGTGTGCACGTTAGTGGGCATGCACAGTCTGGGTGTGCACAGTGGTCGGTGTGCATAATGGGTGTGCACAGTGGCCGTGGGTGTGCATGGTGCTGGTGGGGTGTGTGTGCAGTGTCTGTGGGTGTGCACTGTGGTAGGTGTGCACAGTGTCTGGCTGCACTTTGGTAGGTATGCGCAGTGGGTGTGCACAGTGGTCGTGCACAGTGTCTGGGTGTGCATAACGGTGTCTGTGGGTGTGCATGGTGCCTGTGGGTGAGCATAGTGGTGGTCGTGCTGCATAGTGTGGGTGTGTGCCGTGGGGGTGGGTGTGCACGGTGGTGGGCATGCACGGTGGGTGTGCACAGTGTCTGTGGGTGAGCATAGTCGTGGGCGTGCTGTACTGTGTCTGGGTGTGCACAGTGGCTGTGGGTATGCATGGTAGTGGGTTTGCACAGTGACCTTGGGCATGGACTGCCTTGTTCTGCTGCAGTGCTGGTGGCGTGGTGTCCACAGGCTGGCTGAGCACTGGTGGCAGCTGCAGTGAGTGTTGCTTCTTGCCTGAGGGGACTTTGGTCTTGCTGCTCCTCCCATCGTTGGGGTTTTCTAGAGCCCTGAGTGCCCTCGCCCTGAGCTCAGCACTGTTGTCTGTGAGAAGAAGCTATGTCAGGCTCTGGTGACACTCACTTCACCCTGCCCAGCCCCAGGAACTGCTGTGGACCAGGTAGCTAGAAGATTTGCCCTGAGTGGTGCAAGGGGCAGGACTCGTGGCTGGGGCTCCACACTCAGGGTGCCTGGCTCCTTCATTAGGTAATGGCTTCGCCCATTCATTCGCACTCACTCTCCTTTTCCTGTTTTTGGGGCCTCTCCTCGCCTGGTTACCTGACCAAAAGATTGTTTTATGTGATGTGATTCACATAACAAGTGCTTCTGCCTTAAACCCAGAGTCTGCGCCTTGGCTTACGCCTGTGATCCTAACACTTTGAGAGGCCAAGGCTAGAGGATGGCTTGAGCCCAGGAATTTAAGGCTGCAGTGAGCTATGATCACAGCAGTGCACTCCAGCCTGGGTTGCAGGGCAAGACCCTGTCTCTAAATTTAAAAAAAAAGAAAATGAAATACATAAAATAAAATAAAAACTACAATAAATCCAGCAACTCAGAACCCTTGGGAAGGGTAGGCTGAGGCGCCCCAGGCCGAGGCGGAGGCGGCTGCATTGAATGGTATTTCTGAAACAGAAGAGGAACTCTGGCAAACAATCTTAGGTGTGGAGTGGGGAGAGGACCTACATGCTCTTTGCGACCTCACAGATGACCTTGCTGCCCAGCACAGGGGCTGCAGAGACCTGGCCTGACAGGCCTCGCCCGCCGGGGCCACAGGCCTCGCCCACCGGGCCACAGGCCTCGCCCACCGGGGCCACAACACTCTCCTTTGTCTTCTTCTGTGACTTCTTTGGAACAATCACACTGCACCTAGAGAGAGCCTTACTGGTGCATATTTCTCTTCTGTTTGGATCTGGTGACTAGAAAATACAGACAGGCAAAAAGAAGAATTCACTGGGAATCCCGCCACCTGGTGGAGATTTTTGCATAACCGCCTGGCGCCTGCGCCGTGTGCTGAAGCCTTCCTGCTCAGCTCACCCTGCAGGGCCCCCAGTGCCTGTGACTCTGAAGTGAGACTAAGAGTCCTCCTGAGCGGTGGCTCAAGCCTGTCATCCCAGCACTTTGGGAGGCCGAGACGGGCGGATCACGAGGTCAGGAGATCGAGACCATCCTGGCTAACACGGTGAAACCCCGTCTCTACTAAAAACTACAAAAAACTAGCCAGGTGAGGTGGCGGGCGCCTGTAGTCCCAGCTACTCGGGAGTCAGAGGCATGAGAATGGCTCAAACCCGGGAGGCGCAGCTTACAGTGAGCTGAGATCTCGCCACTGCACACTCCCAGCCCTTTGGGTTGACAGAGCAAGGACTCTCGTCTCAAAAAAAAAAAAAAAAAAAAAAAAAAAATCCTCCTGACCCTGTGACAGTGCTGACTCTCTTCCTGCGGCGTTCCCCTTTTAGTTGCTGCCATGACGACTCAGTCGTCCTGGACTCAGCTGTGGCCATGATGGCAGATTCCCTAGACAGGCCTTGCTGTTGACGCTTTGTTATGGAATCGGAGCAGGGGCGTGGCAGAGCTGGACCATTAACCACGTCTTCTGGTTTCAGACTCGTGATCTGAGGATCTGAGGATCTGGGGTCACAGGTACTCCCCTTTCAAGTAGCGACCAGCAGGAAGGCATACCCCAGCTCTGGGCAGACCGTCTGCCCGGCCTCACAGCCCAGGTCTGCTGGCAAAGGGCTTTCCTCTCCATGTCTCAGTTTCCCCTTGTGAATGAGCCACCTCATTCACAAGGTGGCTGTAAGTAGGACCCCATATCGAGTGAATTGTGGTTCTTGGCATATAGCAAGTGTTGCTGGACACAGCAGTGCCATAAGGGAAGCGTGTGTGCAGCTCAGCAGTGGCCTGGCCAGGATGTTTCTTTCTTATCAGGGAAGGCTGTGCGTGGGCACGTCTAGCCGGGTGTTGAGGGACGGGTAGGAGTTTCCTGGTGTGAGCAGGCAGGATGAGTGTGTGTGTGTGTGTGTGTGTGTAACATGACCTGTTTGGGAGCATGCTTGGTACGGTTGGGCTGTGGGGTGGGTAGGTGGGGCCCAATCTTGGAGGAATGTGGCGGTGTACAGAAGCAGCCCTGAGTGTTGAAAACGGGAGCGGGAGCTCCTCCTTGCATTTTAGAAAAGTGGCTCTGAGTGCCGAGCGAAGCAGGCTGTGAGTGGGGCTGGCTCTGAAGGCAGGAGCCACTGAGGAGGGGTTTCTTGTGCAGAACTGAGGGGGACTTGCCGCACGTCAGGGGATGGAGAGAGGGACAGACAGGCTTGGGACACAGGGTGGAGGCAGAGCCGAGCAGGCAGGCTAGGGGCTTGAGTTGGCAGGACCTGCCGGCAGGGACTTGGGATTTCCAAGGGGTCGTCCCATCTCCAGCTGGCAGATAAAGCAGGTTCGTTCCACGACTTGCCAGGAGTCTCTGTGAACAGCCATGAAGCGGGCCTCAGGCTCAGGCCCCCCTGACTCCAGAGTCCGTGAGTGCCAGCCTCGCGGGAAGGTTACCGCTTCTCATCAGCGGAGATGATTTCAGTTGCAAACAACAAAAGTTAATGATTTGCTTGTAACGAAAGAGTGTGGAGGTCAGGCCAGTTTCAGGCGAGGCGGACTCAGTGGCAGGGCAGTGTCGCTAAGGATCCAACCTTCCCGGCATTAGCGTCATCCTAGGACTAGCTCCCCTGTGACCCCGAGACAGTGGCCACCAGTTCTAGTGATGAGGAAGGTCTTTGTCACCATTAGAAGAGTGTCCTTGTCCCGAAGGACTTTCCTACCCAAAGGTAAGAGTTGCTGTGACTACCTGAAGCAGGTCCCATGGCCATCCCAGAGCCGGAGGCTGGAAAGGGCTGCGGGCTCAGCCTAGATCGTGTGCCCCTCCCTTGACAGCTGAACACACCTGGGCTGCCCCGGAAGGCCCTGCAAAACCTTCTGGCAGTTTCCATCCACCGCCCTGAGTGCTGGCGCCACCTGCTGCCAGATTCCGGTAGTGCGTGGTTTCTTCAGGTCATGCAGAAGCCCTTGCGGCTCCCGATGTATGTGCCTATAAGATACCTCTCTTTTCTTCTTATAAAACTAAGGACAGCAGAAACAAATTGACCCAGAAACATTCAAAGATTTCTACAACTGCTGGAAGGAGACAGAAGCAGAAGCCCAGGAGGTCAGTCTGCCGTGGCTGGTGATGGAACACCTGGATAAAAACGAGTGTGTGTATAAGTTGTCCAGCTCCGTCAAGACGAACCTAGGCGTTGGCAAGATCGCCATGACCCAGAAGCGTCTGTTCCTCCTAACCGAAGGAAGGCCAGGCTACGTGGAGATTTCCACCTTCAGAAATATAGAGGTAAGGGCAGCACGGGCAGGCAGCGCCGGACCCCACCTGTGTTTAGGAGGCAGATGGCTGGAGCGGGCCCTGAGCTCTCTGCCAGCCATGCCAAGTACCAGCCACAGACCTTCTGCAGACCACTTGGCTTCCTGTCCCTCAGTTTGCTCATCCGTAAAGCAGGAATAAGGCTGATACCTTCTCAGTGGGTGGTGGGGATTGAGTCGTTTACGTACGGAGCAGGCTTAGAATGGTAACTGCTTTTCTAACACAACTGACTTGCATCTGGGAGGCAGGAAGCAGGAAGCAGTGTGGGCTGACATTCTCATTAGGGACAGCAGGATGCGTTCATTCATCCATGAGATGTCTGAGAAACTGCCGTGTGCCGGCCACAGTGAGCTACAGTAGCTCACATTTTCTAGTCACAGTCGGACCTGGTTCATGTAAAACATAACAAGTTTATTTTATAACAATTAAAAAATCTTCAGTTTTAACATCCTACTTTAAAGGTAGTCATTTTCCCTGTCGAGGAAATCTGAATTTCATTCCGATTCATCTTACGTCTTATAGTTGTTTTCCCAGATTTAAGGGGACTGTAAGAGGCGTGTCAGATACCCGAGTGTTTTATGTGATCGCCTGCTGAGTGGTCATAGAAGCCGGAAGGGCAGTCAAGCCACAGTCGCAGCCCATAGCAAATGCTCGGCCAGTAGATCCACCTCTTGCTGTTGGCCTTCAGTTTCTTCTTTTCTCCACACCTGCTTTGCCAGACTTCCTTCTAGAATTCCAAAGAAAGGTAAATAAGTACCAGGAAAGGGAGATGGAAGTAAAAAAAAAAAAAAAGCGGGAGAGAGAAGTATTTCAGGATGTGAAAGAATGCGCCGCCTTCAGACACTGGACGAGCCCAGCTGTGTGGGTGCGTGTAGGTGCTGCACCCAGGCGAATCCTACCTGCCGTCCACGGGAATACCGCCCCTCGCCCCGGGCCCTGCCTTCCGCGTGCCAGCAGGGTTCGTGCCTGCAGCCCATCTGCCTCTTCATTCCAGAGCCCGCTCTGCCTCTGTCTCTGGTTAATCCACGTGTTCTCTGAGTGTGACCTTCCTAACTCTTTCTTTTCTGCCTCTGCAGGAGGTCAGGAGCACCTCTACTGCATTTCTGCTTAGGAGAATACCCGCTCTAAAAATCAAAGTGGCGTCCAAGAAAGAAGTCTTCGAAGCCAACCTGAAGACTGAGTGTGACCTTTGGCACCTGATGGTGAAGGAGATGTGGGCTGGGAAGAAGCTGGCCGATGACCACAAGGTGGGAGGCGCGGGTCCCCTCTGCCCTCTGTGTGGCTGCCCCGGGGCCTCTCACCGCCTGCGGGTCCTGTGGCGGTCCTCAGCTGTGAGTGCTCGGGGCCAGGTCTGAGTCTCCTAAGCAGAGTGAGTTTGTCGGGCACCATCTTGACAGAAGCATTGAAGATGTTGTGGTCTGTGTGGCCCAGCGAGAGGTCTCCTGGCGTTAGGGAAGGGCACGATGAGAAGACGCAGGGCGGTCTAGGCAGGTGTGGGTGCTCCACTGCCCGCTCCGGGCTGGCGACGTCCCAGAGAGTGGGGCTGGGGGCTGGACGGCGCTGGTGCTGTCCACACCCACAGGCCGGAGTTGGGTGTTTTGGGCTCCCCTGCTCTGAGCGACTCTTCACGGTCACAGGATTTGGAATTTGGCAGGGGCAGTACTGCTTTCCTTCCACAGGGTTAAGATGATTTTCTAGGGATTGTTGTCCCTTAATTTACTTTGGGCCAAATTGATAGCTTTGATGATATCAAATGACAATTGCACCGTAATGAAGGGAACCACGGGCAGGTGGTGTGTAGGGGAGGCATCCACGCTGCTCAAGGGCAGGACAAGACAGGAAGACACCTTAGAAAATGGGCAAAGGCCATGAACGTGGAACTCATAGAAAGGGAACAGCTCACCAGGTTATGAAGAGGTGCATAGCCCCACTACTCCTCAGAGAAATGCCGGGGACGATGGCACCCACCACAGTGGCAGTGCTAGGAGAAACAGGCGGGGCCACAGCAGGAGGGCTGCTGTTGTTACAGGAAGTTCCCGGTCACAGGGCGGAGGGTGACTGGGTCCTGTTTAAGATCCCAGTGCCCTGTGGCTTTTGGACTAGCCATCTGATGCTATACCCACTGGTTTACAGAGCATAAACCAGCATAGTCAAACCAAAGCCCGTGGGCCTGTGGACTGTCTTTGTAAGTAAAGTTTTACTGGAACACAGTGCTGCCTGCTTGTTTATGAAAAGTCCCTGGGTGCTCCCGTGCTGCAGTGGCAGGCAGTGGGTGATCTCAGCTGAGACTGGCCACAAAACTTGAAATGCCTCCTGCCTAGCCCCTTCTAGAAAACACTGGCCGAGCCCTGGTATAAACAATCCATATTTGTCTTAACTAAGAGAAAAAATATACGATATAAGATCCAAATTCATCGGTGATTTAAACTCTTCATGTCACTTTGAAAAAATGCGTTTTGGAAGGATTGTTCCGTGTGATGAGACAAGGTCGCCAGTGAACTGATCTTAGCGATTCTTGCTGTTTTGAAAGGCACGTGTTTCTGTTCTAGGACCCTCAGTACGTCCAGCAGGCGCTGACCCACGTCTTGCTGATGGACGCTGTTGTGGGCACGCTGCAGTCACCAGGCGCCATCTACGCTGCCTCCAAGTTATCCTACTTCGATAAGATGAGGAAAGAAGGTAAGATATGCTCGTTCTTAGCGTGGATCATTGTCCTGATTACACACCTGAAGTGATTTTATCTGGTCGATGTCTGTTTTATCAAGTAGAACCGAGCCCAGGTCTCCCGGTTTTGTCTTTTATATTTGTAATTTACTTTCGAGTCGCACACGTTGTCCGGCATCTTTCCTTCCTTCACTGCACAGTGCACCTTGGAGCCCCCTGCTCATCCGTCCAATTGAGGCACCTCGTCGTCTGTGTGTCTGGATAGCATTCCAGAGTACACTGCAAGCATTTGTGGTGATTCTTAGTTGCAAACAGCAGCCTTTCCTCCGGCTGGCTGAAGCCCAGTAGAAACCTGTGGGAGGCTGTGGAGCGGCTCCTGGAATCTCTGACTGGCGGGGAGCGGGTGTCTGGGGCTTGCAGTTAGGAACGCACCTGCTGAGAAGCTGGGCACCTCTGCAAAGCCAGCCCGTTGACTGATGGGCTTCACCGCTGCGTGAGTGAGCAGAGGCCCTGCACGTCAAGATCCGCCGTCTTCTTGATTGGGGTCAGCTGTCCCAGACAGGAACCCTCTGGCCATCCTGTAGATGTGGATCTGGCTCTCGGATTCTGGAAGCCACAGGGGCTGCTGCTGGACTCCCATTTCCTTCTCGTGAAGGTCTCCAAGCCGAGGGTTTTCTGGTCTTTTTGTGACTGAGTGATAGACATTGTTCGGGTGAAGGACGTTTGGTCTGTCCCTTCATCAGTGAGTGAGCGCTGGCGTGGTCTCCGCGTTGTGGCTGCTGTGGGCACTCATGTGCAAGCTCTGGTGTGCACACCTGTTTTCATTTCCCTTGGGCATAGATCTAGGGGACTCTGGCTTTCTAAAACGTTGTCCCAGAATTAGGAACAAACGTCACTTACGTGTTTATTCGCTTGGGTACAGTTTGCTCTCTTTGTGGCGTCTGTCATCAACTGCAGGACCTCTGCCACTCTCTGGGCGCAGAATCCCTCTCCCACGTGACCCGGGGGACCTTGAGCTGCAGCAGCAGCCAGGCCCAGGTGCCTGTGTTCCTGCCAGGCCGGCCGAGTGGCCGAAGGAGTTTTTGTCCAGCAGTCCTGGAACCAGACATTGATTGCTCTTTTCTTTCTCTTGGGAACAAAATCAAACAACCGCCCTACTTCAGCGGTTGATCTCATTCCAAACTCATGACTAATCTCTGTCGGGCGTTTACAGGAAAGCCTTCGAACGCCTCTGCCAGCAGCGCATGACGGCAGAGGGGAGCTGCCACGCTGGTGTCACTCGGTGTGGTGCGCTGGCTCCTGCGCCCGCCTCACAAATCCGGAAACATTCTCCCGTGGGTAAAGCTCATGACACATGAGCCTGAGCTTAATTTAGTAGCTTATGGGCAACTCATGATGGAAGGTCTCCGACTGTACGGAATTAAATAATAACCGAAGGTGTCATAACCCGAGGCAGGAGCTGAAGAGGCATTGGCCGCGGCCAGTTGGCTTTCACTGCAGCTCGGTGGAGCCCGCCAGCCTCGCGCGGAGTCCTGCCCAACCCCCTGCTGACAGTGTGATCCTCCGTCGATCACGGATGTGGATGTGTGTCAAGGTTCTTCATCTTTCTTTTCTCAAAATGGGGATAACGGGACCAGTCTCTCAGGTTGTCGTGAAAGTAACAAAATGATGGAAGAGAAGCACTTAAGGGGCAGGCCCTGGACAGCGGGGACTGAGGAAGTCCTTGATGCAGGAGGCCGAGGCGCCCGCAGGGGATGGCAGGAGAGGCCGCAGAGCAGGCTGGCCCCAGGGGCCTCCAGGCAGGAGGCCGCTTGAGGTTTTGCCTGGAAACATGGGTTGGATTGGATGGCAAGAGGAGTGTTAGGATATCCTGAGGAGCAGTGGTTTTGAACGGGGGCGACGTTGCACCCCTCCCTGCGGAGAGGCATTTGGCAGCGCCTGGAGATACCTGTGGTTGTGTGTGAGACGCTACTGGCATCTTATGATGCTCAACATCCCACGGCACCCAGGATGCCGGGCATTCGCCCACAGCCAGGATTATCCAGCCCCACGTGCCCCTGGTTCTAGGTTGGGAAACTGCGCCCATGGGTTAGGTCTCTGGGTTTCATCTTGGGAAGCCTTTGTTACTGAGGAGAATTTTATGTTTCCGCTTTGCTGGGCATTGTGTCATGTTTGGGGGTAGCAAGCAGATGGGATGGCTCAGGAGCAGAGAAGAAGGCTGTGTTTAAACAAAGGCAGCTCGAGGCATGGGGCATGGAGGCGTGGTGTGGACACAGGTGGGGGGTGCGCCTGGCCACTCACTCGCACACCAGGTGACAACCAGGAAAGGAGGCCGAGAGTGCGTGACTTTCTTTCAGCGCCCCGGGTCCAAGAGAGTTTCGTCTTCACAAATTAGGAAGTTTTACCTGCAAGCTGATACTCTGCAGAAATCAGAGTGCGTGAGGCTGTTGCGTCGCGTCCATTTCCTCGAGGCCATGACAGTAACACTCCAAGTGTCTTGTGTTTCAGTGCCCATGGCACTTCCGAAGGCAACCGTGGAGACACTGAAGCATAAAATCAACCCCTCGGCGGGGGAGACGTTCCCTCAAGCGGTGGACGCGCTGCTCTACACGCCGGGTAAGGCCCCTCAGCCCGCCCCTCGCTGCCAGTTTTCAGACACCCTGACGTGCTTAGGTTTGGGTTCAGGGTCAGCCCTGAAGTGAAAGGGGAGCCAGTGTCACGGGATAAGTGGGGACAAGGTGCCTGTTGCTTTCTGAGGTGAAGTGCTGAGTGACAGGTGTGCAGCTGGTCCGACCACTCTGTGGACTTGGCCTCATGGTGACCGGAGCCTGAGAGCCCACGGTTGATGGAAATGGCGCCAGCAGTTGGGCTCCCACCCCAGGGCTGCCGTCCCTCACCTTCTAGAGCAGTCGACGGTCACACTAGCTCTTTTTTTTTTTGAGATGGAGTCTTGCTGTGTCACCCAGGCTGGAGTGCAGTGGTGCAATCTCGGCTCACTGCAACCTCCAACTCCTGGATTCAAGTGATTCTCCTGCCTCAGCCTCCCGAGTAGCTGGGACTCCAGGCACCCGCCACCATGCCCAGCTAACACACTGGCACTTTCTAAAGCACTCTTGCTCACACTGTTTCCCCAGAAGCTCTTAATCGGCTCCTTTTGTCATTGTGATAAGGTGATAGCGCCTCAGATGTTTGTTGTCATAGAAACTGGAATGACAAGGAGCCTGTGCAGCCCTAAGTGCCTGCCAGTCCCTCTTCTCCGTTGGGTGCGGCTGCACCTGCACCTGCCTACTCTGCTTGACTTTCCTGGGACCCTGCATGCCGCATCAGGGTGGTGGCAGGAGAAAGAAATGGGCGCGGCCAAGGGTCTTGGTATAAACAAAGATGGCTGTCATGTTGCACGTTTAAACTGTGGAAAACACTTTAATTCTGGCTTACGGAGAATGCAGCACGGAAGCTTATGTTGAGGGTTCATGGTGTGGGATGACAAAGGAATACAGTTCTAGGCAGAAAAGATTTTTATTTTTTGTTTTGTTTTGTTTTGTTTGACACGGAGTCTTGCTCTGTTGCCCAGGCTGGAGTGCAGTGGCGCGATCTCGGCTCACTGCAAGCTCCGCCTCCTGGGTTTACACCATTCTCCTGCCTCAGCCTCCCTGGAGTAACTGGGACTACAGGCCCCTGCCACCACGCCTGGCTAGTTTTTTTTTTTTTTTTTTTTTTTTTTTGTATTTTTTAGTAGAAACGGGGTTTCACCGTGTTAGCTAGGATGGTCTCGATCTCCTGACCTCGTGATCCGCCCATCTTGGCCTCCCAAAGTGCTAGGATTACAGGCTTGAGCCACTGCGTCCGGCCATATTTTTTATTTTTTTGAGTCAAGGTCTTGCTTTGTTGCTCAGGCTGGAGTGTAGTTGTGCAATCACGGCTCATTGCAGCCTCGACCTCCTGGGTTGGGTTCAAGTGATCCTCTTGCCTCAGCCTCCTAGGTAGCTGGGACCACAGGCTTGTGCCACCAAATCCAGGCACGTGCCACCAAAACCAGGTGATTTTAAAAAATTACGGAGTTTTTAAAAAAGGATGGGGTTTCGCCATGTTGCCTAGGTTGATCTCGAACTCCTGGGCTCAAGCGATGTCTCTCCGCCTTGGCCTCCCGACGCGCTGGGATTACGGATGTGAGCCACTGCTCTCAGCCCAGAAGGGATTTTTAAAATCGTCACTTTGTTTGTTGCATCTGCGTCTGCAGGTGTCAGCCGTAGGCGTCACCCCTTGTCACACGCCGTGTCTGCGGCTTCACAGGGCACCTGGCCATTCACACACATGCTCATGCTTCCGGTGGGCAGAGAAGCTGTGTGTGAAGCGATTTCCCCATAAGAGAGTTTTTCTCTCTTCACGGGATGCCAAGAAACCCAAGAACGCCATAGACCCTGTCTGAGGAGCAGGCAGCGTCATCAGGGCTGCCACGCGTGAGGCCTACCCAATGTGTCTAAGCCGGGCTCCTGCTGACTTCGCCAGAGATAACTCCACAGACTGAGACACTTTGGCCGTGGCATTTGAATGCATGGTATTTTTAGGTCCCGGTTGGTTTCCATGAAATGAAACTCACTGTGGACTTCCCGTTGTGATGGGCGAGGAGTTCAGGCGGCTTCCCCTCCAGGAGCATCTCAAAGGCCTGCAGAGAGCGTGCCAAGCAGCGTGGAGAACGGGGAAGCCGCCTTTTCCTGTGGCTGCCAATTCTGGAAGGGGTGGCTGAGAAGCTGGTAGCCGAGCAGGGCTTTTGCAAGCCTTTTGGGATTATAGGGAGAAGAGGTGGTCAGGCCCCATCAAGAAGGGGGAGTCTTGTGACTCCCGTTAGCTTGGGGCTGGGTCTCCAACAGGTTCCGAGGAGTGAGGAGAACCAACCCGCAGGCCCTAAGGCCACAGGTCAGCCCAGGCTCTGCCCAGGGGGAGCGCGCCCCTCAGGGCAGTGTCTCACCCATCGGAGCAACAGACCACTGGAATCGCACCCCAGAAAGACGGGGAGGCCTGCCCTTCTGGACTCAGGATGGAGGCAGCTCCGCAGGGCCGGGGCTCGCTTGAGTATCCTCAGGGGAAAGGTGAAACCTCGCCCCTTCAGACCGCACCGGGATCAGGCCCAACGAGGCTGAAATCTAAATGCGGTGGTAAAAGCAGGCAAATGTGAACAATGAAAGCAAGCAAACTTCTAGGCGATAGGGTAAAAGAATATTTTCATGACTTTATGGTAAAGAAAAAATTCATAAATTGTATATAAAAATGCTAACCATAAAGGAAAAGTGTTGAATTTGACTATATTAAAAGCAATGATTTTATCATTTTTATGTTTTCTGAGACAGGGTCTGGCTGTCACCCAGGTGCAGTGGCGCGATCACACCTCACTGCAACATCTGCCTCCTGCACTCTAGCGATCCTCCCCTGTCAGCCTCCTGATTAGCTGGACTACAGGTGCACACCACTTTGCCCAGCCAATTTCTGTCTATATATTTTTTTGTAGAGATGGAGTTTTGCCATGTTGCTCAGGCTGGTCTTGAACTCCTGAGCTTGAGCAATCGGCCGGATTTGGCCTCCAAAGTGCTGGGTTACCGGTGTGAGCCACCACAGCTGGCCTAAAGCAATGATTTTTAAAAAGAAGACACTTTTTTTTCTCCTTTCAAATGAGCTGGTTTAATTGATGGTGATACAGAATTGAGGGTAGAAGACCAAAGAGCGCCCTCTGGCAGGCTTCTGGGCGGCTTTACCTTTACAGTCACAGCTCAGGTGGGAATGACAGTGAGACGCCACTAGAGATGTCACGTGACGTGCCACTGTCAGATTTTTAAAGTTTATTCTTGAATGTGCAATAGGCTCCAGGGCAACGCTAACTCTAGGTGAAGATGGCAAAAGCTGTCCTGGCAGGGATGCAGGTGTTGAAACAGGAGTGGAGTCCAGGCCGCCACCGCCCAGGCACAGGGAGCACGTGCTTTCCGCCAGGGGTCTTAGTTCCAGCTGTGGCTGGGCCTCCCTGCGGCCTGTGCTTTCGGCCTCTTGAGGTTCTGGTCCGTTTTGCTTTCTGCTGGAAGCCTCATCATCCCTGTCCCTCTCCTGGGCCTGCTTCTTGGGCTGTCTCGGAGGCTTCTTGCCATCTTCATGGCCGGACGCGGTGCCTACGGCCCGTTTCCCAGACCCAGCCACAGGAAATGGACAGAAGACACTTTTGAGAGATTGCAGATGTAAGTTGCAGATGGGGAAGGGTCTTTAAAATGGTTGCTGCTAAAATCATTGTGTTTAATATAGTCAGATTCACCAGTCTTTTGCTTTATGGTATTTTTATATGTAATTTATGAATACAGCACCATGGAGTCAGTTAGGGGCTCATATCTAGAACACCAGGACAGCTGGCTGGGCGTGCCTGTGGTCCCAGTAAGGCGGGAGGGTGGCCGGAGCCCCGGAGTCGGAGCCTGCGGTTTGCTGTGATCGCACCTATGAACACTCCTGCATTCCAGCCTGGGCAACATGGCAAGACCTCGTCTATTAAAAAAATAAATAGGCCGGGCGCGGTGGCTCAAGCCTGTAATCCCAGCACTTTGGGAGGCCGAGGCGGGCGGATCACGAGGTCAGGAGATTGAGACCATCCTGGCTAACATAGTGAAACCCCGTCTCTACTAAAAAAAAAATACAAAAACTAGCCAGGCGAAGTGGCGGGCGCCTGTAGTCCCAGCTACTCCAGAGGCTGAGGCAGGAGAATGGTGTAAAAACCCGGGATGGCCAGAAGCTTGCAGTGAGGCTGAGATTCCGGCCACTGCACTCCAGCCTGGGCGACAAGAGCGAGGGACTTCCGTCTCAAAAAAAATAAATAAATAAATAAAAATAAAATAAAAAAATAAATAAATAAAGTAAAAATAATAATAACAGTTACAAACTAGGGGAATGAGACACAGACAATTCCCACAGGAGGGCATGGGGATGGCTAGTTAAAGCCATCAGGCTCATTAGCAATTAGAGAAATGCACTTAAAGCACAATTTAAAAGCCAAAAGCTCCACACCCTTAGAATGGCCAAAATTAAAAAGATGGACACCACCAAGTGTTGGGAAGGATGTGGAGCCCACGGCACGCGAGGGTGAGGGGGTCGCCATGGCCCCTGCCGCCATCTCTCCAGCTGCCTGCCCTCCCTGCCTCCCTCCCTCTGTGCCCACCTGCTCCTCTTCCGGTTCCCTCTGCCTGGCTGTTTTCTCTAGTGAATGATCACTCAGCCGGCAGCTCCTGGCTTAGCAAAGCTCGCGGGCATTCGGCTCTGCATCCGCCTGTGGCTCTGTGCCTGTCTGTGTGGCCCCCTCACCACCCAGCTGCCCCCTCTGATTCTGAGCTCCCAGAGGGCAGGGCAGCCTCTGCCTCGGCACATCTTTGTATGTCCAGCACCTAACATGGGCCTGGCGCTTAGGCGGGTCCAAGAGACACCTGAGTAATGGCACCAGTCACCTGCTGCTACAGCAAAAGCATTCCCTCCTAACAGTTTTGGGCTGCTCTCTCTTCTTTAGGGCATCTTGACCCAGCCGAAAAAGTTGCAGACGCTCACCCCAAGTTATGGTGTGCTCTGAGCGATGGCAAGGTGACCGTGTTCGATGCTTCTTCCTGGACCATCCACCAGCACTCCTTTAAAGTGGGCACTGCAAAAGTGGTGAGTACATGAAGTGTCAGGAAAGAAGCCTCTGGATTCATGTGATTTCTGAAACCTAAGTGTGTTCATCCATATTCGACAGGAGGATACAAACTATTCCACAGCATCACTCAGTTTCTGTAAACAGGGGGTCTTAACTTTTACCTAGAGTTTTTAAATTAAATGTAAGCTTGTTCCAACCTTCTACTTACATGTCCTTATTGAAGGAGAAGATAATGGCTTTGACTTTCTCATCTAAAATAGATTTCAGGCCCCCATCTAAAAACAGATTGCGGCCGGGCACGGTGGCTCACGCCTGTAATCCCAGCACTTTGGAAGGCCGAGACGGGCGGATCATAAGGTCAGGAGATCAAGACCATCCTGGCTAACACGGTGAAACCCTGTCTCTACTAAAAAATACAAAAAAACTAGCCGGGCGAGGTGGCGGGCGCCTATAGTCCCAGCTACTCGGGAGGCTGAGGCAGGAGAATGGCGTGAACCCGGGAGGCGGAGCTTGCAGTGAGCCGAAATCGGGCTGCTACACTCCAGCTTGGGTGACAGAGCAAGACTCCATCTCAAAAAAAAAAAAAAAAAGTAGATTGCAGGGGCTCACACCTGTAATCTCAGCACTTTGGGAGGCTGAGGTGGGTGGATTGCCTTGAGCCCAGGAGTTTGAGACCAGCCTGGGCAACAGAGTGAGACCCCATCTCTACAAAAATCAGCCGAGCATGGTGGAGCGTGCCTGTGGTCCCAGTTACTTGGGAAATGAGGCAGAAGGATTGCTTGAGCCCAGGAGGTCGAGGCTGCAGTGAGCCAGGATTGCACCACTACACTCTAGCCTGGGTGACAGAGCCATACCCTGTCTCAAACAAACAATAATAATAAAATAGATGTCAGTTCTGTGAAGTGGAGCCATTGTGGTCTCTGCCTGCTTATTAGGGGCCTCACTTGACCCTTTGGGAACAATTTCCTTTTTTTTTCTTTTTTGAGACAAGATCTTGCTCTGTTGCTCAGGCTGGAGTGCAGTGGTTCAATCACGGCTCGCTGCAGCCTCGACCTTCTGGGCTCAAGTGATCCTCCCACCTCAGTCTCCTGAGTAGCTGGGACTACAGGTGCCCGCCACCATGCCTGGCTAATTTTGTATTTTTTGTAGAGATGAGGTTTTGCCATGTTGCCCAGGCTGGGAACGATGTCTTCCATCCCGTACAGCAGCACTAAGGTTCCCATGGACCAGGGCCTTAAAATGAACCTACAGAGTTTCCTGGGAGCCCTGGTGTTTCCTGGTGGCACAGTGGTTACTGGGTCTCTTTTGGACCAAAAGAGGAGACAACTGCCTCTGCAGTGACTTGAGTGTTATCCACCTGTCCCCATGTGCCAGGGACGAGGGTCCAGCAAAACTCAGTGTCCACTTGTCACACATTGGGCCTTCCATTTAGAGCAAGCTTGTCCAACCTGTGGCCTGCAGGCTGCACGTGGCCCAGGAAGGCTTTGAATGAGGCCCAACACAAATTCGCAAATGTTCTTAAAACATGATGAGTTTTTTTGGCAATCTTTTTCCTTTTAGCTCATCAGCGATCGTTGATGTGAGTGTATTTTATGTGTGGCCCAAGACAATTCTTCTTGGCTCAGGGAAGCTAAAAGATTGCATACCCCTGATTTAAAGCAAGTTTGAATTGTTTCTGATCATTTTAAAACAAGTACAACCGTTAATACATTTTTAGTAATGTGTCCTTGGCAGTGCCATGGTGTCGCCTCCTCCATGACCGTGGTATCCTGAGTGTGGAAGCTGGGATTCCTGCCCTGCTCATCCCTCCAGGCCTCCAGCGGCTCCTCCTGCCTCCAGACTATCATTTCTTGGGGATTTTCCCTGTTTGCTTGTCAGAGCTGTGAGCTGCCCCTCCCTGCAGATCTGTGTGCGTTTCCCTGTCGCCCGAGAGGCCGCCGAGTAGCTCCCCGTGCTCTGCGGCCCCACACTCCCCCGCACCGTGGGCTGCACGCCCTTTGTCCATGTTTCTTCTGTTCTTGCTCACGGATTTGCAGATGATTTTCACATTTAAATTGCATTTTATACTTTGCAAAATATTTTTGCATCTACACTGTCCTCCTATCCGGTGGGTTCACCCTCCGAGCAGCCACTGCATCATGGGATCTGCCGAGAAACTCTCATGCCTTATTCCTTGAGCATGATAGGATTTATTTTTTTTCCATGTTTAATGTGAAAAGAACACTCCAATGGAGTATGTATCTAAGTATATATTAGGCATTGGTTGGTATCTTTTTTTTTTTTTTTTGACAGGGTCTCACTCTCATTGCCCATGGTTGGAGTGTAGTGGTGCAGTCACTGCCCACTGCAGCCCGGACCTCCTGGCTTAAGCGATCCCCCTGCCTCAGCCTCCCGAGTAGCTGGGGTTGTAGGTGCGCACCACCACAGCCGGCTAATTTTTGTATTTTGAGTAGAGGTGGGTGTCACCATGCTGCTCAGGCTGGTCTCAAACTCCTGGGCTCAAGCAATCCTCCCGCCTCAGACCCCCAAAGTGTTGGGATTACAGATGTGAGCCACTACACTCGGCCGTGGTATCAATTTTGATGGCTGTGTTCCCTTGTCTAAAAATAATGTGGCAATCCATGGTACAGTATGTGCTTGCAAAACTGCTATAAAACAAACACTGTGAATTCAAATACATACCACCAAGAGGGTGGGACCACTCTGAGATACCTGAATAGCAAACTTTACATGTTAGCAAGGTAATAAGAGATTGCTAAGTCATTTCCTCCCATATTCAAATCATGAGTCTCAGATGATAAATAAGATCCATGATACAGTAAAAATATTGACAAAAGTCTAGTAATGCTTTAGACGAAACAAAAAAAAAAAGGAAAATTAGGGAAATTATTTTTCTAAATTTAATTTTTTTCAGCTCATTCTTAGTTATAAGCACGTCAAACCTGGGCGCAGTGGCTCGCGCCTATCATCCCAGCACTTTGCGGGGCTGAAGCAGGAAGATTGCTTGAATCCAGGAGTTCGAGACCAGCCTGGGCACCATGGGGAAACACCATCTCTACTAAAAATGCCAAACATTAGCCAGGCGTGGTGGCGCATGACTGTAGTCCCGGCTACTCGGGGGGCTGAAGTGGGAGAATCGCTTGAGCCCGGGAGGCTGAGGCTGCAGTGAGCCATGATCATGCCACTGCACTCCAGCTTGGGTGACAGAGTGAGATCCTGTTTCAAAACATAAAAATTGAAATTAAAATTTAAAAAATTCTGATTTCAAAAAGTCTAAAAGCAATCATTGTGTTGACTTTGCTTAGCCAGAAACCCTGAGCACACCCTCTAGACACTGGGAGCACTGCCAGTTCTGCTCGTTCATATATAATCGATCTCATCATTTAGAGATTCTGTATCTGCAAATTCGACTGCCTGCTAATATTTACTTGTAACTCCCAAAACAGATACTCGTGGTATTTTCTTGGCGATCCACAGACATGCATGTGCACAAAGTGGGGAGAAACTTGAGTCGCCTGATGGGTATTTTCTGGGCCAATGGGTGTCCTTTCCTTGGCCTGATTGGTGCCACGGTTTTCACATGTTTTGCTTTTTGTTGGTGATTTTGCCATTTAAGATAGCCTCAAGCATCAAGCTCCCTAAGCACGAGGAGGTGTTGATGTGTCTTGCAGAGAAAATGCATGCGTGAGATGAGCTTGGTTCAGGCCGCAGTGACAGTGCTGGCAGCCGTGGGTTCCGTGTTAATGAATCAACCATACATAGTCAATGAGGTGTCTGTAAACAGAGCACGCAGAGAACAAGGTTATGCACTGATGGGTGGATGAGAACGTCAGGGCCAGAGGCTCCCAGGACCCTGAGCCGGCGTGTCCCCTAGGAGCAGTGGCTCCATATCAGCTAATTCAGCATTTGCAGTAAATGTATAGAATATGACTTCACCAGTATCGAGACTGACTGATTTCTCACATTCCCGTGGCCTCCCGTTAGAACTGCATTGTGATGGCCGACCAGAACCAGGTGTGGGTTGGCTCGGAAGACTCCGTCATCTACATCATCAACGTCCACAGCATGTCCTGCAACAAGCAGCTCACAGACCACTGCTCCGGTGTCACGGATTTGATTGTGCAGGATGGACAGAGGGCACCCAGGTGCAGGTGGGCTCTGCTGGGGAGAACGGATTATTTGGCTCATGGGTGGGCAGAGGGTACAGCGGGTAGGGTTCCCAAGGCTCATGCCCACAGGGGCCAGGTGGGGCATACAGAGTGAAGTGGATCTGGAACGAGGAAAGCTGGGTGGTGTCCTCGGTCCGCTTCTGCTCACGGGTGCGGAGAACCCATGAGACCAATGGGGGCCAAGCGTGGTGATGAAGGCTCCACACCTGGCCTTCCTGCTGAGCTTGCTGTGGGCATGGTGGCCTGGGGCAGCCCCGAGAGGGCACAGCCTCCCAGAGGAGCGCCAGCCACGGTGTCAGAAGCCTGGACTCGCCTGGGAATCGCCTGAGTGCTCAGTGTTGGCCTTGGGCTGCCCGTTTGCTGCCGTGTCCCACAGTGGGAGCAGCAGTGGACACAGTGGGCATCTAGGGAGATGGGAGGAGGAGGTGGGGTCTCCTCAAGCAGAGGCCCGTGGTGGGGAAGGTGCTCAAGGCTGCCCACTTGGTCCAGGCAGCCCCAGCCCTGAGGGAGGGGCTCCACTCCCCACTCCTTTTTCCCCTGACTCAGTGTCAGGGGTGCCTGTGTCAGGCCCTGTTGGGGTGGGAAGGCAGGTGCTAGCCTGGAAACAAAGCTGGCTCAGGAGGTGCGAGGGTGGCGCGGGGTGCAGGCTCGAGCCCAGCCCCACCCCACAGCCACCTGCACCTGCAGCCAGCCCATGTCACCTGAGAGCTCTGAGGAGCGTGCTGGCTCCCTGGTCCCTTGTGACGAGGTTCCATTTCAGTTCATGGTCACGTCGTGGTTCTATGACCAACACCTCACTGAGCCTGCAGCCTGCGGTAGTGGGAGAGGTGGATGTCCCGAGAAACCCGCCTTTTTCTGCCGAGTCAGTTACATTTGAGCCATGCCTGGCTGTGGCCGCATTCACAGTATGTTTGCATGTTATTATCATATTTGCAGGTTATCCATGTTGAGCGCATTTTCTCTCATGGCGACTTGGTTCTTCCCTGGGTTAAAACTTGCGCATGTTTTCAAGGGCCTGAGTTAAAGGTGTGTGGGTGTGTGTTTTGTGCCCCCAGCAAGGTGTACTCGTGCAGCATGGATGGCACGGTGCTGGCGTGGAATGTGAGCACACTGCAGGTGACCAGCAGCTTCCAGCTGTCGAGTGGTGGCCTCACGTCCATCAGACTGCACGGCGGCCACCTGTGGTGCTGTAAGTCCGGCCCCTGCCCTCAGAGCGGGCAGCCTACCTCCCTGCTCTGGGAAAAGGATGCTGAACGAGAGCAGAAAGCCTCCTTCCTTTGCTTCACGCCTTTCCAGTCTTTATTTTAAACTTGGGCTCCCTTTCTGTGGCCGCAGAAACCTTTACTCCACCTGCACTGCTGCTCCTGCGGGTTCCCCAGGCCTCCCTCAGCTTTTCCACCCGGCGGCTGACGGGACGCCTGCCTTGCCCGGATGCACCACTGCTCTGCTGCCCCTCACCTTGGCTTTCGCTGTGCCCTGCTCTGGGGTTGAAGCTGGCCCAGGTGTCCCCCGGAGTAATGGCTGCTCCTCTTGGGAGGCCTCTGTGTGCGTCACGTCTCCACACCTGGGGGCAGCTGGCAAGCCCGTGCCCTGTTACCCTCGGCCGCTTGGCACAGAGCTGCAGCCTGGGACTCTCCGTGGACCCAGACTGGGCATTTTGCCAGGGGGTGACGGGAGGAGCAGGTGCTTTGCCTGGCGGCTGTGTCTGCATTTCTGGACACCCCAGAGCACGGAAGTTGCCTGCACTTTGAGGTCTTCCTCGGCCTGTGCCAGGTTACATGAGTGACGGCTGGAAATACATTTTCTTCTTTGTAATGGACGCATGTTTCACATATAGTAAAGCCTGCCAAAAAATGCTCAGTTTGTTGTGTTTTGACAAACATCTAAACTACATAACCATGAAACAAATCAAGATATGCAGCGTTTCCATCACAGCTGAAAGCATCTGTGCCCCTTTCCAGGCCATGCTCCCATTCCGGGGATACAAGTGCTCTTAGTTCTGTCACTCTGAATTTGATTTTTACAGAACTTTCCATAAATGGACTCTACAGTATGCCTTCTTCTGTATCTGGCTTTATTCAGTCAGCAGAATGTTTACAGTATTCATCGCTGACGTTCTGAGTATCAATATCAATAGCTCGTTCCTTCTTGCAGGGTAATATTCCATTGTGGGCGTATGGGACAACTTGCTCATCCTTCCCCTGCCCCAAGTGGGCACTGGGTTAACTCTGCTTAACTGTTTGAAAAACTGTCAGACTGTTTTCTGAAGTGGCGGCGTCAGCTTCCACCCCACCAGCAGTCTCAGGCTTCGTTTCTTCACATCCTCACCCAAACTGGTTCTCACCTGTTTTTACTGACACCATCCTGGCAGGAGTGAAGTGGTGTCTTGTGGTTTGGATTTGTGGCTCCCTCACGGCTGATAGTGCTGAGCACTCTGTCATGTGCCCGGTGCCCACCGATGCCTCCTCTGGAACAGTGCCCGTGCAGGCCCCTGCCCACCGTTCCGCTCACTTTCAGGGCCAGTGGCGACGTGGTTGGGTGCCAGCCAGCAATTGTCCTTCTTCACCTCATCTGTTGTTTGTTTTGTTCTTCCTTTCTTGCCCTCTTTTGTATTGAATATTTTTATGTTCAATTTAATCTTCTTATTGTTTTTAAGCATTATTTTTGTTTTATTTTTCAGTGGTTGCTCTAAGAATTGCAATATGCAACCTTAACCCGTCACCCTCCTCCTTAACTAACCATGCTACTGCTTCACGGATAGGGTAAGAAGTTTACAACAGTATCAACTGTGGTAATCCCAATAATATATTCTTTACAATTTTTTGCTTAAGCAGTCAATGATCTTTCAAGAAAATTAAGAAAAACTAAGAAATTGCCCATATATTTACCTTTTCTGGTGAGCCTCATTTCTTCTTAAAGACCCAGGTTTCTATCTTGCATTTTTTCCCGGTAGACCTCACCTGTGCGCACCTCAGGCGCCATGTGGCACATGGCGATCCCCCTGTCACCACGCTGGAAAGAGCAGTGGGCCCGGCTCCGGTGCTGGCCTCTTATGTTGCCAGTGGCGCTGCCTAGCCCCATCCTAGCGCCTTCCTTCCTCAGGCACGGGTAACAGCATCATGGCCATGACAACGAATGGATTCCTCTGTCAAGAATTGAAGATTGAGGAGATTGAGGAGAACTTCAAAGACATCAGTACCTCCTTCCTGGCCTTCCAGCTCCTTCCCGAGGTATCCCAGCAGGGCCTGTGGGCCTACCATGCACGTGGCCTGGGGCCCACAGCCCACACCGTGCCCTGTGTTTCAGCAGGAGCAGCTGTGGGCGGCCTGTGCAGGACGCAGCGAGGTTTACATCTGGAGCCTGAAGGACCTGGCCCAGCCCCTGCAGAGGGTGCCCCTCAAGGACTGCTCTGAGATCATCTGCATGATCCGGGTGAAGAAGCAGGTAGGGTGGAGGGCCCACCACCCCCTGCATCCCCTCCAGGTCTCACTTGCCCTGACTGCGTCCCCATGCTCCCGAGAGCCAGCCGCATGCCCTCGTGCCCTCCTGCCTTAGCCTCTTAGGCCCCCCTCCTAACAGGCATGCGCAGGGTTGGCGCCAGCGGGCCCACAGGTCACCATGTGCTGGTTTCATGGTGTGGTCCAAGCACTCCACAGTGCATTCCCCCAAACTGGATGGCTTCAAATGACAGAATTTAATTTTCTCACAGTTCTCGATGCTGGAGGTCCAAAACCAAGGTGTCATCAGAGCTGCTTCCCTCGGGGGTTCGGGGGGAGCGTGCACTCCAGGCCCTTCTCTCCGCCACCCGCTCGTGTGGCCGCCATCCTTGGCGTGCCCTGACTGTGGACGTGGCACTCTAATCTGTGCCTGCGCCACACGGCGCTCTCTCTCCGTGTGTGTGTCTCTTATGGGGATGCTGGTCATACTGGATTAACCACATCTGAACTATCTGCAGACTCTGTTTCCAAAGAAGCTCACATTCTGAGGTTCAGGGAGGACATGGATTTGGGGGGACACTGTTCAACCCATTAGAGTCTGCCCTCTGGCCCCCCAAATCCACATCTGTCCCACATGCAAAACACACCCCCTCCGTCACTGCATCCCCCGAAGTCCTAGCCCATTCCAGCATCGGTTCTGAGCCCCAGATCTCCAAGTGAAGCCAGTGCCCTCCGATGTGGGTGAGCTGTGGGCGGGTCCCACCTGGGGCAGAACTAACCTCTTCCACTGTGAACCCGCGCAGCTAGAAACAGGCTGTCTCTTCCCAAAATACAAGGCTGGGCCAGGCAGAGGCTAGACATTCTCATCTGCAAAGGGAGAAATTGGAAGGAAAGCTGGACTTCCAGGCCCCGAGCAAGTCTGAGACATGGTGGGGCGGGGGCGGGAGAGGGGAATTCATTTAGCATTTTCCCCCATAACTTAATCGGGATATAATTGGCAAATAAAATTATACATATCTAAGGTATACAAGGTGATATTTCGATATACATTGTGAAATAATCACAAGGTAATTACCGTATCTGTCACCTCACACAGGTGACTGTTTTTTGTTTGGTGAGAACACTTAAGATGCAGCCCCAGCACCTTTCCAGCATGCAATGCAGTCTTGTTCCCTAGAGGCCCCTTGGCCATTAAGTTCTAGGCCTGAGAAAGGTCCTCTGCACCTGCCAGGTGGCCCTGACCCTCAGGCGGCAGAGGCCCTCTCCAGGAAGGCCGTAGATTTGGAGGCACACGCGTCAATTCCGGGCAAAGCCCTGGCATGCCCGGGAGGGGCTTCTTTCCCCGCTGACCACTCCTGTTTCTCCCTGGCAGGTCTGGGTGGGCAGCCGAGGGCTGTGGCAGGGAACACCCAGGGGGAAAATCTACGTGATTGATGCTGAGACGAAGACCGTGGAGAAGGAGCTGGTGGCGCACATGGACACCGTGAGGACACTGTGCTCGGCCGAGGACAGATACGTGCTGAGTGGGTCGGGCAGGGAGGAGGGGAAGATCGCCATTTGGAAAGGGGAATAAACATGGCTGAGCCTGCCGAGTGGAACCTGCCCTATGTGTGGGGATGGGCTGCCCCCTAGAGCCCGCCAGGAGCAGAAGCCTGGAGGAGTGGCGGGACAGGGCAGCCCAGGCTCAGTGTGGAGCCCGCTTACCGTGTGGCCAGCTACAAGACCCATGGCCATGCACCTGCTCTCAGGCCTTCGGGCACCCTGGTTACACTGCACCAGGGGCGTTTCCTGTGGGGGTGTGTCTCAGGCGGGCAGCTGCGTCTTGTTTGTGATAACCTCTGCTGGGAGGTTACTTTGTGTGTTGCCTAGAAAGTTCTGGAATCCACAACCAGGGGCTGGCACTGAAGCCAGCAGCTTGGCCGAGTCACAGGTGACCCGTGGCTCTCACATCTCTGGTTTTACCTTTCCTTACTTCATTCATTCACTCACCCAGTCCTTATGAGTCACCGAGGAACACCGGGCTGGGCACATGACAGTGAGCCGGGGAGAACATGTGCTGGGCAGGCCTGGGTTCCATGTTGATTCTGTGTGATGCAAATAGAATCCCGGCCAGTGTTGACTGAAATGGAAAGGGCACTCTGATGCCTTCGATGTTTTCCCCTGTGCTTCGGAGAGATTCCATTAGGAGTGATTTGTCATGGAAAGGCCCCAAATGAGCCGGAATTCATTCAACAGACTGTGATGCCGTCCCTGCCTCTGCTTTAGAAACCTGAATTAAATTGGGGCAAAAAAGTATTTCTCTTGACCCAGAAATATTTTAATAGAATTTAAGTTCTCCTGCCGTATTTCAAACAACAGAAAAGAAAGCTTGCTTTAGGGTGCTGGCACTGCTCACAACGCCAACCAAAAGCTTACCCCAAGTCCCCATCACTGATGCAGAGGTTCTAGAGACAATCACCTGGTAACATTTCTATGATTTGTTCTTGGAAGATGTGTGTACATCAGCTGTTTTCAAAGGACAGCCCTTAGCATTGGATGTGACTGTGACATCTGAATTAAAAGTGCGTGAATTTTGTCTACTTCTTGAGGATTGCTTGCACAGATGAAGGGGTGCTTTCTCCGCATGGCCGAGGAGGGCATGGCTGGAGAGTGTGGCAGGGTTGCCTCACTGTCTCTGCTGTCCGCAGCTGTCTGCATGTCTTGGAGCGATACTGTGCCATCCCCCAGAAGGCAAGGCAGAGGCTCACAGACACAGAGCTGGCTTCTGTCGCCTGCGTTGCTGCCGCTGAGCTGCAGTGTGAGCCGAGGCGTGCATAGGACTGGGAGGAGCTCTGCAGTTATCTGCCCTGGAACCTTGGTGGATTCTGAGAGACACAGCCTGGGGTCACGGGCACGGCAGATGCACTGGGGCCAGATGGGAACCTGATCCAGGCCTAGCTGCAGATCTGGCCACAAGCCCTGAATCCCCTGTAAAACGGGGGTGGTTCCTTCTTGCAGGCCCCACATGGAGACCGACAGGGGCACACTGAACACCCAGTCTGTTGCTGAGCTCCCAGGAACATCTCAAAGAATGCTCCATCCTGGCCTTTGTGCTGGGCCCGTGAAAACATGAAGGGAGGAGAAATGAGAAAGTGATGGCTCCTGTTGCGGGTTGAATGGCACCCTCAAAAACATATGTCCATGTCCTGACCCCTGGCACCTGTGAATCTGACCTTACCTAGATAAAGGGTCTTTGCAGATGTAATTAAGGATCTGAAGATGAGCCCCTCCTGGATTCTGGGCGGGCCCTAAATCCAGCGACAAATGTCCTAAGGAGGAGAGGAAAAGACATAAGGAGAGGCCACGTGAAGACAGAGGCAGGGGCAGGAGCGATGCAGCCACAAGCCCAGGAGCCTGGAGCCATGGGGAGCTGGAAGAGACCAGGACGCTTCTTCCCCCGGAGCCTTCAGAGTGGGGGTGGCCCTACCGGCACCTGGATCTCAGACTTCTGGCCTCCAGAACGGTGAGAAAATAAATGTCAGGTGCATGAGCCCCACCACCACGCCTGTTTGCAGTGTTTGTTCTGGCAGCCACAGGAAACTCTCCCAGCTCCTGTGTGTTGCCTGTGTATTGCCTGTGTGCCCCGGTCAGGTGCTGTGCCAGGGGCTTTAGGGGCACTGTTGTGTATGACCCTCAGGACCCTGTGGCATGGAGAGGATCGCCCCCATTTTACACCCAGGATACTGTGGCCCAAGTACTAAGAACAAAGCAGAGGTTGGGGGCATATACTCCTCCCTCCAAGAAGGCAGGGCTGGCCTTCGAGAGGCCCTCAGAAGCTGCTCTTGCCCTGGCGTGCAGCCTTTCTTTCCTCCAGTGCTCTCACCTTTAACAAGGCACTGGGAGGGGCTGAGGCTGGCGGTCCTGAGATGTGTTAGCAGCAGCCCCTGGCCCATTCAGGGAGGATCCTGGGATGAGGGAGGGGGTAAACTCACCTTACTTTGGTGGTGGAGAAGAGTAAGTCGCACTAGCTCTGCATCTTTCCCTGAGGGCCAAGGGGGCGTATTCTGCGGCTCTAGGTGCTGGGCCAGCAAACCACTGCTACGGTTCTGCTGGGTCTAGTGGTGGGCATCCGGAGCTAGGGGCTGAGGCCTTGTGTGCAGAGGTTGACAGGAGGCTCAAAGGAGATGGAGTAGGACAATGGTGCAGGTAGTGGGGCCTGAGCATCACTGACATTCCCACAGGGATGGCTACAAAATTAAATATTAAAAAAGAGTTACCAAAAAAGACAGGAAAGCAGTGACAGTGGAACAAAAAGCCAGATGTGTCAAGTAGAAAATAAGTAGCAAGATGGTAGACTTCCACCTAACCATATTGATAATTACATTAAGTGTAAATGGATGCAACACTCCAATTAAAAGGCAGAGGCTGTCAAACTAGATCTAAAAGGAAATCCAACTATAAGTTGTCTACAAGTGACTAACTTGAAACATAAAAACACAAATGAGGTAAGAGTAGAAGGATGAAAAAAGTTTTAGGCTGGATGTGGTGGCTCACACGTATAATCTTACCACTTTGGGAAGCTGAGGCAGGAGGATCACTTGGGCCCAGGAATTCAGGACCAGCCTGGGCAACACAGTGAGACCCCCATCTCTATACAAACTTTAAAAAATTAGCCAGATGTGGTGGTGTGGACCTGTAGGCCCAGCTACTCACGGGGCTGAGGTGGGAGGATCGCTTGAGCCTGGGAGGTCAATGCTGCAGTGAACTGTGATCATGTCACTGCACTCAGCCTGGGTGACAGAGTGAGACCCTGTCTGAAAACAAAGAAAAAGTTTTACTATGCCAACAGTAAGTATTAAAAAGCTGGTATGGTTATATTACTATCAGACAAAACATACTTCATGGTATACTACAAGAAACAAACAGGGAAAGCGTAATAATAATAATGTCAATTCATCAAGAAGATGAATGAACTAATAATAGAGATTTAAGAGTTATGAAGCAAGCACGGTAGAACTATAGGAGAAAATAGACAAAATCCATAATCATAGAGATTTTAACACTCTTCTTTCAGAAATTGATAGAAAAAGTAAATAAAAAATTAGCAAGGATATAGATTTAGCAACACTGTCAACCAGCCTGACCTGACATAGAACACTACAGCCAACAACAGAAGAATATCCATTCTTTTCATTGCACAGGGAACATTCATCAGGCTGGATCATATGCTGGGATCAAGCTGGATCACATGCTGGGCTATAAAATAAATTTGAAGACTTAAATATTATAGACTATGTTCTCTGACCACACAGAAATGGAATGGGATATCAACAGTGATAATATGCCTAAAAATCCCAAAATTAAAATTTTGTTGGGAAATTAAACAACATACTTCAAAATAACCCATCAGTCAAAGAAGAAACACAAGGAAATTAGAAAATATTTTGAACTGAACGATGGTGGAAACACAGTATATCAGAATGTGTGGGGTGCAGGCCAGGCATGGTGGCGCGCGCCTGTAATCCTAGCACTTTGGGAGACCAAGGCAGGAGGATCCCTTGAGCCCAGGAGTTCGAGACCAGCCTGGGCAACACAGGGAGATGCTCTCTCTTCATTTTAAAGAAAATTAAAACCAAAATGTATGAGATGTAGCTAAGGAGAACAATTATAACTTTAAATGCCTCTATTAGCAGAAAGGTTTCAAATCAGCTATCTAAATTTTAATCATAATGTAGAAAATAAATGCATATTAATAAAATAAGTAAAGGAAGGTAATAGTAAAGACCAAAACTCAATGAAAGGGAACACAATCAGCAAAGGCAAAAGTGGGTTCTCTAATTGATAACCCCTATCAAGGCTGATCAAGAAAAACACACCCGCGCACAAATTTCACTCTAATGTCAGGAATGAAATGCGATGCAGATCTTACATACGTCACAAAGATATTATGAACAGCTAGTTTAGATAAAATACGCAAATTTCTTAAAAACAACTTTATGAAACCAACACAAAGAGGAATAAAATCTGAGGAGTCTTACGTCTATAAAGGCAATTGGTTTGTAGTCAAAAATCTCCCAGAAAGACGAGCTCTCTAGGCTCAATCGCTTTCACTAGTTAATTCTAATAAACCCTTAAGTACGGTATAATAGAATTTACAGAAACCCTTTCAGAAGAATAGAAGAGGAGAGAACGCTTCCAAACTCATGTTAGGAGACCAGCATGAACCTATAGTTGACAAAGATCTTAAAGGAAAATACAATTATAGATCAATTTCCATCAGAAATATAGATGCAAAATTCCTTGGGTATCTACCCAGAGGAAAATAAGTCATGATATGAAAAAGTCACTTGCATGTGCATATTTATAGCGGCACAATTCGCAGTTGCAAAAATATGGAACTAGCCCAAATGCCCATCAATCAGCGAGTGGATAATGTGGTGTATTTACATCATGGAATACTACTCAGCCATAAAAAGGAATGAAGTAATGGTATCCACAGCAACCTGGATAGAATTGGAGATCGTTATTCTAAGAATGGAGAACATCATATGTTCTCACTGATATGTGGGAGCTAAGCTATGAGGATGCAAAGGCATGAGAATGATACAATGGACTTTAGGGACTCAGAGAGGGAAGGGTGAGACGGGCAAGGGATGAAAGATTACACATTGGGTACAGCGTACACTGCTTGGGTGATGGTACACAAAAATCTCAAATCGCCGCCAAGGAACTTATCCATGTAACCAACCACCACCTGTTCCTCAAAAACTTCAATTAACAACAAAAAAAGGGCCGGACACGGTGGCTCACGCCTGTAATCCCAGCACTTTGGGAGGCCGAGGTGGGCAGATCACCTGAGGTTAGGAGTTTGAGACCAGCCTGACCAACATGGAGAAGCCGCATCTCTACTAAAAATACAAAAAAAAATTAGCCGGGCGTGGTGGTGGGTGCCTGTAATCCCAGCTACTCGGGAGGCTGAGGCAGGAGAACTGCTTGAACCTGGGAGGCAGAGGTTGCGGTGAGCTAAGATTGTGCCATTGCACTCCAGCGTGGGCAACAAGAGTGAAACTCTGTCTCAAAACAAAACAAAACAAAACAAAAACCACAGATGCAACATTCTTAAACAACATATTAGCAGATTGAATCCAGCAATATTTTATTTATTTATTTTTTGGGACGGAGTCTTGCTCTGTCGCCCAGGCTGGAGTGCAGTGGCACGATCTCGGCTCACTGCAAGCTCTGCCTCCCGGGTTCCCGCCATTCTCCTGCCTCAGCCTCCCGAGTAGCTGGGACTACAGGCGCCCGCCACCTCGCCCGGCTTTTTTTTTGTATTTTTAGTAGAGACAGGGTTTCACCGTGGTCTCGATCTCCTGACCTTGTGATCCGCCCACCTCGGCCTCCCAAAGTGCTGGGATTACAGGCGTGAGCCACCGCGCCCAGCCAACAATATTTTTAAAGGTTAATGTATCATGACCAAGTGAGGTTGCAAAATGCAAGGTGAATTTAACATTCAAAATTCAACCAATGTAACTTAACATATCAGTAGAACAATGGAGAAGAGCCATAACGATCATCTCGATAGACACAGAAAAAGGGAACTTCCTCAAATTGATAAAGGGCATTTAGAAGAAACCCACAACAAGCATCATACTTAATGGTGAAAGACTAATTGCCTTCCCCCTAAGAATGGGAACAAGGCAGGGATACTCACTTTCCCCCTTACTATTAACATTGTACTAGAGATTCTAACCAGGGCAATAGGGGGAAAAAAGGCATAAAGATTGTACTGGTTCAGCAGAACATTGAGGGGAAAAAAAAAGATGATTGTACTGGAAGAGGCAAAGCCGTCTTTATTAGAAGACAGCAAGACCATTTATATAAATCCTAAAGAATCTATTTTAAAACTAGAATATTTTCTAGTTTTTTTCTATAAGGTACTGGATACAAGGTCAATATACAATCTTGCATTACTATATTCTAACAGAAAACAACTTGTAAACTTTTAAAATACAGTAGCATAAAAGAACACATTCAGTAGAAATAAATTTAATGAATGATATAAAACACTGAAAACTCAAAAACATTGCTCAGAGAAAATGTTAAAGACCAAAATAAAAGATATACCATTTTCATGGACTGGGAGATTAAATATTTTAAAGATGTTAGTTATCTCCAAATTGACCTGATAGATTCAATTTAATCCCAATCAAAATGCTAACATAATTTTTAAAAAAGAAGTTGAGAATTTGATTATAATATATATGGAAATGCAAAGTAGAATATTTAAGATAACCTTCAAAAAGAAGATCAAGCCAGGTGGGATGGCTCAAGCTAGAGGACTCGTATACCTTTATGCTTTACTAAAAAGCTATAGTAATTAAAATAGGGTAGGATTTGACATAAATATAGATAATTAAACCAATGGAACAAAATGTAAGGTCTAGATGCACAAGCATAAAGTCAGTTGACTGTACAAAACAGAAATTCCAAGACAATTCAGTAATGAAAGTCTGCTCAGCAAATGGTGCTGCAATGACTGGATAAATTTATGGAAAAGGGAAGCAGCTCAACACTTATCTCACTACACATAATTTAACTCAAGGTGGCTCACTGACCTAACTGTAAAGCTAGAAGCTCTAGAAACAAGCATATCTTTGCCACCTTGGTGCAAAGATTTTTCTAGAGAGCACACACAAAAAAAGCTAAACACTAAAGAAAAAACTGATAAATTAGACTTTATTAAAATATTAAGGAAAAAAGAAAATATTTGCAATACTGCATCTGACAAATAATTTTATCCAAATATATAAAGAGTTTTACAAATCAATAACAAGATGAACAGCTCAATTTAAAAATGGGCAAACAAGACCGGGCACAGTGGCTCATACCTGTAATCCCAGAACTTTGGGAGGCCGAGCAAGGCAGGAGGACTGCTTGAGCCCAGGAGTTCACGACCAGCCCAGGCAACATAGGGAAACCCTATTTCTACCAAAAAAAAAAAAAAAAAAAAAAAAAGCAGGGCATGGTGGTGTGCACCTTCAGTCCCAGCTACTCAGGAGGCTGAGGCAGGAAGATGGCCAGAGCCCAGGATGCTTCAGTGAGCCATGATCAAGCTTGGGCACTCCAGCCTGGGCAACAGAGGGAGACCTTGTTTCGAAGAAAAAAAAGAAAAAAGAAAGAAGTCATACCCTGGAATGCGAACAGCTATTAAAGAATGCAGTTGGTCTACATGCAGGAACAAGGAAAGTTTAAGATATTTTGCTAAACAATAAAAAACGTAGATTGCAAAACTCTGCATAGTGGTCCAAATTTCGTTTAAAAAAAAAAATTAACAGTAGTGTGGAGACAAAGAAAGATGTGAAGACTGGCCAGGCGCAGTGCCTCACGCCTGTAATCCCAGCACTTTGGGAGACCAAGTGTTGAGGCCAGCGGATCATTTGAGGTCAGGAGTTCGAGCCCAGCCTGGTCAATATGGTGAAACCCCATCTCTACTAAACGTACAAAAACTAGCCGGGTGCGGGCGCCAGTAATCCCAGCTACCTGGGAGGCTGAGGCGGGAGAATCGCTTGAACCTGGGAGGCGGAGGTTGCAGTGACCTGAGATTGTACCATTGCGCTCCAGCCCGGGCGACAAAGTGAGACTCCGTCTCAAAACAAAACACACACAAAAAGACTGCGGGTTGGGAGGCCTGGGGCACTGACTCTCTGTCTTGGCGACTTCTTCTTGCCCTGTGATGGCCGTTGGGCACACAGGGCTCATCCTTGGTGAGCATCCTGGAGAAAGGCCAGGAAAGGGGCGCAGCGCCGGGCGTCCGCTCCTAGCCTGGTCGCTCGGGGGCGCGTTGGCGGGGTGCAGGTCTGGTGTTCGCTCAGGCGGGCCAGGCACCCGCGCCAGGTGAGGCAGCTAGGCGGGCGGAGACACACGCCCCTGGCCCCTGCCCCGCCGTCTTGGCCGCCCATGACCTGCGGGCGGGGGTGCTCGTGGGGTGCCTAGCCCACCTCCCTGCCCACAGGCACTGGGCCCGGGCGGCCACAGGGGTGCGGGGCTCCCGGTGTCTCCGGCTCCCACTGCTCCAGGCCCGCCCCGGCGGGGAGCGTCTCCGTGGCCACAGCGGGGCGGTGGCCGGGCGTCCCCTGCAGGAAGCTGTTCTCGCTGGCTGCCTCCTCCACCTGGGAGGGGAGCGCCTGGATTTTGGGTCCTGCCGCCCTCCACCTATGTTCCCAAAGCCCAGCCCCACTTCTGGGGGCGCGGGGCGTGCCATGGTGGGCGGAGGCTTCCGCGGCCCCTCCCTGCCAGGGACGCGGGGCGGGATAGGGCGGGGCTGCGCGTACCGGGAGGAGGACGACGGGGGACGCTGTGCCCCGGGCAAAGTCCCAGAGGGCAAGCGGAGTCCCAGAGGGCAAATGGGGTCTTGGCTGCGGAGTCTGGGCGGCCTTGGCTCTCCGCCCCACTCCCATCTGGCCGAAGGACCGCGGCCATCCCGTTAGTCCCCACGACAGGGCGATCAGCCTGCGTTTTGCAGCAGGGCGCCCAGGTAACAGCGCCAGAGTGGCCCAGCCGGGACTTGTCCCCAGGTCCGGAGGCTCCTGGCTTCCGTGGGCCCCCAACTGCACAGGTCCCATCCAGGAGCCCTGGGGTGACACCCCCCAACTATCAAAGTCCCTCCTCCCTTTCTCCCTAGCCTGAGCAGATCCCTTCTACCCCACACCCCCACCCTGCTGGGACCCCTTCCATGCCCCACAAATCAGAAGAGCCATTGAAGAAAACTCGCTTCCGGATTCAAACCCCAGCTGCCGGGTAACCTGGGGCAAGTCCCCTCCCTTTCATTTCCTTCACTGCCAACTGCCAGCCACAACCCTCAGTGAGGTGCCAGAGGACAGAGATGACTCACTCCGCCTGTAGGAAGGTCAATGGAGCGCTCTTCCAGCACCCCCCGGACCCCGTTATGTCCCCTGGGGTGCCAAAGCCAGGTGCACACACCGGGCCGCCCCGTCCTCAGCCCAGCATGGCCACTCCTGCTGGCAGCAACAGCAAGCAGGCTGCCTCCTCAAGACACTGGCTTCAGGGACAGTCAGGAACCCTTCAGCAGAGGTAGACCACGGGCCCCACCCTGACTCCACAACAGACCTGCAGAAGGCCTAGGCCTCAACCCCACCTGAGCCAAGACCCCTCACACCTCCAGGCACAAGGAGCCCCCATGGAGGGGCTACGGCTGAGGGGGCCTGTGCATAGGTTGCAGGGACAGGCCCCAGGCTTGCAAGCTGACAGGGCCTCTGGGGAACAAATGCTCTCATACTTGGGCCCGGCTCCCCTCCGCAGGCCTCAGCCCACTAGACCCACTAGGCTCCAGGAAGGCAGAAGGCAGGAGACCACAAAGAAGTGACAGACACACCCACATCATCATGTCAGAGGGAAAAAGTTTATTGAGTCAGCCACAGAGGAACAGAGAAACAGACGCAAGGAGGTTCTCTGTGCATGGAAGAATTCAGGGCGCTGCACAGCTGAACCCTGTGCAAGACAGAGGGGCGCGGACAGCAGCGCATGCTACAAACATTCACCTGGCGAAGAAACAGAGCAGAACCCAAGGGCTCTGTGTACACACAGACACAAACCTGAGGCCACTGTTACCCAACTAATAGAAAAGAGTCACGAGTGATACGACCCTTCCTTACGACCTCCTCATAAAATGTAACATTATGTGTTTAACACACACTTACACCATTGCTAAATCAGCAAGAGCTATTATAGTGCTCCAACTTAATAAGTTGATAAAAAGCTGTCCTGTGGCCAGTTCACAATGGAACTAAATAGTTTCATTCCGAGATGCCTGGGGAGTTCCTCTGGCAACGAGGCATTTCCAACAAACAGGTCGTTCTGTCACCAGGGGCTGGTTTCAGTCCACGGTGCCCCTGCGACGTGCCCCTGGCAGCCCTGTGGAGGGCAAGAGGACGCCGCTGGGAAGGGTGCTCAGTCCTCCTGGAGGCCCCAAGGAGGGGGCTGGTCAAGGGGCCACCTTGAGGTTTGGGGGATCTGGCCGGAGAGTGATGGCTGGCTTGGCATGAGGAGGTGACAAGAACTTTAGGCTGGGTCCCCAACATGCTGTGTGCACAGGCTTTTTCAACCCGGCACTAAACTGACACCTCTCCCCGGTGGTGAAGGGCAGAACCCCCCGCGCCAGGAGCTCTCGGAAGCGGAGGTCCCTCATGACAGGCCTGTGGTACTAGGCTTGGAGGCAGGGAGCTGGTGTCTCTCAGAAGCGGCATGTGCTGGTGGGAGGCGGAGGGACAGATGAGGCTGATTCCGCAGCAGCAGTCCCTCCCACGCTGTGTAGTGGCTAAAGCTGGACCAAAGTTGAGGCAGAAGCGACACAGCGTGGGAAAAGGTGTCCATCTTTTCTGAAGCCAGTTAATGTCTAGTGTGGGCAGCAATATTTGGTGTTTTACAAACTGGGTCTTTAATAGGGGCCGCCATTGCTGGTGGCTGCACAAACCATTAGCCATAGAAGGGAAGAGTTGGTATCTTTGAGAGTATTTTTCAAACATGTCACCTGAACATCACCGCCCCAGAGGTGGGAGAGCCGAGGGCAGCCCGCAGCACCCCTTCCACCCCTCTTGTTGCTGCAAGGACAGCTTCCTGTTCAGCTCTGGGGTTCTAGACGGTCACAGACCAAGTCCTCCACACCTGGGGCCTTCAGGAAACACTCCTGAGGGCTGTTGGAAGCCACTGACCATCTGAGGAGGGCCTCCCCCCAGGGGACAGGACTGGACGGAGTGCTTCTCCCCGGGGCCTGAGGTTTTCAAGGGCAGGTGTCCAAGAGACAGCACACAGCGCTGGCATGCTCAGTGGCAGGTCGGATGATTCCAGCTAAGACCCCTGCCTGGGAGTGAGAAAAACAGCACTCCAAAGCTAGCTCTTTGGGAACGTCATGATGCAGTCTGTCGACAGACCTGGGAAAGGGGTCACAGGAAGACCGGCCCAGCTGGGAGCTCCCAGCCTCTGCCCCTTCCCACCAGCTCGCATTCCTGCACCTGGAAACTTCTGCCGTGTGTCAAGGGGAAGCTCGTTAAAAGATTCTTTACTTAGCTGACTTGTATAGGCAACAAAACCACCACAAACGAGACCAATGTTCTCCTAGTTTGGTAACTGGTCTGTGCGCATCACACAAGACTCGACCCACCGACACCCTGCCTGACACTCCAGCCAGCGTGCAGAGGCACCTGGGACACCAGCCTGTACAGCCCAAACCCCAAGGGTGCCATGAGCCATACTCCAGTTGCGTCCTCAGCACTGGATAGCTGGCCACCTTCCCCAAGGGGCACCTGCACGGCCTCCTCTTCCTCTGGGGCAAGGCTGCTGGCCAGAGCACCTCCCCTTTGACACTGACCAGTGTCCCCAGCCCCGCCTTGGTACTGCATCTATCTGAGGTACAAGGTTAGAAGCCACAGACACCTGAGCTGCAGCCTGACCAACGCAAGCTGCGGGCACAATGGCGCTTTGCAGACAAGACAGCCTGCCCGCCTGCCCTTCTCGGCTTCCCTTAAGACACAAGGTGACGACACGGACAGTTTCAAGTGAGTGCAATCTGGAAATAATCTCAGTGCAAGGGAGGGGTTGAGGCTAAAGGATGTGGCGATCTGGTCCTTGCTGTGCCCAGGCCGGGCCCACACGCACTGCAAGGGCCCTGGTCACCCGTGCCTGCCTCCCAAGAAGGCAGCTCCAGAAACCGACTCTACTGACCCCGGACCCCAGCTCCCGCAGTGCCCTCATTTGGGATCCACACACTGACCTGCACACTAAGAAGAGCTTTGCTTGCAAACACCTGAAGGGCTGATAACTTCACGAGTCTACAAAGTGTGTGGCCACTGACTCCTGTCACCGAGGAGCACCTGACAGTCACGCCTGTCCCTGGCTGGCCCTGGCTTCCGGTGCGTTCATACTCTGACAGCGACTGTGGCAAGGTCATGCGCAGGGCACTGAATGGCCTTTGTTATCCTTACTTCAGATTAGTCGAGGCTGGGATCTTAAGGGTTCACACACTGTTCAGACGGGGGTTGCGAAGCCCCTCTTCCTCCTAAAACTCAAGTCGCAGCCAGGCCCTGAGACTTCTGCACTCCCAGCTGGCGAGGAATCGGCTTTGGTGAGCCCTGGATCCGGTCCCTGGGCCTTCAGATGAGGGTGGGAAGCCTTGGGCAAGGGGTGGCCCCCGGCTGAACGCATGTTTGATGTGGTTTGGGTCGGATCTTGATTTGGGTCAGGCCACTGCCACCCCATATCTGCTGCTCTCTTGCCTCCATCTGTCTTACAGTCGTCAGGATGAGAAGCTGGAGAAACCAGCTAAGATGGGGGCTGCGCCTTGAGGTCCTGACAAGCACAGCCAGGTCTCAGAGAGGGGACCTACAGTCTTAAAGCCACTAGAGGATCAAGTTGCATAGAGTGAGCTGCCACAGACGCCTGGCTGAGGTGAGAAAGCCGGGGTGCCGCCCCCCAGAGAAGAAGGCCACAGTGCCCAGCCCACGGGGCTCCTGCTGGCCGGAGGGCTCGCAGCAAAGCTGGCAGCACTTTCAGTAGTCGGACTCGCCCTGTCCAAGCACGAGATTCACAAGACCATTCTCAAGTTTCCACACATACAGAAAATGTTCTTGCAGTCTTGAAGTCAGTCCTCTGCGGTCCTGGGACACCGTGGCCTGGTGGACACACCACGCGTGAGCAGGCACCCAACTGCCGCCCGGACACACACAATCTACAAAGTGCCACCAGCGGCAGGAGACATGGCAAGACCAGAGGCCCATCAAGTACATTAAACAGTCGTTCCTTTAAATACACAGAAAATTCAAGTAATTTATTCAAAAACTGCTTTAGCTTCATCTTCAAATATATATATGTGTGTATATATATATTTGCTCTAGAATGATTATATTGCAGCATGATTCTCATGCATTTCAAAGTACTTTATTTAAAAAACAACTTGAGGCAGCAAAAGTATTACAATTGTCTGACTTTATCCGTGTGATGTGCGGAGCCTCCGTCTCCTGATCTCAGTAAGCGTACACTGACCGTTTCAAATCAGAAGAGCAGAAACGGCTTACTTCTAAAGAGACTGGTTTGGAAAACATTTCCAAATAGCTGCAGTACTTGCCCGAGTTTTGCTTATTTGCTGAAACCAGAACGACTGTGTGGAATCCTCCAGTGACACGGGCCTTCGCTGTCCCAGACGTATGCTTCCCTTTGCACCTGTCCTGATTCCAGCGTCGAACAGGTAAGCAGGCGAGGAAGGCATGGAGTTCTGACAGGTTCCAGCACGCATGTCCCCTTAACAAGCGGGGAGGCCCTCGCACATCCACACGCCCGAGGTAGCCTTGCGGCGGGGGAGGCAGGGCCCACCGGGAGCTCTGCTCTCAGGAACCCCCAGCAAATGGTTTAGAGATGCATCCAAGTGCAGTGAAAGTCAACGTTTCCTTCCCCCTGATGTTGGGAGGGGTCTGGAGGGGCAACCTGGCCTCCTAGGAGAGTCCTTCAGATGGGACCAGCGGCGTCACGTGGCTGGGCACAGACACTCACACGCACACGTGGCTGGGCGCAGACACACTCGCATGCACACGCAGGAGCCCGTCTGGAGCTCACGCTCCGCCCCCAGGTGGTGCCCAGCCCATCCCTGGGCACGGTGTCTGGGAGCCGCCCCTGCAAATCACTGTCTTCTGCCCAGGCCTCCCGGACCAGCCTCCTCCCAGCTTTGGTGTGCAGCCGCTGCCCAAGGACAGGGCTGCCCTGGGCACAATGTGTCAAACTCGCTGAGGAAAAGACATGTTGTTCTTCTAAGAAAACCACATTGCGGAAAAGAAAATTTTTTTTCTAAAATAATCATAAAGAAAAAGACTCTCCAACAGCTGCGGCACCAGCCAACATGACGAGATCTGACAGACGTCAATACCTGCAGGCGTCTACAGAGAGGAAATTTGGTAAAAAATACTTTAGTCACTGGCTACACTACCATTATCTGAAGCATTCAGGTAAGACGTAGCAGAGAATGTCAGATTTTGTTTTCAATTATAATTTTAGAAATGCAAAATCTTATTTTTTCTAAATTGTCTATATAAATGTTTTACATAATTTAAAAACATGCAGAATAATATACCTGCAGAATAGAAGAGCTGAAATTAAAAGATCTTTTTNNGCCCGCCCGCCCGGTGGAATGTGTGTAAACGGGAGTGTAGCTCAGACCATGGACTCCGTCTCCACCAGTCCCTGCAGGCCCTCCTTCCGCGTGAGCTTTAGCACGGTGGGCTTTTCGCTGCTCCCACCAGCCCCGCCTTCGCTGGCCAACTGGGAAGACAGGCCTTTCTGCTCCTCCTTGGCCGCCTCTGACACGTCAGGATAGATCACCAGGAATGTGGCCGTCAGGAAGCCCAGGAAAGAGCCCACAGAGGCCACCATGGGGATGACGCGGACAGTCCCCACTGCGTCGACCACGCCCCCGAGAGCGGAGGCCACCAGGATCTGTGAGATGTACACTTGGCAGGACAGGATGGCGCAATCTATGCCAAACCCTCGCTTGGAGTTCCCGGGGCTGTGGTGGACATACTGCAAGAGAGGAAACATAAGGCGGTGAGTGGCTGGAGAAGGTAGCTCCCACCAGCACTTCAAAACTGTATTAACCCAGAAGCCTGGAAACACGACCTGTCTTCCACCGAGTCTCTTGGCAACCACTCCTGCCTGAGCACCCTCAGCCCCCAACTCCTGCCCAGCACTGCAGGCGGGAGAGGTGGGAAGTTCTAGGTCAAGGAGAGGGCAGGCGTGGAAGCAGCTCTGTCAATCCAGTCGGGACGTGGGCTTCCCAGGAACCTGGCCTCGAGTCTCAAGGAGAGGTGGCAGGGCCACGCTCCACCAGGCGGGCTCCCCCTCGCCCTGGTGGTCTCCAGCAGGGGCTGAGGGGTGAGGGGTCCCGTGAGCCCAGGTTGATGCCTCCCAAAGTATAACTGCAGGTGGCCACGTGCAACAAAGAGGCTGGACCCATGGAAAAGAGTGAGCAGTTTCACTTGTGCTTCTTGCGCAAACATACAAAAGAAAGCTGCTGTACATCTATTACTACGATTAGACAGCATCTCCGCAGAGGCTTTTTCCTAGAGACAGTGGGAAAAAAGGTCAGTCCATTAAGAAGCTAAAACAACTTTTAAAGCAGCTCTAAATGTGTGTACCATAATCACAGTGAGAGATTGTAATACACCTTTCATAACACAGACAAAAGCAATAAGAGAAGAGAAGAGCTAAGCAATGTCAAGGCTGACCTCACTGACAGAGATGGGGCACTAGATGCAGGACCCACATTCTTTCCAAGCGCACACGGAACATTTACCAACATGCGTGATGTGCTGGGCTGCAAAGGAAGCCTCAGCTAGCTGTAAGGCTGCAGTCACATGGGGTATGTTCTCTAGCCATTAAGGAATCACACTGGAACTCAGTAACAACATGACAACTGGAAAAAACCCAAATGTCAGAAATCCATCGATGTCCTTCTAAGTAATTCATGGTTCAAAATAGAAATCACAATGAAAATTATAAAAATCTTTTAAAAGTAAACACAACATTAAAACCTGCACGGTGCAGCTGAAGGTGTGTGTAGAGGAAAACTGACCTTAAATGCAAATATTAGGCTGGAAATCAGAGTAAGAAATGAGCAACAGCAAATTAAACCAAGACATAACGGAAGGCAGGAGACAGCAAAGGGCGGCAATGAACGTGCAAGCACGCGGACATGCAGCAGGGAGGACTGACACACCAAAGGTTCTTCGAAACACAAATAAAATCAATAATGTCTCAGATAACTAATACAGGAGGAAAAAGGTGTTATCACTATAGGTTCCATCACGTTAGATCATAAGAAAACAATTTAATGCTAATAATTTTGAAAGTGCAGATGAAATGGATGCATTCTCAGAAAAACACAAATATGGGCTGGGCACAGTGGCTTCCACCTGTAATCCCAACACTTTGGGAGGCCGAGACGGGTGGATCACCTGAGGTCAGGAGTTCGAGACCAGCCTGACCAACATGGTGAAAACTCGTCTCTACTAAAAACACAAAAATTAGCCGGGTGTAGTGGCACGCGCCTGTAATTCCAGCTACTCAGGAGGCTGAGTAGCTGGGAGGTGGAGGTTGCAGTGAGCCGAGAGCACACCACTGCATTCCAGCCAGGGTGACAGAGCAAGACCCTATCTCAAAAAAAAAAAAAAAAAAAAGCATATACTTCCTAGTAAGTTATTAAATATTCCCCTGTTGGGGTTTGAAAGAGCAAACACCACTTTTATGTATTTAGTATTGGAGGTTCCTGCCATTCCAAGAAGGCAAGGAAAATAAGTAACAGGAATGAAGGATCAGGAAGGAGAAAACAGAGCTCATTAGACACAGATGATGTGGCTGTGTAAGCAGACGTCCCAGAGAATCTCCAGATGCACTGAGGATTAATAATAGAAGGGTATGTCACACTTAGGGATAGGAAGTTCCTTACTATAAAGTCATTCACTCTCCCAAATTGACCCATATAATGTGTTTTTAATTTTAAAAGCCCATAAGCTGAGCCTAACATTTAGATGACAAATAAATGGTTAAGAATACCCAAGACAATCTTGAAGAACGACAAAGTTGAGGGATTTCTACTATCAATTTTCAGGACTTATTATAAAACTAGTTTGAGACAGTTGACATTTGTCCAAGAATAGACATACTAGCGGAAGAGAAGAAAGCGGAAACACACGCTTACATGGAAGCCCAATTTATGGCAAAGATGGCACTGCACAGAGGGCCGGGGAACAGCGCTGGGTCATGACCTGGGCAGACACCCATATGTAGGGAAAAAAATAAAAGTCTTGAATCCCTACCTCAAACCACACACACCACATCTTCTCCAAGGAGACTGTCAACCAAGAGTATGGGCACAACAGGAGGTGTTTGTGGCAAGGGGTGTTCCTGCAGTGCTACCTGCAACAGCCCCAACCTGGAAGCACCCAAAGGCCCACAAAACAGGGTGCATCTGGCCACACACTGTGACATGAAAAGGCTGGCCATGCTGCCGCCAGCAAGCACATGAGTGAATCCCAGAGGAAGAAGCCAAATGTTTCAGCTGCATAGAGTCCAGAAAGAGGCAAGAGTCTGCCTGTGCTGTGGCTACAGGGCATTTGAGATAAAGCTCGTCTCATCTGTGATGTGCTCTGATGTAACATACACACAATTTCAACGATTAGCAAGAGTGTAAGGTATCACAATGACTTTTTCGTAAGTACACGTTGAAATAATGTTTTAGATACACCAGGTTAGATAAAATATGCTATGAAAATAGTTTTCACTGGCCTTTTCACTTTCTAAATGTGGCTACCAGGAAGTATAGGCATACCTGGGTGGCTTTCCTCCGATCCAAGTGGACAAGGCTGGGCTGGAGCTTCCCCCTCGGGGAAACGTGACTGGGTCTGAGGGGACCGAAGGGGCAGGGACAGTGCTTTTGCCTCCAGAAGCCTCTGGGAGGTGCTAGGGGGTGACAGTGGCTGAAGGAAAAGACCCTTTGTGGCCAGGGACCGACTGGGGCAGGTGGTGGCTCTGTGGACTTTGGAAGGGGCCATCTCAGAACCAGAGAGGGAGGAGGGCCATCTGTGTCATGAAGCGCAGGGCTCTGCTCTGTGTGGAGGGAAGGCACTCAGGAGGCTGGAGTGCAGCTCTCATGGATACAGTGGGACGTACCTGCTTGATGTCGTGGTACTGGCCCAGCAGGGCATAAGGGCAGTAGGAGATGCTCATGGAGACGATGCCCATGGTGCTGATGGTGACCATGGCGACGTAGACGTTGGGAAACATGGCCATCACGGCTGTGCCGACGGAGAAGCCCAGCGTCCCCAGAACGTAGATCACCCTGACGCTCAGGTCGTAGTTGTCCAAGTACTTCTGTAACAGGGCTGCAGAGAGGGGCATAGGGACAGGGACGGTGGGCAGGTGGCTGGCTCCTGTCAGGCTCCCTCCCTTCACCTCCCACATCCCCCCTGACCTCCACTCATTCCAGCTGAACCCAGACCCGCTCAGGCAGGCACAGCCAGCACAGGCCTCTGGCACGTGCTTGTAAGCTCACGGGCCCGCCAGGATGCCCAGTGGCTCCAGCACCACAGACAGAAGTCGGCCCTCCTTGTCCCAGACCTCATAACCCGGTCCTTCCTGCAGCTCCCAGGGGTCTTCCTGCCCTGCCAGGCCAATCTGGGCCCACTCAGGGCCTTCTCTGGCTATACACCCGGGACTATTTCTTCTCCTGATGTGGGCAGCAGTGGACAGTCCTGCCTTGGGAACACCCATTTTTGCTGGTTTTTCTCATGGGCACTGCTGTTCTTCCCTCACCCTTCCTGACCTGGTGGCTCAGATGTCACTTCCTCTGGGAAAGTGCTCTGCTGAGAATTCCCCTGTTCAAGTGGTGGCAATGCCATTTACCATTGCGCCGGTTGCCACTGACCAAGAGGCATTTACTTCGGCCATCCTCACATCCAGCTGAGGCTGAAATGAAGCTGGCCTTCCCATGTTCGGAGTCCAGGCGGGCCAGCCCGATTCGCACTTGGCTCAGAGACCCCCGACCCAATTACCCCTGGTTCCTGGTGAGCCTCACTGCAGGATGGAAGCCTGCCACCCGGCCCCATCCCTCAGGGTGAAACATGCCTGGGCCCTGCTCCACCACCGCTCTGATCGCCAGGCCTCCATCCAGCTCTGTGCTGGGGCCAGAGACAGCGTATCAGGAGGCGCCATTGACATGGGACAGCATCATGGGACCGCACAAGCAGGACAGGCCCCAAAGGGGTCTCAAAACACACTGCTCCTGGTGCCAGCCCACAGTGGCCTTTTTCCCTAAAATGAGGAAATGGGAATTTCGATGCTTCTCCCCAAGGGACAGTCCTGTTCTGAGGGACCCAGAAGTCAGGGTGCGACTGATGGCCCCAGCTTCTAAGGTGCAGGATTCTCTCGTCCGCATTTCTAATCGCTGAGAGTTTTCTGGGGTGCGAGTGCTGACCTGACTTGGGGAGCTCTTACCTGAACAAATAGCACCAGTGGCGGCATAAATGACCAGGCCCCAGCAGCCCATCTTGACCCCGGCGTTGTAGGCTTGCCAGGTGGTCGAGTTCGAGGAGTCCTGTTCCAGAAATGAGATGGGCTGACGAGGGCATCTGCTAGGCCCTCCAGGCCCAGGAGCGTATTTCCCATGGGAACTGCTGGCCAGCTGCTCATTCTAAGAGCGGTGACAGGCAAGTCCCATCCAGGAGGACAGCCCACTCCAAGTCAGTTGCTATCCGTAAAGCATTTCCATGCCCCCCAGACCACGAATGGTCTGTGATGTGACACTCTACCACTGCGGCGAGAGGCAGAGTGTTCTGTGCGCTCCCCTGTCCCGAGTCTGGACTGGTCTGGACTTGCAGAAGTGACACTCCTGCAGCCTCTGCCATAGCCCTCAGAGCCACTGCATGGAGCAGCTCAGACTGGACCCAGGAATGGAGGGACCGTATGGAGACAGGAGGCCCGAGCATGTGTTGAGGGCACCTTGGTTCTCCTGGCAAACGCAGCCACAGGTGTGACCCAGCCATTACCACGGGGACCAGAAGAGCCGCCAATGAGCCTGGCATGAGTGACAGCAGGCCATTATCTTAGCTGCGTTTTGGGGCAGTCTGACACACAGTAACAGAATCAGCATTCACGACCGCTTGCCACGGGCCTCACTGCAACCCACCCCGTGACCCCAGGACGGCCCCCACCAAGTTCCCAGAGGAGAGTGTGGGCCAGCGGCCGGCCGTGGGTCCCTCACCTGCACGGGAGGCACCCTGTGGCCTCCCTGACATGCGTGGGCATGAGGAAGAGGCCCCCCGGCCTAGCCCGCGAGCTTCTCAGTGACCTGCAGGTGGGCAGAGAGGGCGGCCCCGCTCCGGTGGCTGAGCACTCACCTTGGGGTCCCCTTTGAAGATGACCTGGCCCATGAAGTCGGTGTAGAACACGGCCTCAGCGATGACGGAGAACCAGGTGAGGAGGTGGCAGAGGCACAGCCGCATCAGCTCCCTGGGCATCTTCAGCATGGAGAGCCACAGCAGGCGCACGGTGGTCTCGCCCTCCCCCTCCTCACTCTCGGTGTCCCCGCTGGAGGTGGTGGCCCCGCTCTGGTTCCGGTGCCGGTGCCGCTGCCGCTGCCGCTTCTGCATGTCATACAGGTCGCTCATGCTGCGCGACGGCTTGATCAGCACCACCGCGTTGGCTCGCCGATAGCGGTAGCAGTGGGACCCGAGCTTGCCATAGTAGGAGAAGGTGCTGGAGGCCTGCCTGCGGAACGCATGCCGCCGCCGCCGCACAGAGCCCGACGTGGCCAAGGGCTTCATGTCCACCCTGGTGTAGCCGCCGAGGGCATCCTTTGTGGGGGAGCCGCTTCCGTTGGGGACTTTGGCTTCATTCAAGTGATTATCCAGCAAAGTCTCGTCCTCCTTGGCGGCTTCCTTGAGGAAGGTGACCAGGCGGGGCAGCTTGGTCTTGGCGAGCTCCTGGCTGGTGCTGCTGGGGGTGGCAGGGTAGGAGGCGTCATGGAAGATGGAGGGCTCGATGCCGTGCAGGAAGAGCAGCTCGGGCTCCAGGTCCAGTGCGGGGTCCGGCACGTGCAGCGCCGAGTCACTCTTGCTGCGCACGATGTCCACGTCCAGGTAGTCCAGGGCCAGCTCGTGCTCCGACTGCACCTCGTCTGGGAAGGCAGGGATGCTGTGCAGCTCGCCCCCGTCCAGGGCGCCGGGCTCCTCAGTGCTGCGCTCCTGCTGTGGGCTGTACTGCTCCTCTTCGATGCTGAACAGGTGCAGGGCCACGGACACCGTGAAGATGATGGCGGCGAAGAAGAAGAGCACCTGGTTCTGGGTCCGAAACCAGCTGCCCAGGAAGGTCTGGGTCCAGTCCAGCCCACCCAGCACGTAGCCAATGGCCCCGCCAAGGCCTGTGTGGGAGGAAGCAGCAGCCAGTGAGCCGGTGGCACCAGGCCACAGGGGGAAGACTCCGGGAGGGCCTCTCCCTCTAACGGGGGCCAGGGATGCCCTCATGATAGGAGTCAGGGGATGGAGAAGGAGAAAGCAGTAGGAAAAACAAAATAAGAAACTGCAGCTGCCCCTGGGTCTGTGAATTCTGACCCAACACAACTGCCGCTCGATCAGTGAAGGGCAGACTACCCCCGGGCAGACACAAGGGCACGCCTCTCTGCACTGACGGGCATTCCCTCTGCATCAGGAGTGGGTGCACCTTGGGTGGGAGCACTGCCCTGCTGGAGGAGCCGGCCACGTTCACCTTGGGTGGGAGCACCGCCCTGCTGGAGGGCGATGTCAGGGCAGGGCTGGGAGGTTCACTGTGCAAGCATGCGCGTCACTCCCTGCAGGCCTGGCCTCCTGCCCCTTGAGGCTCCTCAGAGCTTCAGCCCTACTGTGCTCAGTGGTCAGGAGGGGCTGCCCCTGGTTATCTTCCAGTCCTAAGACCCTGCCCACTGCTTCAACCCTCCATAAAGCCTGATGAGGCAGCGCTGACAACACAGGCTCCCGTACCCTCCCCACACCAGGTCCAGGCACGTTGGACTGCAGCCACACTGGCTGGGTGCAGGGGCGTTACCAGCAGAGAAGGCGTGGATGTTGAGGGCCATGTCCTGCTCCTCACTGTCCACCACGTCCAGCAGATAGGCGCGGATGGGCCCCTCAGTGGCATCGGCGCTGAAGTCCAGGACCACCACCCCCAGCACCGTGAGCACGATGCCGATGGGCTGCCGGTTGGGGACATCGCCGAGGGCCAGACCTGCGCAGAGCACACGGAAGGGCAGTCAGGTACTCAAGCACTGGCCAGGGTGGGCCTGAGAGCAAACAGCCACATGGAAGGGGCATGCGGAGGGGGCACGGGTACAAAACCACGCCAGCCTTCCTGCGCAAGAGAGAGAGAGGCTCTTAGGCACAAAGGCGGTGGAAAGGAGTTGGGCTTTGTTTTACACACTTCTGTGGGTTCCAAGGTTTTTCTCCCCATTCGGTTCGCTGTTTACCGCACCTCCAAGGGTTTACTTGCCCTTGACATTTTTTCAGACAGAAAGGGTTAGAATGGACCTTTTGACCCTGGCCATCAGAGGACAGCTGCTGTACTGGAAGCATGAATTCAGTGTTGCTAAGAAGGCCACACATCGTAGAGCAGACGCCCACGGGGAAAAGTGCTCACGCCACAGACAACCCACAGGGGACACTGACAAGACTTGGCAAGGCAGGCGCAGGGGGTCTTGCTGGGCCTGATCTAGTCCTGAAAGGAAACGACGCCCCAAACTCTGTGCACGCAAACTCTCAGGGCAGCCTGGGTTCAGGAGACGTGGCTCTGCAGAGAAAGGTGCCAGTGGCCTCGCCTCACCTACGAGTCCTCCTGCAGTGGGCTGCCGGCACTCAAAAGCAGCTGTCCCCACACATGTCCCTCCTTCCTCAGGGGAGTCTGCCCCTGAATCCAGATCAGTGGTGATGGCTGAGGCTCCACTTCCCATCAGGGAGACAAGCAGTGCCCTCCTGACAAGATGAGGATTGTGGGCCAGGGCCTGGGACCCAGGCCCAAGGTGCTGTGATTAGCCTGAACGCAGATACACCTGGCCCGTCTCGGGAGGCACGGGAGAAGGGCTTTCTGCCCAGGTGGTCCTCGCTGGCCTCCTCAGACCACGGGCAGGTGACGGCTCTGAGGCAGAGGGGCTGAGGCTCCCAAGCTGGCTGCCGCTGGGTCACATTCGGGCAGGACTACCCCCAAGGACACAGTCCTGGGAAGCCACGTTGTTCCCCCCGCATCTCGGTCATGGTGGGGAGGGGAGGACTGCTCCTGAGGGACACAGACAGGCAGGGAGCCGGCAGCTCCGCGCCCAGCAGGCGCCAGGGCAGCCGCACCCCTGCACACAATCAGAGGCATCGCCTGTTGGCGACAAAGCCCACCCCACGGCCAGTGACCACTCGGGCTCTGAGAAGTGTCCCAGGGCCTTTCCTCCTGCCGCTCAACTTCCTCAGCTCCCTCTGCCTCAGCGCAGACCCGGGGCAAGTTCCTCTAGTTCAGAAGACAGATTAACCTCCTCTGTCTCAAAAAACTGTTGCCAGAAAAATGTTTTTAACAGTTTTGCTGGGTGCCCTCAAGGCAAAAACTATTTTCCCACACAGAGTTGCTTTAATTCAAAAGGAAACAACCACCAAGAAGGCAAAACACAAACATCAAACCAGGTTCTGGACATTTTAACACCAAGTCGAAGAAAAGGAGAACAAAAAAAGAAAAGATAATTTCTGAAAGAATGCTGGAAACAGGACGTGGTGTCAGATACGCATTAAAAACAAATGATCACAACAGGAAGCGTTTCCCTGTGAACAGGTTCCTCCAGCTTTCCCACATGGGGCCGGCTTCAGCGCTACCACGGGTGATTACCGCCAGGGTGGCCCCAGTAGCCCAGCCAGGCCCACAGAGGGTCAGCCTGAATATTCAACACCATTCAGCTTTTACTGAGTGGAGCTACCCAGGGCCAGGCCCTCGTCTGTGTTGTGAGGACGCCAGGTGTGGCTGAGAAACTTACCAATGGCAGAGCCGTTAAGGAAAAGTGCAACGCCAAAGAGGACACCAACGCAGAGGGCGAGGATGAAAGGCCGCCGGCGGCCCCAGCTCAGGGTGCACCGGTCACTCGCAGACCCAATGAGAGGTGTGAAGATGAGGCCAAGGATGGGGCTCAGGAACCAGGTGAGGCTGTAGTACTGCTCCGGAAGGCCTGCAAGGGACACGAGGGCCGTCGCACACGCAGGCACTGGCCGGGCTCTGCCACAGTCTGCCTGGGAGCCCCGCGACAGGCAGATGCCTCCGTGTACATGCACGCATGCGCACACCCCCCGCTCAGGTTGTCTCCACGGAGTAGACTTTCCTTTTTCTGCAAGGCCAGATGATCTGAAATCAACCCGGCCCCAACTATAAGCATCAGGTGGCCAGAGAAAAGCAGCCAGGCCTTGGAGGGCCAGTGGGCCCCACCTGCACAGGCCCCAGCCCAAGGGGCAGCACACACTGACTGTGCAGGCACATGGAGGGCGCCCCGCCCGGGGCTGGACACAGGGCTGAGAGCCCCTCCACACTGCTGGTGCCGACCAGGACCTTGGGGCTGCTGAAGGCCACTTTGAGGGTGGCAGACACAGGGCCGCTGTCCCTTGACACCAGATGGTCTACAAGAGCAGGACGGTGACTGCAGCTTCACAGAGGCAGGAAGGGCCCACGACTTCTGGACCTCAATGGCTGAAAAATGTACCACAGAGGGTCCTGCAGAGGGTCCCCACAGCTGGCAAAAGGCTGTTGTGTGTGGCTACCGAGTGGGGGTGGGGGGATGCACCCCCACTCGGGTGTAAGTGTGTCCAGCTGGAGCCAAAGGGTTGCAGATGGCACCTATCACGCTCACATTCTCCTTCCTGACCATCCTGGGAGGTAGGAAATACTGTGCCTATTATAGATAGGGAAACTGAAGCTCAGAGAGGTTAGGTAATCTACCCCAGGTCACACAGCTAGGATTTCAGCCCAGGGTTACCTGATTTCAAACTCTGTCCCTGAGTTTACACGCTGCCTCCCTATCACAGAAACCCGCGTGTCCATCACCAACCAGGCGGGCACACAATGTCAGCAGTCACAAGCACCACAGCAGGGGAACGAGCAGCCGCCTCGTGCAGCCGTGCACACGAGCCCACTCGCAGTGCTAAGCGAAGCGCCACACAGATGACCACGCACCTCTGACGCCTGTCGTGTGACGTCCAAAGGCGTGGAAAGGACTCTCCACTGTGAGAACTCAGGTGCCGGTTACCCTTGGCAGGGGGCAGTGGCTGAAGTGGGGTGGGCTTCGGGGCCAGGTGTCTGTTCTTGATCCGGATGGGAGTCCCACGCTCCAATCACGTGGTGCCAATTCATCCCGCAGGGGACTTGAGATCTGTGCCCTCTCCCCATGCTGTATGTCAGTAAAACGCTTCCTCACAAAATAAAGGTGCTTGGCACACCAGCGGTTCATCTGGCTAACATTTTACACTGCCAAACTCCATTGAGAATATTGTGTTGAACTAGCAAGAAAAATAAGCTTGTGTGGGAGGAGGAAATCTTTTTCAGAGGAGGAGGGAAGCACCTTTTAAAATTATTGCTAATGTGTCCACTAAAATATGCATTTGGCCGAGAATTTAAGGTGTTTGCTTTGACCTTTGCACTGCACACAACTTCAGGAAGGGTGAATTTTATTCCTACTTGAAGTCAGCAGAAAGGACTGATGTTTCAGGAAGCGAGAAGTCTGTGGAGCATGTCTGCTGGATGGGTGAGAGTTTACATGGCAGACCTGGGTTCCTCAGCTTCACTGGAGCTGAGTCCCTGCCCTTGTTAATAATTATCCATCAGGAAGCCTGTTTCCCAGAAAAGTCTCTTTATCAAAACTACGCAGAGGGCGCAACACTCAAAACTTCAGAAAGAATGGGAGGCGGTTATTACTCCCACCACATGCAGATTGTACCAATATGTCAGCAAACCCGTGCCAGGCGGCCCCTTGCAGAGCTGCGGGGCCCGTGTGCGGCCCTGGCTCCTCTGGATTGGGCTCCCAGAAGGGCTCTGTCTCCTCCAGCAGCACGCTGGTTCTCACCTCCCTGCCTGGGAACCCCTCCTGCTGTCACTTTTCAAACTCTTTGAGAGCCATCCACCCAGAAGGCCCCTGCCCACCCTGGGCACGCCAGGTCCTGCGTTTTCCACACAGCACTGAAGCCACCTCGGCCGCCCACATGCACTCCTGAGAGACGCCGCCCCCAGAGGGCCGTAGCTGCTCACTCCTCTCTCCGCACCACTCGCCCCAGTCTGGCACCAGATGGGACCTGTGGCCCACAGAGGGCTGGGATGCTAGCTGACCCCAACCAAACCACTTCACCATTTCCAGCAGTCCTCTTTCCTTTCTGAAAACTCTGACATTTCATCTGATAGCCCTTCTCTTAAGCCTGAACGATTTTCTGTAGTGTGTGTGTGTGTGTGTGTGTGTGTGTGTGTGTGTGTGTTTTAGCATTTCTAATAGGAGGGGCTCTGCTGACGACAAATGCTCTTGGATGCTGTCTGAACTCTCTTTATTACACTTTTATTCTTGAAGAATATTTCTGCTGCACACAGAATTCTGGGTTAATTCCTCCCAGCCCAGATCTCTGAAGATGTGATCCACTGTGTTCTGAACCCTGCGGTTTCTGGCAGGGCGGCTGTGGTGATTCCCTGAGTGTCCTCTTGGATGTAATGATCTCTTTTCCTCTGGCTGCTTTAAAGATTCTCTTTACTGCTGCTTTTCCGCAGTTGGACAATGACGAGCCTAGATGCGGATTTCTGTGCACACATCCTGGCTGGGCTTTCTGGAGCTTTATGAATTTGTAGATTTATACATTTCACCAAGTTTAGAAAACATTCCGTTATGTCTTATTTCAAAGCTGTGGAGTTTTTTTTGTTTTGTTTTGTTTTGTTTGTTTTTTTGAGAGAGTCTTGCTCTGTCACCCAGGCTGGAGTGCCATGGTGCAATCTTGGCTCCCTGCAACCTCCAGCCTCCTGGATTCAAGCAATTCTTGTGCCTCAGCCTCTCGAGTAGCTGGGTACAGGTGTGCACCACACCCGGAGACTAAATTTTGTATTTTTTGTAGAGACAGGGTTTCGCCATGTTGGCCAGGCTGGTCTCAAACTTCTGAGCTCAAGCAATCTGCCTACCTTGGCCTCCTGAAGAACTGGCAGGCGTGAGCCACTGTACCTGCCCCTGCAAAGGTTTTTCATTCCATTCTCTAATTCCTTTCTTTTGAGGTTCCCATGACAGACCTTTGAGATCGTCCCTCTGTTTCCTGGAGCATTCTTCATTTCTTTTTTCAAGCTTTAATCTCTGTATGATCATTTCTATTGATGAATCATTAAGTCCACTGACTCTTCTGTCCTCTCCATTCTGCTGTTAACCCCATCTGGTTCATTTTCTATTTTGATACTTTATTTTTCAGACCTAGAATTTCCACTTGGCTCTTTTTCTGTAGCTACCGTTTCTCTGCTGGGACTCCCTGCTCTCCATTCTGAGCGTGTTTTCTGTTCTTGGGCGCAGTCACACACACCCCTCTGACCAGTGCGATGTCCAACATCGCGGGTCAGACTCCACAGCTGCCATCCTCCAGCAAGGGTCGCCTTTTCTTTTTAAAAAAATGTCTAATAACACTGAGTTGTATCCTAGTTGTATCCACTGTGACTGATGTGTCATAGACTACACTGTTACATTCCTCTGAGAGTGACCATGGTTTTATTTAACACGAGGGTTTGAAATTCTGCCCCATCTCCTAACTCCGCCCTAACTCTGCCTGTGGGTTCTTCAAGAAAGGCAGAGTGAAGTTATCCATCCAAGTTTTAGCCACCCTGTGTTGCATCAACAAAGGCCAATAGTCGGGTTAAAAGCAGTGCCAAATGAGAAACCCAGGCATTCCCTCTTCCAGTTGTCACCTTCCTACTTGGTTTTTGCCCCGAGCGCTGGCTGGGTGTCAGGAGGGCGGGGAGGAGCTGCAGGTGCGACCCAGCCCACCCAATCTACAGGAGGTGCAACGTGCACAGGCCTGTCCTGCCTTCGTGCTGCCAGCCCTGGGAGACGGGAAGACGCTGGGTCCGAGCAGCCCTGGACCAGGCAGCCGTCTCCACAAGGGAGGCTTCTCACCCCAAGAGACAAGAGACAGGGCACTGGGGGAACCGCTGGGCCCAGGCCAGGCCCTCGGCTCCCAGTCCTCCTGCAGAGGCCGCTTCTCCACCCTTGCCCCACAGGCCCCTCCAGAGCCTGGTGGGACCTGGCCCCAGGTCTTCCTCCACGGGCAAGCCTCCTCCCCTCTGCCCTCAGCTCTGACTCCTATAGCCCCCACAGCTGCCCTGGCCCCTGTGCAGCCCTGGCCCCAGTCTCTCCTGTGTTGCCAGCCCCCAGCCCTAGGTGAGGCCTCCCCACGCCTCTCTCTGACCCCCACTAACTCACCCCCACACCTGGCTGGCCTGCCTTGGGACCCAGGGCGGCCCCTCAAACCACACAGCTGTCACGGACTGTGCCTAGAAGCCTTTTACTGTTCCTCGTGGCCTGACATCGTGATTTTAACTTTACACTCTGTGGTGTCAGGGGCCGTGTTCCAATCCTCAACAAGACACTGCAGGGCTTCCTTTCTCCATCTTTCCCCTCTGCTTAGACAAGCCCAAGTCTGCATGTCGGGACTGGCACTTGGCACATTCTAAGGGGACCAGTGGAAAGGCAGAGCCCACCGTGGCACCACTGCCTGTGCCTCCCACCCTCGGTGCTCAGTGCTGCGAGAACCACATGGGGCCTCCTGCTGGGGCGCTCTCAATGCTGGTGTGCAAGGTGCCCTGCCCCGTGCGCTTTCCCTGGAAGGGGTGGCACACCTTGGCACCAAGCATCTACACCCAACGACAGCTATTGCTGCTGAACCTCTCGGTGGGCTTGGCACCACCCCAGGTGCTGGCCTGTCCCCGCTGGAGGAACCCAGAATCTGGCCAGAGCAGGAGACCCATGACTGGGGTACACAGGGCAGGAGCATTGCCAGGGTCGCAGGAGGCTTCCCTCGGGAGTGGTCATGGGGTGAAGGCCACAGGGACCACCAGCAGGTCAGGCTGAGGATGGAGAGACAGGCCAGGGGGCCGGGACAGGGCCAGCAGCGTCTGTGTCTCATTCTTCCCTCCCCAGTCGGCCTAAAAGTCAATTTCAATTCCAGGCTGCAAGGAAAGCTCAAGCCAATAGGAAGTCAGCAGCTCCATCTCAGTCCCCAGCACCTGAGCAGCACGGCCACCGGACGCCCGCCGGGTGCCCACAGAGCCGGGCTGCAGGAGTGAGTGGTCCTGAGTAACAGGGGACAGCTCCCTTTGTTTTAAGCATCTTGGCAAGAAAAATAAACATTTTTCATCATATCTTCGAAGCGGCCCTGGGAGGGCACAGCTGCCGCCTGCCTGCCTCACGGATCCTGCTCCGCCGTCCCCAGTGGTGAGAACTCGGTCTCCCCGGTTCGCGGCAGGGGGCTGCCACTGGGACGCCTCCGATGGGGCATTTCCCAGCCCGGCTCCACACAAACACAACGCTGGGCCCAGTAAATAAGTTTTGTTTTTTTCCCAGGGAAAAGCTGAACAACAATGGTGGGACCAGGAAGGTTCCCTGTTCACAGGAAATACTCACTGTGTCACCGCTCGGCCGCGGGCTGTGTGAGGTCACGGGCGACGCTCAGGTCACGTGTGGCGGCTCCTGTTCACAGTGCCGTGTGTGATAAACTGGGACTTTCTTCTGGTGGGGGGAGGCTGGCGGGGGCGGGGGGTGTGCCAGGGAGTGGGAAAGTCGCCTATAAATGTTTAACAAAAGATCCGCAATGGGAACAGGAACTTGCATCCTTTCTTTCAATGGACAAAGCTTCCACATAGAGATATGCTTTTGTGCTGGGACCAAATGCCACAGTGCCGTGAAACTTGTGAGCACAAGTCCTGCATGGGAAAGGCTGAGCATCCTTGAGTGACCTCTGACGAATTTAAGTCAAGGAACCCTGTTGGGAGCCACTTCTGAAGGGCCCCAGCCAGGAAAGACACTGGGCCGGGGGAGCCGCGCCCCCAGGGCTCGGGCCACCTGCTTGCAAGAGGGGAAGGTCCCCTGGCACTGAGGCTCTGTGCTGGCAAGGGCCCCACAGCTGCAAGGAATGTTCCAGAACCACTAGAGCCACAGGAAGGTGGGGAGTGGGTGAAAAGAAGGGCAAGATCAGGTGCTTTTTCTGAGCCTACTGCAAACAGGCCGTCATTTAGGGTGGAGGGGACAGCAGCATCTTGAGCATTCTCACATTTGCTGCCTCCCCACTCCAACACCCATGGCCCACCCAGAGTGCCAGCTATGGCCCCCCGAGCCCTGCGGGGGAATCTGGCGGTGAAGGGGCAGGAGACAATAAGTTCCTGGGCTTCGGCCTTTCACAGGAGAGGAGGAATTAAAACTTGAAAGCCGGGACCCAGCGCCTCATTTCTAGAGGGTGAGGCAGAGCCCTGAGGGGAGAGCTGTGTGGAGTGGAGCTGTCGGGTGCCCAAGAGGCTGTGGCTCACTGCAAGCTTTAGATGGGGTGATTTGGGTGGAGGCAGCCGTTTTGAAATGGAGCATTCTAACCTTTCTGAAGACTCCATTAATTTGACCTCAGTGGACTCCGAAGGGTCTTTGGACGGGACAGCCCTGAGGCTGGACTTGGTTTCCAGGGCGATGATGCTGTCCCTGCAGCCCTGTGCCAAGTGCCCCCCAGCAACTCCCAGGGGGCCACTGTTTCTCCTCTTCAACAAGGATGGGTGCCTCAACAGCCTGGCTAGAGGAGCCCGGCCAGACTCAAGCAGGACACTGATGCTCCAGAAAGCCAGCAGGAACATTCTGCAGCTGCTGTACTGTCTCAGAGCCGACCCGTGTCCAACTTGTGGGCACCTGTCTTCACTGGCCAGCTCATCGGGCTCGCACCCCCCGCAGCTGGAACATGGGCTGCTCTCTGCCCTATCGGCACAGCCACCCATCCTCACAGCTCTTTCAAACAGATGTTGCAATAAGCAAACATCTTTGTGATGACACAATGATGTTATCGTAGCTGTATAAGCAACCATATGGCCTTGGTTTGATATTCCGGAAGCTTCCTGAAGGGCCCAAAATGTAGTCCATGTCCTGCAGCCCTCGCTAAGCTTAGGGGTCAAAGCTGGCCACACCCTCGGCTGCCTCATCAGTTCCAGAAGCCACAGCTACTCCAGGCCGCAGAGGAGAGAAAGAAAAGTTTTAATTCAATACATCCAAACCCATCTCTTGATCTGTCGCTTCATATCTAGACCTCCTCTGGGATCCCCTATCTCAGAGAAAAGGCTCTGTCACCCACCATTCATGCTGGCAGGACCCCGGGCACCAACACCACCCGCCCCACAGCCCATCTGGCACCAGGTGCCGCTGCCTCCTCAGCCATACATCCCCGTCATACACTTGTCTCCTATCAGCTCCTCCCGCCCATGGGACCGTCACAGACACTGCTGCCTCTGCCTGAAGTACTCGACCTTCCCCCTTACCTGACACTCAGTAACTGCTTAGTGCCCTTAAAAGAGCTGCACTCTTAGGAGCAGAGTTTTGTGAGCACAGCAGGCTTCCAACTGACCCCTGGTTCCTCCCTCATCCTCTATAAACCCACCCACCACCTGCAGCCAGAGTGATGACCTAAAAATCCACTGCTTACACCCGCCGCGGCGTCCAGTGCCCTCAGAGTCCAACCTCCTGCCTGCAGCCTGCAAGACCCCTACCCTACCCACTGGATGGGCAGCTCATGCCAGGCCGCTTCCCTCTCCATACCAGACTCCAGCCGCCCACCCCACCCCACCTCCTCTTCTAGAAAACACCAGGCTCACATTCCGCTCAGGACCTCAGCCATGGCCACTGGGGAGGGCCCGGCCAGTGCCTTCCCCGGGCAGGGACGGCTCCCCTGGCGTCCAGGCACTCCCTTGCCAAGGCCATGAGCTTTAAGGCATCAGTACCGTCCAGGACTGTGTCGTAGGAGGCTCTCAACAAGCACATGGTGGGTGATGGAGCCCGCAGACCACGGCCTCTACCCATGGGAGAGACCCTGCTGCCACTCCAGCCTGGGCTAGGTGGGCCCTGACCACAGACCCGCTGGGTGATGAGCCAGACTTCCCTACCTGCACCTCCCTCACAGCCAGGGCCTGGCCAATGGCAGGGGCCACATGGCCTCCGGGCAGAGATGCTCAGCTCTGAGCTTGCAGGACTCTGGCCGTGGGACTTTGCAGCAGCCTGGGCCTCGAACGTGTTGCCCTGCATGTAAATGGGCATGCTGGAAAAGGTGGGCATTCTGGAGATTAAAGGAGAACACGGCGCCCACAGCTCAGCACCCAATACTAGATCCCTGCCTGCACTCCTGAGGCTGCGGTGTTCTGATGACGTCCACGGGCACTGAGTTCAAAACGCTGGAAGGATAACACCACAGCACCGTCACACGATGGTAAGAAAGTTCTCTGCAAGTCCACTTACTCTCGGTAAATGAATTACATATCAGAGGCCGTATTAGACTATTTTCCACAACACAGCTGGCCCGGTGAGTAGACTCTTGGAAGTAGGCTTCCCAGAAGGTGAAGAAGCACAGGCCTCCGTTTCTGCATCACCGACTCAAGTAAGACCCACTGTGGCTGTCAGGGCCGGGCCCCAGAGTTCCTCCAAGTTAAAGGCGCTATCAAGCACCCCATCTCAACAAGGGAGGGCCGCTCCTGAAGCCCCCGCCCTTCCATCAGAAAGCCTCTCAGGACAGAAGGCAGAGAGGGAAGCGGCCGTGAAGACCTGTGGGTGCCGAGGGTTCCCAGCACAGCCAGCAGGGCCTCGTGCACTCACAGGACAGCCCTTGGAGACAAACAGCTGTGCCAGAGAGAGCCCCTGAGACAGCAGCTCCAGTGGCCATCTGAAGACCTGAAGCCCCAGGCGTGCCCAGCTCCGGGATGGGGTAAGCAGCGGGGCAGGAAGGGCCCTGGTGGCTGGGGACTGCCAGGAGCAGTGCTCAGGCCAGTGCCACCTCCGCCACCCTGGCCTTGCTGCCCAAGCTCACGCTGCACCTGGGGAGGGTCCGGCCGCTGCCCCGGCACCTACACCTGACACTATCTTCCTGTGGAATTAGCCACCTGAAAAGTCTCCTGCCCGGGGAAGTGCAGTGCTGACGCTGTCCGTTTTCTGAAGAAATGAAAAGAAGAGCAATACTGCCGAAGAGCACGTGGCACAGACGTGGTGAGTGCGTTTTGCCAAACTGGGACGCGGCGCTGATGACAGCTCCGACGACGTGGAACCAGACCTGCCTCACCCAGGGACCCAGGAATGAGGGTGCTGGGGCAGCACCTCTTGCTCTGGGGACACTATGGTGGCAGTGGCAACAGCATGTGACACCCAGTGAGGCATTTCCCCCACCCCTCCCAGCCTCTGTCTTCTCCCCTGTGAAATGGGGGAAAGACCAGCATCTGACAGGCCCTCTCTGCAAACAAAGAACACTAGTGTGGGAGGAGCCACATTCGGTAACATTTCTAGGGCTGAAGGTCACCCCGGAAGAGAAAGGACCTGGCAGGTCCCAGGACAGGTGCAGAGGGTAGGATGAAGGGCACAGTGTGGGAGGAGCGCCGGAGACAGGGCAGGGGCAGCCAGGCCAGGAAGGCCTTGGCTCTGGGCTGAGAGCGTGGCCCCTCACGCCAGAGGCAGCAGGGACCCCTCAAAGGTGCCTGGGCTGGGACACAGAGGTCCCCGTGAAGGCCACACTGCGAGCTGGTGGGGGGGAGGACCATGAGGAGGCCGGTTTGGTCCAACCTAGTACTCCGTGGACCAGATGACCAGTCAAGTCCCCGAGGTCAAAAGCTTGGATCACAAGGTCACCACTGGATCAACAGGGCACATTAGGAGGGCTGCTCCCAGAGGGCTGCACAGCTACCTGGAGTCGGATGTCATGTGGGGGAGCACCTGGCAACAGCAGGTAGGCGGACAGCTGGCACTGTGGGACCCACACCGAGTGGTCGGGTCACCCGGCCACCTGGCATCTTCCAGACAAAGAACCCTAGAACCAAGGCACAGGCAGAGACCCAGGGACCACGGGAGACCCCATCCCCATCAGACGCAGAGCCACGGTGGGCCCTGCCCAGCCCACTACGTTGAGAGGCACAGTAGGAAGCACTCTCCCCACACGGCACTGAGCCACTAGGAAGTTACTGCCACATGAGACTGGTCCGAGTGTGGAAGGCCCAGTACACTGCGACACTAAGTGCCGGCCACCTCTCAACAGCGCCTGGTGAGGGCAAACGGCCCGAGATCAGGAGACCCCAGTTCCGTTCTTTACCAAGGTTCTCCTCTCTCCACGGGCACTGGAAAGTAGCGCCCAGATCACCAAGGTTCCAGGTCACATAGCACTGCCCAGACCCAGTTAAAATGGCAGAAACAGCACATTCCAGTGGGGCCAGGCCATATGCCAAGTGCCCGACTCAGGCTCTGCATCTCACCTCTGCAGCCAGCCTACAGAAGGGGTCTTCAGGGGTGAAGCTGAGCCTCCAATGGATTATATCATCTGCCCAAGCTCATACAGATACTAGGGACTGAGCGGGGGGAACCCACCTCAGACTCCCACACATGGGGCCATGGAATCTCAACAATCCATCACATGCCAGCCCCACTGCTCTGCACACCATGCTTTGGCCATGGGCTGGTTCACGTCCAAGGCTTGGATAAGATGAAAGCAAATGTCCCCTTCAGCTATAAGGCTTTATGGTTTGAATTAGGGACAGAGGGGAAACCCAACTGCCACCCTTATATACTGCTGTTTATAGCTTTGATTATAACGCATGGTCAGACACACCCCAAATGCCCAAGCAGGGAATGATCACGCTATGGCCTCACGTGAAGACAGGGAACGCTGCCGCTGCAAGGTGAACACACGCCCTCAACGGCTCCCAGGTGAGTGCTCACGAGCTGCAAGGTCAACACACACATTCAGTGGCTCCCAGGTGAGCTCTCACTAGATGCAACGTGAACACACGCCCTCAATGGCTCCCAGGTGAGCGCTCACGAGACGCAAGGCGAACACACACACTCAGTGGCTCCCAGGTAAGAGCCTCACGACCAGCTTGGGCTGGACTGGCGTCTGCTTTCAGTGGCTGCCACTTTCCGTGGTGCAGACGCTACCACCCCGCCCAATCTCAAGCTGCTGAGGTGACGTCACTGAACGGGAGTCGAGAGGAGCAGCAGCCAGTGCTGAGAGGCACCTGTGCCCTGCAGGTATGGCAGGCAGACACACCAAGACGAACGGGAGTTGAGCATTAGGAAGTGCTAAGTGCGCGTTAACTCTGCTAACCTAAATCAACTGTAAGCACGTAACTTTTTCACAATGCATGTGTTTAACGATCAGCCCACAAAGTTTTTGAAAATTTAAGTTGGCTCTCAGGAGCCAGTACAAGCTGGTTCCAGCACACAGTTGGGCTGCAGACATTCGTTCATTATACCCTGCCTCCTGCCACACACTGATTTAGAAGTGATTTGAGAATGCTATTAAGTTAAAACTAGCAAGCTTTTGGAAATTAAGGAAAAAATGAATTCTTACTGATGGTTATTATTACGGTTTATCAATAAAGATCTTGGGTATTTAAAAATTAAACAAAAACAAAAAAACCCAGCCAGGTGCAGTGGCTCACACCTGTAATCCCAGCACTTTAGGAGGCTGAGGAAGATCACTTGAGGCCAGGAGTTCGAGACCAGCCTGGCCAACATGGTAAAACGCCATCTGCAGTAAAAACAGAAAACAATTAGCCAGGCACGGTGGCAGACGCCTGTAATCCCAGCTACTTGGGAGACTGAGACACACAAGCATCACTCGAACCCGGGAGGCAGAGGTTGCAGTGAGCCAGGAGTGCGCCACTGCACTCCAATCTGGGCAACATAGGCTATCTCACAATAAACAAACAAATAAATAATAAAATGAAATAAAAAACCCTCTAACAATATCTCCCTTTATGACACTTCTGCCCAAGATGGCATGCCCCTGGGAAACGGCTGTGGAGTGTGGCACCCGTTCTTCTCTGCTCTTTCCCCTGGTGTGGGGCCTTGGCTAGGCAGGTCGAGTGGGTCTGTGGCTGGGCCTGATTCTGGGCTGAGCTGGCCTTCAGAGGCCAGCACTATGGCACCATGGTTGAGTGGAGGCTGATTCTGAGTCTGAATCCCAGCTCCACCATCTACTAGCTCTGTTGAGTGTTCATTTCCTGATCTGCAGAAATCTGTAAACATCATCACTAGGCTTTTATGAGAACTGAGTCATCCTGAACAGCTCGCTGTTGGCATAAACCATTAGTGAATCATCGCCAACATCGGGGCCTGCATCGCTTACCTGAGGGAGTGGGGACTTCTCTATGTCCACTGAGGCCTAATTCATATCTCGTCCCTCGGAACCCTCAGCCCTAGCCTGACGGTGCTGGTGGAAGGCAGCCTGGTTTGAAGGAAAGGATGGCTCCAATTCAGATTCTTCATTCGCCGTCAGGACCTCAAGGAGGTCACCTTTCCCTTTGGAGCCCTGGTTTCTAGAGACAGAGAGGCCACCTCCTCGTGGGCCTAGCCTAGGCTCTTCCCAGGACTGAAAGGTGTGGGGTGGGCTCCCCGGCCAGTGTTGAAGAGGGGCATCCGTGTTTGTTCCCTGCTCGTGGCTGGCGATTTGAACCCTATTTGCTATCCCATTTTGACATTTCCCTTTCTTGTTACTAGATTTAGCATCTTTCTACCCAAACAGCGTTTTGGGTGGCCTGGCTTCCCCAACAGAACTCCATGTGTACCAGCAAAGGGTCCAGAGGTGGACAGGGAGTGTAACTTGCCAGCTTGAATCTACCCCAGGTCCTGATGCAGACTGTCTGCCCTGGGATATTCTGTTGCGCGCAGCCAGGAGAGGGCCCTTAGACCCTGCCATGGCTGTGGTGGTGGCCTGAGATGACCTCCCTGATAACTACGCTGATGACAACAGGCCTCGGAGAGGTCTTGCACTGGCACAGGAAAGCTGGATGCAGCTCACCTCCATACTCCGCTCCGGCCCCTCCTCCCAGCACAGCCGGGCTCCAGCAGCACTCGACCTCCCCACACTGCGTCACTGTGAGCTTTTGCTCCCCGGCCTGGAACGGCCTTCCCCCTTGGTGACCATGATACTGGCTGTTTAAATGTGTGTCCCTGCGCTGGTCTGCCTTCCCTGAGGACAGAAAAGCGCCCGCTACCTCGCAGGTTCTCGGCAGGCGCTCTGCAAACTGAAACGGACTCCCCAGCACTGAGTTTGTTGCTTCATCTCCTAGTGAAGATGTGCAGGTGACCACGCTCAGCTCTCTACCCACAGGAGCCATGGCTGGGCTTGTCCAGGGTTGTCACACTCTGCAGTCCCTGATCCACAGCAGCAGCAGTGCTTAAAACCAGGTGATATGAAACCAACAGGGAACAGCACTGACTGCTCAAATGCCGCCCGCTTCTTCATGCAGGCAAAGCAATGTAAATGCATGAGACACACAGGCGGCTCCATTTATAAATCATGAGCGTCAGGTTACCGTGAGGGGCACTTCAACCCAGACCACAGCGGGTGTGTCCACAGAGTGCACTTCCGGTGCGGCTGCAGTTAAACCATGCTCGGCTGTCACGGTCTAGCAAGGGTAACAGTGACGAGGAGGACGTATTCGTATGCTGAAGAATATGAAGGACCAAAGACCCTCTGTGAACCCCACAACGATTATAACGTAAAGTAAGCTTATAAGAACTGGTGAATTATCCGAAGAAAACAAAAAGCCACAGGGAGCCAGGCTGGCCTTGGGCTTGGCAGAGAACGGGGAAGCATTTCAGAGCTTAGGTCTCAGGTCCCGGGGTTTACGAAAGAGGAAGAGAGGGGCAGGCATTACACAAAACTGCTACTAGGTCAAAAACAAAAGAAACCTCACCATCGAAACATGGGCAGCAATTCTCATTAGTCACGTTCTCAAATGAAAAATGGAAGCGTGTGCATGTTCAAAAAGTTAAACAACTGGATTTAAATGTGCAAAACATTAGAGTTGGCTGGGCGTGGTGGCTCATGCCTATAATCTCAGCACTTTGGGAGGCTGAGGTGGGCAGATCACCTGAGGTCAGGAGTTCGAAACCAGCCTGGCCAACATGGTGAAATCCCATCTCTGCTGAAAATACAAAACATTAGCTGGGTGTGGTGGTGCGTGCCTGTAATCCTGGCTACTGAGAAGGCTGAGGTAGGAGAATCGTTTGAACCTGGGAGGTGGAGGTTACAGTGAGCCAAGATCGTGCCACTGCACTCCAGCCTAGGTGACAGGGTGAGACTCCGTCTCAAAACAAAACAAAACATTACAGTCAGTGCCTGAATTCTCCCCTGCCTGAGTAGAGCCTGCAGTGCCGACTGTCCCTGATGACTTTCGTCCCTCACACGAAAGTCCAGGCACTGGCTTCCCAAGCCATATTTAACTCAACATGCGGGCATCCAGAGAAAGCTGTCCCCAGACTTTCCCGCTCACCCAGCCCTGACCGCCCTCACACTGGAACTCAAACTCCGTTTCCCCGAAGTCTTCCATTGTGTAACACATCTACACCTAAATCCTCTGGTATCAAGTGTCTAACAGTTACTTCCAATTCAACATTTAATGTTTCTGTGATGTTCCCAAATCGTGTATAAGCTAGAAAATATGTCTGCACATCCAAGTCCATGCTTCTCTTTAAAAGGGGGGCAAACAACCTATTCTGCACCCAGAGACAAATCCTATTAACTTACTACTCACATAATCACACGTGTACGTATCTTCTGTAAGATCTAAATAGTCCGTTTTTTTAAATGACAAAATGACCATCATCTGGGAAGCATCCTGCTGGTGGACACATTGCATACTAATTGCTTTTAGGGGCAAAGTAACTGCCGTATTTATTCTAAAACTTCCTTTCACAAAAAGCCCACGTATTTCCGTACTTTATTTTGATACATGTTTAAGGGAAATATTAAACATTTATGGAGTAATTCCTTTGAGAACAGTGCACCCTTCCTCAGAGAGTCACTGGGCAGTGCCCAGTGGATGAGGGTGCAGAGGGCTGGCCACAGGCAGCACTAACACATGGCCCCACAGATCAACAAGAACCTCCATCGGTCCCTGAGCTAGCTGGAATCTAGTCCTATCGGTTCGAACATATTTGTGATATTTTGTTAATATTTAATTGCCTTTTGGTTTTTGTTAAATGATCATTTTTCTGCAGAAATAATTGATTTTTTTGGTCTTAATTCAAATGTCTAGGGTTCATGTTCTAAGATTTTGAAAATTATAGTGATCTAGTAAGTTTGGAAATTGCTAAAATATGATATATTGCTTACTATAAAGGATTTAAAAACTGTTACTTTACCACTGCTCATATGCACAATATTGAAAAAGGGCAGAATTGCTCAGGTTTCTCTGTAAATCACCTTCCTGGAGTGGCATGTAAGGCCTCCTGTGATGTGGTCCTTCCCTGCCTGTCACACCACTCTGCACTGAGCTCACACACTTCTGCCATGCTAGACTAGTCACCATTTCTATAAATGCCACGGTCTCCCCACTACACCACAGCCCAGACTGTGCCCAGGGCCACCCTTACTTCACTGACCCCTACTGACCCCTGCAACTTGGAGACAGTGCCCCCTGGCTTCCAGCCCCTCTGTCTGCACGGCGCTGGGTGTTCGTCGGCCTTGTTCCCCTGTACTCCATGCTTACCTTTAGAAGCGAGCAGGTAATGCCTCGTATTTTAACTGTCCTTCCTAATATTTCTCCTCCAGAGCTGGAGGGCCTCCAGGGCAAAAATTATAACCCTCACCCCAAAGCCACACGGTGTCCCTCACCGCCGCCCTCCACGCCTTCCCGGACGTGGCGCTCCACGATCCCTGGAGCGAGTGCACAGCAGGCCAGTGTCTCCTCTCAGCACGCTTCTCACCTCACTGAACTGGGAGCGCCAGGTCACATGCTCGTGTCTCCAAGTGAGCTGGAGGCCTCAGGCTGCCCGTTTCACCTCCAGCCCTGGGCACGACGCCCAGCCCCTAGCAGGTAGGTGCTCCGTAAGTACTTGATGAAAGAATAATCGGCGTGTAACTCTTTGGGAAAAATTACCATAGTTGACATTTTATTGTTTAAAAAATACAATGATCTGAAATGCAAGGAAATCCAGGCTTCCAGTCTAAACAAAACATCCTTGCACAAGAAGTTTTTCAACTATTTTGGTCAAGATCTCCGGAATGCTGTCCAGCCCACATACGTGATTCTTCCTCTGGTGTGCAGCTAGCTGGCCACGGGCCACCTGTGCTGCACCATGGATGCCTAGGACTCCGGGGCAGCAGACGCCTGCCCAAGTCTCCAAACCCTCTCCCACTGGACTCGAGTGGGCAGTCGCAGCTCCAAGCCTGGGCCTGCGTCACCATCAAGCTTTAAGCCTCCAGTCAGCAGGAAATCCAATTTTTAGCTTTGTAAAGTCGTCCAATTTTTTTCACATTTTTATTGTGATCAAATATACACAACATCGAATTTACCTTTTTAATCACTAAGTGCACAGCTCAGGGGCAGCAAGTACCCTTAGACTGCTGTGCAACCATCACCACCACTCACCCCAGAGCGATGTCATCTTCCCAAACTGAAACTCTGTCCCCACGAAACATACACTCCTCTTTCCTCCTCCAGCCTCCACCATTCTGCTTTCTGTCTCTATGAATCTGGCACTTCTAGGGCCCTCCTAGGAGTGGAATCACACAGCTTTTCACTGAGTCTATCCAGCTATGGCCATTCACAGTCTCCCCCACCACCGCATCTCCCCTTGGCCCCTGGATGGCAGCAGGCACCAAGCTCTCCAGCCTCATCCAACATCCACCACCCTCTCCCCGCAGAGACACTGCTCACTTTGTAACTTCGAAGAGCCCTTGAGTATAGAGTTATTTAGCACCCTCCCCAATACCAGGCACGATACTAGACGTGGGGTGCCTGCACCCACGGTATAGCTGCCAGGAGGCCGGCGGGGGCAGAGCAGGCTGCCCTGCCCTGAGGAGCTGCAGACACGCAGCCCCATGAAAGCCCAGACTGTGGGAGGTGCTATGAAGGACGCCTGGGAAACCCCAGTGCAAGGTAGTCTTCTAGTCAAGTCTCCCCAGGTTCCTCAACAGCAGTTTCCAGCTCATCCGAGTTAGTATGGGGAGGAAAGAACCATCAGACCAGAAGCATGATAGAGAAAATCTCAACCACCCGGATGCTATGAGCCAGGGCTGCTGCCTGGGCCACGCGGTGAATTTCTGCAGGGTCCACTCTAGTCCCCAGATGCTTGCTGTGACAAAGCCCTGCTGGGTGACCCACGTGACTGGGGCCAACATGCCCCTTAGGAATTACTCCTGCCAGAAAGGAAACTGTTTAGGGTTAGCCAGGTGCTCAGTGTGGTTTTTCAAAATCGGAAACCAAACCAAGAGTGTGCTATCTGCAGACACCCCTGGGTCACTGGGTGTTTTCAGACAAAACAAAATAGGTTTACTGAACCCCGTTCAGAGTGTCATCACACACACAGGAACTTCTAGAAGGCATCGAGTGTATCTGAACTGCAGAAGTGCACTATTAAAATACTTGCCAACCTCCCAGGCAAGGGAATTGCAACACAACTCAGCTTCCAAGTTTCACACAGTTGCCTAGTTAGATACGTCCTGTAGGAAGAAAGTAACGACTGCTTAGTCACCTGCTTAGCAAAGTAAGTGCTTACTCCAGGAGGGTGCAGGAGCAAAGCACACACACACATGCACACGCATGCACATAGCATCATGAGGTGCATTTTCACCTGAACACGGTAGGAATGTCTCTCAATTCTTGCCAAAGATGTGTTTTCAGGTGGATTTCAACACTAAGCTATCATCAGTTGCATAAGAAGGCTCCCAGTTTTAGAGGCAACATCCTGAGTTCCTAAGAAGGGCTTGGCTCATGAGACTGGGCTCTGGAGGGCATGGCCTCTGCAGGTGACTCAGTGTGGGGCTGAGGCCTAGTCATCTCTGCACACCTGCTCCCACCAGCACCCGGCATCAAATGGTCAGGGCCCCACACAACCCAGGGAGTGGAGGGAAGCGACCAGCACTTCATGTATTTTTTTAAACTTCCAGTGTTTTGAGTGAGGCAGGCTTTTAAAGAGTAGACTTTTCCCAGAGGAAGAAAAGGCGAGCTTCAAGCTACAACAAACCGTATCCTAGGAATCTCGATTCACATGGAACGACAATGAAGAATGGAAAGTCTGGTGTTTTAAACAAATGGACAGATATAAAGTGAGCAGAGCTTTAGTCATCACGCCCAGCCTCCTGAATGAGATGGACAAGAATAAACCTGACTTCCCCCACAAATAAATCTGCAGACGTCACTTCTTCATTCTCGGATGCCCTATTGCTCACAATCTTCGTCGAGTGGAGAGAAGTTAGGCTCTCACGTTAATCCAGTTCTAACTCATGAGTCAAACTGAGACTGCAACAAAGAACGCCCCTTTTTTCTTTTACATGATTTTCCTTTTCCCTTGAGTATACTTCCTGAACCAAGAAGAAAACAATCAACAGGACGGGAGACTGGACTTCTCCTTCCCGAGGGAAAACGGCTACATGGGAACAACACACCCCAGCGGGAAGGGTGCTCCGACGGAACTGAGCGTGACTCAGAGACTGGGGGCTGGCTCCCAAAGGGCTCCGGAGCAGCCTGGTTCCACAACATGCCTTTTGGCCCAGTGGTGGGGACAGTGCCTGTCGTCCCAGCACTCGGGGAGGTTGAGGTGAAAGGATCACTTGAGATTGCTTGAGCCTGGTAGGTGGAGGCTGTAGTGAGCCATGATCACACAACCGCACTCCAGCCTGGACGACAGAGCAAGACCCTGTCTCAAAAATAAATAAGTAAAATGAGAAACTGGCTGCCCGACACTGTGATTGGATCCCAGCTCTGAGATGCCACACGCACCGCCTGCCGTGCTGCAGTGGAGACACCCGTGGATGTGCAGAGCGGGGCCTGCAGGATGATTCCCAGAGCCCTCCTCTGCCCTCCAGACTATCCTGCGAGGGCAGCCGCCCAGATCCATGGGACGGGGAGTATCTTCCTGGGTCTCAACTAACATTGGGGCCACTTCACACCCTCCCCTCTCCCCGCTTCGGGGTGGTGCTGCGGGCCTACGGGCACCGGCGTGTGGGTGTGTTCTCAACTCCTTTACTCTGAGGGACTCCGAGCCTGGGGCTAAGAATGTACATATCTGTAAAAGTCTCCTCCAGAAGCGCATCATTCAATAAATGGTGTGGAAATGTAGTGCACAACACACACAGCATCACAAACAGGCCAGGCTGCGGTGAGCAGTGGCTCTGTGGGCAGGCGGAGGAGCAGCACAGCCAGGAGGGTGCCATGCAGCACAGCCAAGGAGGGCGACAGACAGTTCAGGCAATGTGGTGGACGCAGAACCAGGGGCTTTATCTGCACTGTTGTTCTCCAAGAGCTGCTCTGGAGACAGTGGCGAGGTCCAAGGACGCTTGCCTGGGGTGCGACTGTGTAGAAGCTGGGGATGCTGCTGCCTTTGGAGAAGGGAGATGGGAGCCTGGGGGACAGGAGTGGATGGAGACCTTGCAGTCTGCCCTATGGTAACTTCTCAACTCTGAACTTGGTGAAGGCACTGTCCATTTAAGAAAGTAGAATTCGGCCGGGCGCGGTGGCTCAAGCCTGTAATCCCAGCACTTTGGGAGGCCGAGACGGGCGGATCACGAGGTCAGGAGATCGAGACCATCCTGGCTAACATGGT
>NW_016811810.1:1703925-1767516 GCF_001698545.2 Rhinopithecus bieti
TAAAAGTAAATCATCATGATTTTTAAATTTCTTAAACCTGGGTATCTAACAGGCCAGGCCCAAGTGACCTCCGCAGCGGGAATGAAGGTGGCTCCTGGCTGTGACAATTCTACATCATTCTCCCACAGAGGATGTTTAGACCAGTGGGGGAAGTGCTGCGATTAGAAATGCAGGCTCCAGTATCAGAGAACACCATACTCCCCCATTATCAGGAACGGGCAAGAGAGCGCTGGGAAAAGAACCTGAGGGTCTCATGAGAATACAAAGTTGCTTGGTTCGTTGCTTGCTGCAGCTCCCGTGGTACATCGATGAGTGCCCCAGATAACGGCAGCCCACACTGACCCTGGACAAGTCGCTGAGCCAAACTCCTCCATTAGGCAGCTTGCCACTCCCTGCTCTCACTCACAGGCTGCTGGGAAGACAGCCGGCAGATACTGTCTTCCACGAGCACCTTGATGCACAGGCCCGAGACTGGAGGCCATGTGTGGGGGGAGCCCACCCACTACAATCCTGGGTTTAAACAAACACCTAAGGAAGCTGAATGTGGACCTGAATGTGGATCCCAGGCCAGGAAATGTGGCAGGAGGCTGCAGAATCTTACAAGAGGCGACAGGATTTTCAAAGCTAAGCCAGCCCATGTGCCGTAGGGAGCTGGCAGGGCCAGGACCCGTCTATCGGGTGGTGACAGAGGCTCCACCTCCAAGGCTTTGCTGGGACCCACAGAAAAACCTGCTAGAGGTGGGAGTGTTACTCCCGCTCTGGGGTCCCTCCACACAGTCAGTCCCCCTCTGAGCACCACCTTGCAGCAACCTGTTTCCACGACTGTCCTCCCCATCGGGCTGCCAGAAGGTCGGGGGACCCCATGTCTGCCTTCTGTGTCCCAAGACACTGCATGTGGCTCAGCAGGTCCTCCAATGTGGGAGTGAGGGCGAGGCATGAGCGAGCCTACACAGTGGTGTGGGGATGTGACTGAGGGCAGCTCCGCCAGGTGCACAGTCCCCCGCTGTGGCAAGCACGGAAGCGCAATGGTATCTGTGTCAATGGCGCTTTTATTCCCACAAACTAGAAAGGGTTTTTAAGAACAGGAAAACCCATTCCTTCCACTGTCAGAAAAACAAAACCACCTGCCATCAACCATACTAAAACTGAAATGATATTTGCCAGAAAGTTTGCGAGATTTAAATACAGGCCGGGTACAGTGGCTCACACCTACCATCTCAGCACTTTGGGAGGCCGAGATAGTAGGATGGCTTGAGCCTGGAAGGTCAAGGTTGCAGTGAGCCGTAATCGCACCACTGTGCTCCAGCCTGGGCGACAGAGACCTGTCTCAAAAATAAATTTAAATACAGCTGACCCTTGAACCATGTGGGTTTGAACTGTACCGGTCACTTACACAGATTTTCTCCCACCTCTGCCACCCGAGACAGCAAGACCCACCCCTGTTCCTCCTCAGCCTACTCAACATGAAGATGAGGATGAAGGCCTTTATGACGGTCCACTTCCACATAATGAATAGGAAATACATTTCTCTTCCTTATAATTTCCTTAGCTCCGTTTTCTTCAGGTTACTTGACTGTAAACATATACCACATAGAACATAGAAGGGATGTGTTGGCTGCCTGCTTACATGATTGGTAAGGCTTCCAGTCAGGAAGCTATCGGTAGTCAGGTTTTAGAGGAAGTCAAAAGCTACACATGGATTTTTGACTGCATGGGGAGTCAGCACCCCTAACCCGAGTTGCTCAAGGGTCAGCTGTATACCCAATTGCCCTCCCAATCAACTCGGCTACTTGGGAGACTGCCCCTGATTCTTCATGGTGCGCTCCGCCCATCCTGAGGTCACAGGAGGTTCTGTCTTGGCCACAGTGCTGACTGGTAACACCTGGGTTTGAAAGGCCTCCTCCCTACCCTGCCTGCAGGAGGTTCCCCTGTGCCTCCTCCAAGTGAGCAGCTCCAGATGGAGTCCAGCCATGCCTGGGTCGGAAGCAGAATGGCCTCTAGCCTCCTCTGGAATATAATGCATCAGCTTCTGGCCTGTGGTCATGTGAGGTGCCTAAGGCATGTCAATTTCCCCTTCATCAGCAAGTCATTCCTTCATTCCCTCAAGCCTCTGTTCCATGCTGGGCATGGTTTGGAACAAAGGTGAGTCAGACCTTGTCCTTAGGGGATGCACAGTCTAGGAGGGAGAGGGCAACCTGCAGGAACAAGGGGTGGAAAGACAGGGCTGCAGGGGGTTCCCGGAGCACACGTGAACACTGAAGAGATGCGCACACTGTGGAGTGTGTTGAATGGGAGCATGCAGAGGGGCCAGGACAGGTGGACGTGAGCAGTAAATAGCTGCAGAGACAGGTCTGGCCTGGAGATAGATGGGCTGTGTTTCATCAAATCCAACCCACCACCATTTTCGAAAGCATTGCTCTCTCACACGTACTGAGTGTGACAGACCCTGGAGTTGTCCAGTGTGACACCGATGGGGCTCAGGATGGGACACACACAGGAAAAGAGTGAGGGACGGCAGAGCCGGAAGCCAGGCCCACTCAGTCCTGTACGATGGAAACAGGGCCAGCACCAGGGCCCAGAAAACCTCTGGAAATGAGGACATCCCTGTGCATTCAGCAAGAAGACATGTGGGGGTTGGGGGGAGGTGGAGGCTGGGCTGTACTGGGGTGCAATGAATGGGCTGCAAACTGAACCGCGGAGTGACTTTTCGACACTCAGCGCGTGGGAGGCCCTCAACGAAAGTTACCAAGGCCGGCGACTAGGAACCCAAGTGGAGAAAAAATAAATAATGACAGTAATAACAGCTAAAATTACAGGCTCTGTTCTAAGCACATCATACGCGTTAACTCTGCACACGCTTCCAGAAGAAAGGAGATGCTGGTATCTGCAGAGATAAGTAAGGCTGCATACATGGAAAATGGTCGATTTTTGGATTCTCCGAGAGGAGCCAACATTGGGTTGTTGACTGCTGCTACCTCCACCACCACCGTTTTGGGGAGGGACAGGAAATTTCTGTCACTTGAGCAAATAACGGAAATGAAAGAGAAACCAGAAACAGGACTTGAATCATCATCATAAAGGAAAGTGTTAATTCATCACTAAATGAACAATGGGTCTTCCGCTCCATCACGTCTTCTGTCCAGGGTTCCCAGAGCCCCCCCTTACTGCTTGCCTCCCCCGGGGCTGACCCAGGGGGCAGCCTGCAGAATCCCAGAGCATCAGGGGCTCCCAGGAGACCCCAAAAAGTTGGTCTCAGCATCATGAGCACACCAAAGTCACCTGATGGCAGACAGCTCCCAACCTGTCACTCAGAGGAGGCTGGACCCTTAGAGCTAGATGGGACTCACAGACCCTCAGTGTGTCCCAACCCCACTGTATGTGGTGCAAGGACTCCAGGGAGGCCACATGGGAGGAAGGAAGAGGAAGCAACGGGACCTAGAGACCAGTCTTTAGCCCAGGAATCAAGGGCAGGGGGAAGGGAGGGGCCTCCCACGGGCAGCAGAAGTGTCTGCCTGGGGGGAAGGGAGGGGCCTCCCACGGGCAGCAGAAGTGTCTGCCCAGGGGGAAGGGAGGGGCCTCCCACGGGCAGCAGCACCGTCTGCCAGCAGCATCACAGGCAGTGTCACCACTGACTTCTGCAGAAGACAGCACACTGCCTGGAGTAAGGATGGTGCAGGGTGAATCACTTTAGGAAACTGCCATCAAGGGCCACCTCACACACACAGGCATCAGCTGGCTGCTCCTAGATTTCCAACAACTCCTCTACTGATTCTGATGATGGCAGAGACGGAGCTAATTTGCTTCTCACAGCTTCCGGTTTGCTGATTTCCAAAAGGAAAGTTTTCTTTGGGGAAGAGAGAAAGGGCAGACTTGCTATTGCTTGATATTTCAAAACGAGTTATCATCTAAGGTTTTTGCTGAGATATTTATCAATACAAACATGCTTCATCTGCAGTACTTTCATACCCCTTCTACCAAGATGAGGATTCAGACAATGGGAAAAATACCATCGCACCCTAAGTTATACAGGGGGAAGCAGTGCAGTCCAAGAGTCTGACCAACAGAATATTCTGAGCACGTGTACTGGTTACCTGCTGCTGCGTAACAAACTGCACAGCATCCAGCGGCACAGAGCAACAGTGACGGCCACACAGCTCCTGTGGCCGGGAATCCAGGCACAGCTCTGTGGGGTAGCTCTGCCTTGGGGCCTCTCTCAGGCTCTTGGACCAGCAGCCTCGGCCCTGGGGGTGTTGGCTGAGGCCTCCTGCTCAGTTATTTGCCATATGGGTCTTTCCAAGAAAGCAGCTTGATTCATCAAAATGTGCAGGCCAAGGCAGCAACAGAGAGGATCTCCCAGCAAGGTGGAGTCATACGTTCGCATCAGACCACATCCCCTCAATGCTGCCATATTCTATTGGTTAACAGGAATTACTCAAGGGGAGGGGATTACACAAGGCCATGAAAACCAGGGGTTGAAGGTCACCGGGGTCACACAGAGGGTATCTCAGGGGTCTCTTAGATTCTCTTTATACTTCTCTCTGACTCCTCTGTGTAACAGCAATTTTATTTATTAGAAATGAAACCATTTCTAATAAATGATTTTATTAGGAAAGAAAAGTCTAAAAAAGCCGATGCTCTAGGCTCAACCTTAAACTAGAAAAAGTAGCCAGTTGTGGTGGTACACACCTGCAATCCCAGCTACTCAGGAGGGTGAGGCAGGAGGATCTCCTGAGCCCAGGAGTTTCAGTCCAGCCAGCCTGGGCAACACAGTGAGACCCCATCTAATAATAGAAAAATAATAAACTAGAAAAAGGGCCAATTAAAAAACCAAGCAAGCAGAAGAAAACAAAATGAATACAAGAGCATAAATTAACAAAATAGAAATGAACAACAGAAGAAAAAACCGAATGAAGCTGAAAGCAGAGTCTTTGAAAAGACCAGCAAAATTGATAAACCTTTAACCAGACTGATCAAATTACCAATATCAGGAAAGAAGGAACGTCAATACAGATCTTATAATTAAAAGTTACTGGAACTACTAAGTGAGTCTGGCAAGATTGCAAGGTATAAGGTCAATATATAAAAATCAGTTATACTACTCTACAGAACGATGAGGAACCAGAAGTGGAAATGAAGGCAGTACTACATACGATAACATGATACAATGAAATACTTCAAGTATGTGACAGACCTACATATTGAAAATTATGAAACATTCCTAGGAGAAATTAAAGACTTAAATGTATTGAGAAGATATATTATGTTCATGGATTGAAGGACTCAAAATTAAGATGTCAATTCTCTACAGATTCAACGCAATCCCAGCAAAATCCAGCAGGCTTTTGTAGAAATTGATAATTCTAAAATTTATATGGAAATGTGAAAGACCCACAACAGCCAAAACAAGTTTTCTTTTTCTTTTTTAGAAATGAGGTCTTGCTGTGTTGCCTAGGCTGGTCTCGAACACCTGAGTTCAAGCAATCTTCCTGCCTTGGCCTCCCAAAGTGCTGGGATTACAGGTATGAGTCACCATGTCTGGCCAAAAACAAGTTTCAAAAGGTAGGTATATTTCCTAATTTCAAGATACACCATAAAACTACAGAAATTAATCAATTGTATCAAGAACAGACACATAGATCAAAGGAACAGAACAGTGCTTAGAAACAGATTCACAATACAGGTGGTCAGTGAATGCCAACAGAGGCGCCATGGATTTCAATGGGAAAGGACAGGCTTTTTACAAATGGTGCTGGAACAACTCAATTTCCACATGCCAGATGGAGGGGGAACCCCTCAACTCTTATGGTATACAAAAATTCACTCAAAATGGATCCCAGACCTAGGTGAGAGAACCATTAAGGAATCTAGAAGGAAACGTAAGAGAAAATCATGAAGACTTCAGGCCCAGGAGTTGAAGCTGCAGTGAGCCATGATCACAGTACTACACTCCAGCCCAGGCAATGTAGTGAGACCCCCCAACTCTTCAAAAAGACTTCAGGTCAGGCAGAGTTCTTAATTGAAAAAGAACAAAAAAAAAAATATTTGATACACCAAATTTCACCAAAATTTAAAACTTTTGCTTTCTGAAAGATATCATTAGAAAAATGATGAGGAGCCTGGCACAGTGGTTCATGCCTATAGCCCCGGCACTTTGGGACTGAGGCAGGAGAATCACTTGAGCACGGGAGTTCTACACTAGCCAGGGCAACATAGTGAGACTCCATCTCCGTAAAAAATTTAAAGTATTAGCCAGGTATGGTGGTGCGTGCCTATAGTCCAAGCTACTCGGGAGGCTGAGGCGGAAGGATCACTTGAGCCCAGGAAGGTTGAGGCTGCAGAGAGCTGTGATCACACCACTGCATTTCAGCCTGGGAAACAGAGTCCCTGTTAAAACAAAACAAAACAAAACAGAAAAAACTGGCTCATGCCTGTAATCCTAGCACTTTGGGAGACCATGGTGGGAGGATCACGTAAGTCCAAGAGTTCAAGACTGGCCTGGGTGACATAGCAAAACCTCGTCTCAATAAAGTGTAAGAAAAAAAATATATATATATATACACAGGCTAGGTACAGTAGCTCACACCTGTAATTACAGCACTTTGTGAGGCTGAGGTGGGCGGATGGCTTGCACCCAGAAGTTCGAAAGCAGCCTGGGCAACATGGTGAAACCCCATCTCTACAAAAAATACAAAAATTAGGTGGGTGTGGTGGTGCACACCTGTAGTCCCAGCTACCTGGGAGGCTGAGGTGGGAGAATCAGCTGGGCCCAGGAGGTCATGGCTGCAGTAAGTTGTGATAGTGCCATGGCACTCCAGCCTGGGTGATAAAGTGAGACCCCATCTTAAAAAAAAAAAAAAAAAGACATGCAAATTAAAGCTGCAATGAGATATGGTTCACACCCACTTCAATGAATGAAGTTTAAAAAGACTGACAACACTAAGTGTTGGTGAGGATGTGGAGAAACGGGAACTCTCCTATACTGTGGTGGGAATGCAAGAGGTACCAACGCCCTGGAAAGCACCAGACCCAGCAAGCCACTCCCAGTGACTCACTCATGAGAAATGAAACACAACCGCACAGGGCCTTGCAGGTCAATGTTCGCAGCAGCTTTATTATCACAGCCTCCAAAATGGACACAACCCAAATCTCTACCACCTGATGGATGACAACAAATGACGGCAAGTCCATTCAGTGGAGCACTAGTTAGCACTGAAAAGGGGCAAAGTACTGATTCATGCAGTAACATGGATGAATCTATCAGAAAAGTATTGTGCTAAGTGACAAGAGCCAGACCGTATGCTGTGTGATTCCATTTACATCGATTCTAGAACGGGCAGCACCATGACAACAGAGGCAGGTTGGTGGTGGCTGGGGGCAGTGCAGTGGCTGATGTGGGGGGCATTTGGGAGCCTTGGGGTGATGAAAACATTCTAGGTCCTAATGGCGACAGCCACACCACTGTGGACATCTCATGCCAACTGTCAAACTGCCCAGAGTGGGGGAACAGTATTTCCAAATCTCTGGGTACAGACGGCAGACAACTTTTTAAAGAAACTCCAACTCCGATCAGGGAAAACTTGGGTCACTACGCTGTCCTTTTAAGTGTAATTTCAGTCAAACTCTGAGAAATAAATTGGGCCTTTTGTTGTCTGGACTCAATCTAAGCACATCTAAGAACAAACTCATTAAAGCCCTGTTCCTATAACCTGTAAAAATACCTTCTATTCACAATTCCTACTCTCTTGCTGAACACAGACCAGGGCTTACAGTTTTACATGAACTATGTAGTGCTTAGGGTCAATAAAGGTTACTTTCATCTGGTTAGGGTCAGTTTGCCACAGCCTAACCACTTATTACAACTCTTCCCATTTCAGTCAGCATTTCTGGAGGTTTATATGGAACAGACACCCCTGCAACTTCGGAAAGCTACCTTTAAGATGTGCTACATATATAGTGTAGGGAAGTACATACACAGAAGTACATACATAAGCCCAGGTCCTGGGCTTATGACGGTTGGACCTACGATTGTTCAACTTCACATTAATGTGAAAGCCATACACATTCACTTGAAACCATATTTTGAGTCCTCATACACACTGGTTTTCACTTTGAGTACAGTATTCAATAAATTACATGAGATCTTCAACACTTTATTATAAAATAAGCTCTGTGTTACATGATTTTGCCCAACTATAGGCTGGTGTGAGTGGCTCTTTTTTGTTTTGTTTTTGAGACAGGGTCTCACTCTGTCATTCAGGCTGGAGTGCAGTGGCATGATCATGGCTCACTGCAGCCTCCATCTCCCAGGTGCAAGCAATCCTCCCACCTCAGCCTCCCGAATAGCTGTGATTACAGGTGTACACCACCACACCCAGCTAATTTTTTATTTTTTGTAGACACGGAGTTTCACTATGTTGCCCTAGCTGGTCTTGAACTCCTGGGCTCAAGTGATCCTCCCACCTCGGCCTCCCAAAGTGTTGAGATTACAGGCATGAGCCAGCGTGCCCAGCCTGATGTGAGTGTTATGGGCATGGTTAAGAAAGGTGAGGCTGGGCTATTATGTGCGGTGGGGTAGGTGTGTTAAATGCATTTTCAACTTAAGGTATTTTCAACGATGGGTTTACTGGGACGTAGCCCTGCTGCAAGGTGAGGAGCGTCTGTATTTGTCCTCTGAAATTTTCTAAAATCTATACAAGTCTCATGTAACAAATAATCAAAACCAAACAATGCAATGTGCTAAGCTGTAGAGAAACTGAGACTCACCATCTATAAAGTAGGAAAATTCCAAGGTGCTGTGGAAGCATTCAGGTTTTTTTTGAGACGGAGTCTCGCTCCGTCGCCCAAACTGGAGTGTAGTGGCCGGATCTCAGCTCACTGCAAGCTCCGCTTTTCGGGTTCACGCCATTCTCCTGCCTCAGCCTCCCGAGTAGCTGGGACTATAGGCGCCCGCCACCTCGCCCGGCTAGTTTTTTGTATTTTTTAGTAGAGACGGGGTTTCACAGGGTTAGCCAGGATGGTCTTGATCTCCTGACCTTGTGATCCGCCCATCTCGGCCTCCCAAAGTGCTGGGATTACAGGCTAGAGCTACCGCGCCCGGGCAGCATTCAAGTTTTTAAAGCCACAATACACATCATCTGCCATAAAGAAAATTAGGGAAAAGCAGTTACTAACGACTCTTTATCATATCAACTTATTCTCAGAAACCAGAGGTTCTAAATTTTGTATTTGTCACCACGACCAGAACTCATTATCCAGAAACGGGAGGATGGTGCCCAATTCGTAATTCCAACCGCCTGAGCTTTGTTACGACAACGCTTTCATAATTGCCTCGGTGCCAAGTCCTTACACACTGAAGGGACAAAATACATGTTTAGTAAAATTAATTGCTACCCAACTTCTCCCTGGCTAAGGTCTAGTCGCAAAAGTGGCCCTTCAGTTCCATGAACACATCCAGGTCCCCTCCCTCAGCCTTTGCGTGGGATGCCCAAGAGCCCTTGCCCTGCTCTCCAGAAAGGCCTTCCCACACTGGCCCAGCCCGTTTCTTTCCCTCGCTGGTTGGGTCACTTTCTTTCTCGAAGTGCCCTCCTGCCACAGAGCGAAGCCCCCCGGCCCACAGATGTGGGTCCTGTCCACCCTCCGTGCCCTAGGATAAGATGAGCACCCAGGGAGCACAAGCAGAATCAATGCAGAGTGACACACACAGGAGAGAACAAAAGCGCGACCTGAACCCGGTCCCCTACGTCCGACTCCCCAACCCTCCAGAAAAGAGTCCTTTAACCTTGTCTGAGCCCCAGGTCCTCTGGCCTTCTCACGAAGCCTTCTCAAAACAAGGTTTTTAAAGATCAAAAAAGACACAGGACTGCAAACGGAAAAGCACGCTGAAATGCAGGAATGGAAGCACTGGAAAAGTAAGATGAGTGCTTTTCCATTAATGTATTAAGTGACAAGATCGAGGGATGGACACAGTATCTCCTGTGATTTCGGTAATAACGAGCATCAGCGCAGGGTGACAGGAAGTCGGTGCCGATGCCAGCAGGGCTGCCCCGCACACAGTGGAAGAAAATGCTACCATTTCATGCTGGAGTCAGATCCGTGCACATAACTAAGGGATCCGCACTGCAGCGAGGCTGAGTGAGTGCTCACGGAACAAGAAACACTTTATTATGTTTGTACCAACAAACATCCCTAAAACCACCAAAATAAGTAGGCTTAAAAATACTTTACTGTGCAACACGTGGAATTCTAGAATAAAACTGATGCTTCTAAATTGTCTGCCTCTTACCCAGACACCTTATATGGCTAAGGGTTTGGAAAATGACAGATTTTAAAACTTCCTTAGGTCATAAGGAAAACTAAACATTCTGACAAAACTTTTTGGGCCCAAGATACTCCCCGTGGGGACTCCCTACAGGGTCTCCGCTCTCTTGCCCAGTAATCTGGAAGAAACACAACCTGCGCATGTTTGTGAATTTTCGTGTTCTCACACCCACCTGTGCGTGTCACTGTGAATTTCCGTGTTCTCACACTCACCTGCACGTGTCTGTGAATTTCCATGTTCTCACACCCACCTGCGTGTCTGAATTTCCGTGTTCTCACACCCACCTGCGTGTCTCTGTGAATTTCCGTGTTCTCATGCCCACCTGCGTGTGTCTGTGAATTTCCGTGTTCTCACGCCCATCTGCGTGTCTGTGAATTTCCGTGTTTTCATGCCTACCTGTGGGTGTCTCTGAATTTCCGTTTTCACGCCCACCTGTGCGTGTGTGAATTTCCGTTGTTTTCATGCCCACCTGCCTGTGTCTCTGAATTTCCATGTTTTCATGCCCACCTGTGTCTCTGAATTTCCATGTTTTCATGCCCACCTGTGTCTCTGAATTTCCGTGTTTTCATGCCCACCTGTGCGTGTCCATGAATTTCTGTGTTTTCATGCCCACCGGCGCGTGTCTGAATTTCCGTGTTTTCACACCCACTTGAGTGTGTCTGTGAATTTCCGTATTTTCCTGCTCACCTGCACGTGTCTGAATTTCCGTGCTTTCATGCCCACCTGCGTGTGTCTCTGTGAATTTCCGTGTTTTCATGCCCACCTGCGTGTGTCTCTGTGAATTTCCGTGTTTTCATGCCCACCTGCATGTCTGTGAATTTCTGTGTTTTCATGCCCACCTGCAGGTGACTGTGAATTTTCATGCTTTTGGAAATGCCTGTCACTGAGCCATCTACCGTCCACAATAACCTTGGATTCAAGCCAACAGCAAGAATGATAAGATGATAGCATCTTTCAGTGTCTCCCACAGCCAGGCACTGTTCTAAGCGCACCCGGGACCCTCTTCGGGTTGGTGTGCGATTGCAATCATTTTACACACAAAGAATCAGAGTGTGGCACAGAGGGTCTCCCAAATTCGCCTGCATGACACAGCCAGTGACTGTCCGTGCTGGCGACCCTACCCTTTGCGCATCGTTCACTGTGCCCCAGCAGGGACAGTGGGAGAGATGGGCCCTGGCTGAGAGTCAGTACGTATCAGTGCCAATTCTGCCCCAGATGCTCAGCTACTTTGCCAAAACTGTAATTCAACGTCAACATACGAAGATCATTCCTCCCCAAACCTGGCTAAAAACAGGAGAAGAAAACCCACATCAGGGCAGGCTGAAGGGAGAGGAGACCAAGACTTCTGTGCCAGGGGCTCTCCAGGACATGCCATCCTCCACCTCCGGAGGATCAGAGCCACGCCCAGTCCGCTAGCACTCCGCTCAGCCTATACTGCGCGCAGACAGGGAGGAGACTTACCAATCTGCAACAGTATTGGTGTGACCAGAGCGGTTTCCATGGCGTAACAGAACTCCCTGCCAAACATCACCGCCCCGTGCATCACCCACAGGCGCACGGGGATTCGGTCTATGGACCCCTCGCTGATGGTCTCGCAGTTCTCAGCCTCTGCGCCTCCGGCTTTCTGTGGGTCCGGCAGGGGCACGGATAACTCTTGGACTTGCATAGATTCCGGGTCGGCATTCTGCGGAGCCATTTTCATTACCACCAAAAAAATATATATATTTATCTATATATTCTATCTATATAAATAATGCTTTCATCTATCTGTAATGATAAATAAGACGTCTTCTCTTTCTGCTTCGGTTGTGTTCCTCGGGCAAGTAACACTTACATTCCTCTTTGCACAGGTGGGTGTCTCACAACTTCTCACAATGGTATGAGACATGCAGCAACACACAACGATTTTTGGTTGGATTTTAAACATATGGCTTGCTGGTTTACTGTGAATTAGAGTTAAAAATCCATAATTGCCATTCAGTTAATACCAGTTTCATCATTATTACTGAAGAGGTGCTGAAGTGAATTTTCTTGCTACAGAGAGGTGGGAAGGTGACACAAACAGGTGTTCCGCTGGTAATCCCCATCGAGTGACTGGATGATCTGTAAAAGAGGAAAACAACCCGGCCAGAGTCAGGGGCGGCCAGCAGATGGCCCTGTGGAGCGCCGCCTGACCCCCGAGCAAGCTGCGTGCCCCAAGGACCTGCCCCAAGGACCTGCCCCGAGATCACATGCCTCTCTGCCACTCACTCTGGGTATGTCCATGCAAACAACCAAACCTACGGTCTCGAAAAACATTTTCTCATGTGGGAGTGAATCCTGGGGAAGGACAAAGATGGGGCAATCAAGGAAAGCAGGATCAAAGAGCAGACTGAGAAAAACGCTAGAAATATTCACTCTTTGGCCAGTAACAATATCGTCCACCCCGTGTACCACAGCACGTAACTATTCCAGCAGGCTGGAGGCGGCTGGCGACGCCCTTTGGTTGCAGATATCATGAGAGGGAAGTAAGGAGGTGAAGGGAAAAGTGGGGAAGGTAGGAAAAAGAGAATCAAAAGGTTAAACTTTTGTTTAAAAAAGTCTAATTTGTTAGAGACAAGGTCTCGCTCTGTTGCCCAGGCTGGAGTGTGGAGTGTGCAGCCTCAAACTCCTGAGCTCAAGTGATCTCCCACCTCATCCTCCCGAGTAGCTGGGACTACAGGTGTGCACCACTACACCCAGCTAATTTTTCTAAGGTCCCCACTATATTGCCCAGGCTGGTATCCAACTCCTGAGCTCAAGCGATCTCCCCTGCCTCAGCCTCCCAAAGCACTGGGATTTACAAGCCTGAGCCACTGTGCCCAGCCAAAAAGGGAAACTTTAGACCCTGCCTGGAGAGCTGGAAATGAAAAATTAAAAGCAGGCTGGGCACGGTGGCTCACGTCTGTAATCCCAGCACTTTGGGGGGCTGAGGCAGGTGGATCACCTGAGGTCAGGAGCTCGAGACCTGCTTGGGCAACATGGCGAAACCCCATCTCTACTAAAAATATAAAAATTAGTCAGGCATGGTGGCGGGCGCCTGTAATACCAGGTACTCCAGAGGCTGAGGCAGGAGAATCACTTGAACCTGGGAGGTGGAGGTTGCAGTAAGCCAAGATCGCACCGCTGCACTCCAGTCTGGGTGACAGAGACCCTGTCTCAAAAAAAAAAAAAGAAAAATTAAACGTAGTAGGGGAGCGGCTGGATGGAATGAGGATCGCATGATTCTCTGTCCAGCAGGGAGTTTGAAATCTACCCAAAGGCACCTGGAACCCTGTGATATTGGCCTTTAGGTTATAAAACCTCTTGGTAATAAAATGAAATTACAGACCTTCTCTTCAGAAAAAAATGCACGCATGTGCCAAACTCTGACTATGGTACCTACGGGTTCAGAGACTCCCAAGCCACACGCAGCTTTGCCAGGGTCTGTGGAACCCTATCACCCCAACCCTCGGGTTTCTACCACCCTGCCTGCAGTGACAAACCCAGCTTGGTGACAAATTCTCCACCAGGACAAACACATACAATAAAGCAAAAATAAGCCAACTGGAAATGCTGCCTTGGAAATGTTTGAGGAAATGAGGTCAGTCTCTCCGCAGGTAAGGTAAGATCGGGGATGTGGAACACCCCAAGTTCAGAACTTCTGGAGTTAGGTCTCCAGACACGGGGTTCAGTTCAATTGAAGTGCCAGAAAGAGCTCCTGAAAACATACCTAAATGGTGTTCAAGGTTATATTAAGGTAGGTCTATGGGCCAGTATCTTTTTTTTATTTTTTATTTTTTTATTTTTTGAGACAGAGTCTCACTCTGTCGCCCAGGCTGGAGTGCAGTGGCGTGATGTCGGCTCACTGCAAGCTCTGCCTCCCAGGTTCACGCCATTCTCCTGCCTCAGCCTCCCGAGTAGCTGGGACTACAGGCACCCGCCACCACACCCAGCTAATTTTTTTGTATTTTTAGTAGAGATGAGATTTTACTGTGTTTGCCAGGATGGTCTCGATTTCCTGACCCCGAGATCCGCCTGCCTCGGCCTCCCAAAGTGCTGGGATTTCAGGCATGAGCCACTGCACCCGGTCTATGGGCCAATATCTTACTGAAAATTTTTCCAACAACTGGTTTCAATATAAGTATTTCTCATTAATTTCCACCGAACCAAAGGTGGTCTTAATTAGCTCCTCTCTTTCTCCCCAGAGACCAGAAACCTCGAGGTGCCGTCTTCACTTGGCTCCTCTCTCACGCAGCCTCGATGGAGAAGGTGGGTCCCCGGCGCGGGGGCCCCAGGAGGCAGAGGGCTCTCTGTACGGGAGGTTCCGTAGAGCACCTAAGGAAGCCGTGTGCCTGGCTCTTCCGTTCCAGCTCTTCCCTACATCTTCTTTCACGCTGCAGCGGAAACCAGAATGCCTATAATTCCTTCAGAACCAAAGGCTCAAGCGGCGCTACCTATGTGTTCGCTTCTTACATCCCCCGAACGTCGCTGCAATTCCACACGACAGCCCTTATCTGAGAATTCTTTCAAGTTTGCCAAATGTCCTCTACCATAGAAACACCTCAATTAAAATAAGAGTTTCCAAACTGTCACCTTACCGCAATATTTTTTCAAAAAACTCTGTCATGGAACTTTTTTTTTTTTTTTGAGACAGTCTCGCTCTGTCGCCCAGGATGGAGTGCGGTGGCGCGATCTCGGCTCACTGCACCCTCTGCCTCCCGGGTTCAAGCGATTCTCCCGCCTCAGCCTCCCGACTAGCTGGGATTACAGGCATGCGCCACCACACCCGGCTAATTTTGTATTTTAGTAGAGACGGGGTTTCACCATGTTGGCCAGGATGGTCTCGATCTCCTGACCTCGTGATCCACCTGCCTCTTCCTCCCAAAGTGCTGGGATTACAGGCGTGGGCCACTACGCCCGGCCAGAACTATTTCTAACATACACAAAGTAAACAGAATAGTAATAAGAAACCATCAGGTTTAACAAGGACCAACATTCTGCTATTCTTGTTCCGCCCCCACCTTTTTGGAATCATTCCTAACAGAAAATGTCACGATTTTCCCTGTTTTCAGTCTGTGAATCTTGTACCAGAATAGGGTCAATGATTGTAACTGCTTTCTTCCACCAGGTAAGAGGAGTCATTTTTGTGAGAAGAAATAACACCCAGACACGTCTGCAAAGACTGAACACATCAGCTGGGTTTTGGGAAGGAACAAAAGCAATTAGTTTTCTAAGAAATCCTAATGACTTAATTATAAACATCAGATCCTGCACTTCTGCTCAATCGGTCCTTTGTCCCATTGCGGTGTCCTCAGAGACCTGTGCCTGAAGTTGAGCAGGCTCTGTTCCTAAGAGTCGTTTCAGTAAGAGCTGACAGTTAAGCAATAAATGTCTGTAATAAAGTAATATATGAATTATTCGAAGGTAGCGATTCTCAACCCGGGGCAACTCTGCACCCTCCAGGGACACTTGGCAATGACTCGAGACTTCTCTGATTGCGACAGCAGGGGGAGGAGGGGACAGTATTGACGTCTTACAGGCGGAGACCAGGGATGCTGCTCAACTTACCACAGTGCACAGAACAGCCTCCAGCAGAGAAGGCCCCGGCCCAGAATGTCAACAGCACCAAAGGGAGACACTCTGTTCTAGGGTTATTACTAAATAGAAAAAAGGTTTTCTTTAAAAATGCTTCAACCCTTGATTATTCCATTCTGAGTCCATTATCAAGACCAGACACTGAAGCTTTCTCTGTAAAGCTGGATGATGAACATTGCGGGGATTTCGGGCCACAGACGGTCTCCGTTGCACATTCTCCTTTCTTGTTTCTTCTTCTTTTTTTTAAACAATCCTTTAAAAACACAACACCCATTCTTAGCTTGCTGGTCATTCTTATAAATCCCAGCTCTGCACTGGATCTGGCCCCCAGGTCAGTTTGCTGCCCTCCGGCCTGGCCTAGGGTCAGGAAGTCGCCCGAGTCTCTCTGTTTAACAGGAAAGAAGGCAACGGTGGAGCCCTGCTTGGCTCCCGCACCCCTCAGCCTCACTCTGCTCTGTGCCACCTAAACTGTCTAGTCCTGACTTAAAGCAGAACTGGAAAACACATGGAACACACTCCCGTGGGCCGAGACGACCCGAGGCCAGGAGTGTGGGCAGCAACGCTGCAGGCCATTCCTTTCCCAGGCAGCTCAGCCGCGCCCCAGCCAGTGGTATTTCTCAGCACCTTGTTTGCAAAGAGCAGGTTGCGTAAGAGTCACTGATGAGCCACACAGAAAAGCCCCAGGCGACCATCGGCCTCTCGCGTGGAGCACGGACTCCAACCTTGGGGCCACAGGGACGGCCACCGAAAGGTCTTAGGGATCAGCTGAAGATTCATTCGGCCTGTGCAACACAGTCAGACCCTTTTTTCCAAGATTAGCATGGTGGTGCATGCCTGTGATCCCAGCTACTCTAGAGGCTGAGGCAGGAGGATCACTTGAGCCCAGGAGTTGAAGACCAGCCTGGGCAACACAGCAAGACTCCATCTCTATAATAATAATAATTATTATTATTATTATATTTAATTAGCCAGATGTGATGGCATGTGCCTATAGCCCATCTACTCAGCAGACTGAGGCAGGAGGACTGTTTGAGCCCAGGAGTTCAAGGCTGAAGTAAGGTACCACTGTGTCACTGCACTCCAGTCTGCGAGACACAGTGAGACCTCTTGTCTTCTTTTTTTTAAAACAGATTCTAAAACAAGACGTCTTTTACCTGGGAATAGCTGAGGATTTCACAAAACTAAGCCTTCAGGGAGTAGAGGCCCTGTGTTCTTAGTAACAGAGTCGCAAGTCCACAGAAGGACAGAGTGGTGCAGGAGTGGCTCCCTTGACATGGAAAGTCAGCTACCTCACTGGAGTTCCCCTGAAATGTTGGGGCTTTCCTACCAAACTTCTAACAACTGGTGTAAAATTGACCTTCCAAAGAGAAGATGAAAAGGAGGGAGACCAGCAGCTGGGTGGGAAAGGCGTCTAGCTCACACCGCCAGAGCATCTGCATGGCTACGGTCAGGGCAAGCTGCCAGACATACTGCTCAGCAGGCTGAGGGGCCAGCAAGACGGCTTCACACCTTGGGGGACTGCTGACCCAACCTGCCAGTGACGGCGCTGCATGTTCAGCCGTGTACCCAGGCCCCACATCAGGCCCCCTAGCTCTAGAACCATGCCTGGGCAGTGCTGCCCATCGGTCGAGGGATCACCCTTTGGAGCAGGCTGCCTCTCCGCCAGCCTGCTCCCTTCTGTCTCTCCCCTGAGCCTGGCTCTGCCCATGCCGCTGGCCATGCATCTCCACCTCTTGCCCTTCCCACCTTCAGCTCAACCACCCCAGTTTGAGAGCCTCTTCTCAGGGCTCACTGGACCCCTTTAGAATGGGTGATCCCCATCTTGCACAAAGGATTATGACGGCTACTGGTGGATGGCCAAACCCTGCCAGGCAGTGAGAGAAGCCCCTCAAGAGACCCCATCCCCGCTTTCATCTGTCCCCAGATCTCCCAGCATCAGTCCCCAGTGGGCAATGTCCATGCTTCTTGCACCTGGGCTTTCCCTTCCATATGCACCATTTCCGGCCACACAGCAAGAGCTCAATGAGGCCTGTTACATGAACAAATGAAGCGAACGAATGAATAAGGCTGATCAGCCGATAGGTACTATGGGGTGTCTGCACTGGAAAACCACCCCCCATCCCCCCAAGTCTCTAAGGAAACTATTTTATATGCTCAAGTCATGCCCAGGTGCTCCGAGTGACCAGCCACCCGCTCATGCCTCCCTGAAGTCCTCATGAAACAGCATGAGCATGGCACGGGTGCCACCTGTTACACAAGTAGCCTACGCATGAACACAGCTGGCTTGCCTTCCTCAAGCAGGACAGAGGCAGGGGCACAGTACATGGATTTTACACAGGTGACTTCACTGGCATCTATATTGATGAAAACAACAAATATCTTTAGACATCTTGACTTTAAAGCAGCAGTAAGTACAAAAATCTACCAAATGTCTCACACTTTCATGAACTTATCTAAGGAAGGTCATCAACCTAGGGTGTCAACACCAATGCAAGCTTCCGAGCTTCTAAAAGCAGGCAAAGTTGAGGCAACTGTCCAAACAGTAATCTTAACAAGGCTCAATTAACCACTACAACAACATCACCTCATGTTAACCAACCTTAATTTCCTCAAGGATACGCACCCATTGGACTAACCCAGTTTTCAAGGTGAGCATCTTGAAGACAACACCCAATAGCTCACAGCAGGATACCACCTGGTGCAGCTGGTGCTTCCAAACATTTTATTTCTGCAAAGCCCTGGGGATTCTGTAAGCATTTTAGGAGAAGTCAGGAAATAATTTAAAAATAAAGTTTAAGTGTTGTACTTAGAATCAAGGGTCACGGCCGGGCGCAGTGACTCACGCCTGTAATTCCAGCACTTTGGGAGGCTGAGGCAGGTGGATCACGAGATCAGGAGATCAAGACCATCCTGGTCAGCATGGTGAAACCCCATCTCTACTTAAAAAAAAAAAACAAAAAAACAAAAATCAGCTGGGCATGGTAGCATGTGCCTGTAATCTCAGCTACTGGGGAGGCTGAAACAGGAGAATCGCTTGACCCAGGAGGCAGAGGTTGCAGTGAGCCGAAACTGCGCCCCTGTACTCCAGCCTGGGCGACAGAGCAACACTCTGTCTCAAAAAATAATAATAATAATGATAATAACAAAAAAAGAAAGAAAGAGAGAAAGAGAGAGAGAAAGAGAGAAAGAGAGAAAAAGGAAGGAAGGAAGGAAGAAAAATTAAAGGTCATATCAACTAGTCAATACGGAAAGATCTAGCGGGTGGAACTGCAGGGGACAGCACACAGGGAAGGCCATGGTGACCCGGCCCCAGCACTGGCCACTCTGAAAGGGGAGCTGGTGGCCTCTGGGTTGGTGCCGGAAGAACCAGCATGAGCATTTCTTCAGTTAAAGGGCCAAGGCTGAAGGACAGGTTACTGGGCCCGCAGCCCATGGGAAAGGTACCAGCAAATTCTGATACGTTTAAGAACACAAGAACATGTCTTGGTCAGGAAATCCATGTAACAGGCTACTGAATGTTCAACCCAGATGACAGCTCCCAGTGGAAACTATGTGGGTCCCCGTGAGGCCTCAGATCCACATGCTCGAGTGTGGTGTGAGTTAGGAGCCGCTTCGCGTCTCCCCGCGGCCCTCTGGGTGTCGCAGTATGATTGATCTGAGAGTCCACTGCCAGCCCTGAGACTGCTCTTTTGTCACATACCAAACGTCGACGTCTCTGTTTCTCAAGGCTGCAATCTGTCCCACCCGTGTGCCTGTCTACCTAGCTGCGGGAGGCAGAGAGGCTGTCGGGACATCTCGACCTCCGCTGGGGGAGGGGAGGGTCCTGATGTTGCTGCTTCTTCCCCATCAGCGCTGTCCTAGTAATTCTCTCATGTTTATTGCCAAGAACTTCATGAGCACACGAACTTTATGAACTTTAAGAACAGACTGATTCGCTCTGGGAAAAAAGTCTTTGTTAGTATTTTTATTGAGATTCCATTAATGTTATAAACTAGCCTGGGGGGAGCCGATATCCTCAGGCTGCTGAGTTGTTCTCTCCAAGAACAAGAGCATTCCTGCACCTGTCCACGTCCACCCTAGCACCTTCGGGGAGAACTTAAAAGCAGCCCTTCCACGGTTTTCCACGTTTTCTCCTAATTAACCTTTGTCATGGTCACTGCAAATGGGATTTCCTCTGCCCTTATGTTCTCTAACTGGCTAGATCATGACAGCTGGTAAGTGTTGTTTATGAAGTCAGGTATAATTTACATGCAGTGAGAATGTACTACTCAGACAGTTTCAACACATTCCTATCAAGACGGAACCCGTCTATCATGCTGGAAAGGCCCGTGCCCCTTCCCATCTAATTAAGGCCATTCATTCTTACATTTCCAGTTTACAGTCTAATTCTTTTGTTGTTTGCGCGAGAATGGACCAAGAAAAGAATATAACCAAATTAGCAAGTCTACCAAACAATCACCAAAGCATGCACAGGCCTCGGCTTAAGGCGGACGCATGTCCAAAGTTCCTGGACATGTGTACGGATGTGATGGTCCATTTCTTGAGAGACAGCAGTGGGCACCTCGAGGCTCTCTGGTCCTCCTCACCCACAGCCCTCACTGGGATTGGAACAAGGGCCTATGTGGTGCGTATTTCTTGAACACGAAGCCTCTGAGGCAGTTTGAAACCCTTCCCTTCATGGCCTCCCCCAGTCACTTCATCTCTAGGGCCTCACAAGAAATGAAAGGAAAGCAGTTCTGAGAAGAGAAGGGAGGAGTGTGCAGGGAGGGGCCAGGCACCAGCACAGGGCGTTTCTCACACTGAGCGGGGGCAATCAGACACCATAAAACCAGTCCAACACCCAGCAAACTACAGCCGTGAGGTCACTTTCTCAGAGCAAGCAAATTGTTTTCTATAAGCACAAGAGCATTATCTGAACACAGGAAAATGATTCTTCTCTAGTACAGAGCTGAAAACGCCTGACCGAGGCATGACGCCACGCTCCTCCTTCCCCCGAGCACAGGCAATCCTATACCCCCGAGAGCCGCCGCCGCCTCAGCTGCTTTAAATGCAGACAAGCTCAAAAGTTAAGTTGTGACCTGTTCTGGTATCTTACGTTCAAAAGAACAGTGCAACTTTTCGGGCAGATTTTCCGTAGCATAGAAAAGCAAGCTTCCCTCTGGAGCCTGCTCCAGCGATCGTCGGGGCAATCGGTGACAACAATTTTGTTATGATTCGCAGATGCACTCAGACAAGCGAAACTACAATTGTTCCAATCAACAACTTCCTCTATTGTCCTGTTTCTAATTTAAGGGTAACTGATGCCAAAACACATGACTTCCTACAATTTGCTGAGTGGAAAAGCTGGCTGTTAACTTACATTTCACCAAAAAGGTAACTGGAGAGTTGCTGCTGACACACACCTCAAGCTTGGGTCAAACTTTCAGATCTACAGCACAGTCCCAGCGTTCAACAGCGACAGGAGAATTCCATGAGCCACGCTTCCCGAGAAGTGGTCTAGCGAGTCCGGACAACACACGTCCGCATGGTGACCACAAACGTGTGCTGCTCCTTTCACAGCCCCTACACATGAAGTGCATGTACACGCACGCATGGGCCTGATACCGTGGGGTGCGGCACGGCCTGGGGGCGGCACGTGCTGATGGGGGCCAGCTCATGAAACAGCTGTGTGTTTTCTGCACCCACCACCTAGAAACAGGCACGAGTAGGGGCACCCAGAGTCAGACAAACCCACTACTACCATCAGCCTCCGATAGCCCCGTTCAATCTTCACCAATACAGTTCCCCCAGTCACGGCCGGCACGTGTCTTCCTGCCTCTCCAGATGGCCACGGAGAGGAACACTAACAGCAGCATTGGCAATTCTGCTTCTAAGGCTATTTCCTGAAAAGCTTGTGAGAAATCCCACTGACTTCCAACACAAAACCAGTGTGTGTCAAGAGATGATGACAAGCCACAAATGGGGTGGAAGTATTTGCAAAAGACACTATCTGATAAAAGACTGGCATCCAAAATATACAAAGAGTCCTTAAAACTCAACGAAAAGAAAATGAGCGCTTCTACAAGTTCCTCCCCCCGTGTATTTGGCACATGCGTGGCTGGGCGGGAAGTGTGGGGCATTCAGAGTGGTACAGACTGGCAGCAGTGTGTGCTAGAAGGGCGGAAATTTCCAAAACAGACCTAACAAGAGGGCCCAGATATTGAAGTGCCATATTCCCACAAATGTTCGCCATCACTCTACCATTAAGATATTGGAATGAAGGAAATGAAATATTAATTTTCTCACAATTTGTGGTACCCTGGCCTGGCAAGCTGTCTTGAGCTATACTGGACTCGGAGTAGGCATGTAGTCAAGCAACACGACGCAGCAAGGGAATCCCAGGACAGCGGTGGGCAGGCCCCTGAACTGTGGGGGCTGGCAGAACGGGGTAGGCGACCTGCCTGTGAACGGCCAGATCGGTGTGCACATAAAGCAAGTGCCATATTCACCACAAGCCAGGAGACGCTGGTGACACTTCCACAGCCTTCCTTGGACTCTGGCCTTCCCTTGGCCTCAGCAGCTTCACTGCTGTCCTTCAGGAATGATGCCAGGGCAGCAGCTCTGGGAAGCCTGCAGACCACCTGCTGCTGCGTCCCGAGGGGCCTGCATGGTTATACAGTGCGACAGTCCAGGCTCATGCACTGGAGTGGAGATGCTGTGGGAGGGAGGCAGGCTCACCAGTGAGCGTGCGACTGTGCACATGCTTGTCTGCAGAGTTCACAGAAGCCCTGTGCGGGCAAGAATGTTCTGACTACTTGATGATGCCGGACAGTGCCGGGGAATTGCAGTTTTGAGGCAGTGCAGTAGCTTTACACTGTGTGAGATGGATTCTCATTATAGAAAGTATGATGCACATGATGTGTTGGATTTTGAGGCTTACAGAGTAGTGTATGCTCAGTTTCAAAGCAAAGAGCTGGAAGAACAAGAGCCAATAAATGATCTTTTGCTATGTGAGGGAAAAGATGGCAAAAAGTCTGAAGACACCTCACCAAAGATGATACAAAGGGACAAAGATGTGTCCCTTCCCATCTAATTAACGCTATTCATTCTTATATTTTCAGTTTACAATCTAATTCTTTTGTTGTCTGAGTGAGAATGGACCAAAAAAAAGAATATAACCAAATTAACAAGTCTACCAAACAATTACCAAAGTATGCACAGCCCCCAACTTAAAGATGGACTGTATGTCCAAAGTTCCTGGACAGCAGATGAGCACATGGAAAGACGCTCCACACCCGAGGTCCTCAAGCGGCTGCAGCTGCGGCGCCACCACACGCCTATCAGAACGGCCAAGGCTTGGAGCACCGACAACAGCAAACGCAGGAGAGGATGTGGCGCAGGAACGCTCACTCACTGCTGGCAGAAATGTAAATTGCCACAACCACTCCAAAAGACACTGTGCCCACTTTTCACAAAACCAAACATAACTTTCAACCATGCCATCCAGCAACCAAGTTCCTTGGTATTTACCAAACAGAGTGGAGAACTGACGTCCACACAAAAACCTGTGCTCAGATGTGACAGCCACTTGATCCATCATCACCAAAACTAGGAAGCACCCAAGACGTCCTTGCACAGGTGACTGAATAAACCGTGGAACATCCAGACGATGGAATGTCATTCACCGCTAAACGGAAATGAGCTCTGAAGCCACGCATGAAAAGATGCGCGGGCACCTTGAATGCGCATTTCTAAGGGAAAGAAGGCACTCTGAAACGGCTTCTCCAACTGCACGATTCCAACCAGCTGACTTTCTGGAAGAGGCAAAGTTAAGGACACAGTAAAAGGAGCAGCGGTGACCAGGGCCTGGGGAGGAAGAGAGGCCGAGGAGGGTGTTGGGGCAGTGGAACGACTCTGTATGGCACTCTAATGGCAGACACATGTCACTATGCATTTGCCAACCTACTGGAGCTACAGCGCCCAGAGTGGAGACCCTGACATGACCTCCGCACTGAGGTGACAGAGACGTGCCACTGTAGGCTCATCCACCGTAATCAATGTCCCACTCTGGCCGGCGACATGGACACTGTGGGAGGCTGGGAGTGGGGGCAGGGGCATATGGGAAATCCGTTATCTTCCTCTCAATTTTGTTGTGAACCTAAAACTGTTCTAGAAAGTAACATTTGTTGATTTTCAATGTTGTGTCCTTATATTTACATAAATAAACAAGGCAATCAAAAACTCCTGATAATCCCCTGTTGTCCAGGGTTAGGAAGAAACCAAAACCCTTCATGAGAAAGGAATTAAGGGGCATCCATGCTGACCGCCGTGCACTTGGGGAAGCTTTCTGTGCCACCTGCTTGCACCTGAAAATGCCCAATCGCGGAGGCGCCCATCTCCAGGTGTGCTATGCATCGCTCGTAGAAACCCAGCTTGGCGGCCTCTGATCACACAAGGAGCCTCTAGCCCAAGACACGTGGGCTAAAGAAATACAAAGTTAATACCAGTTTTAATGAGGCCATGTGACATCTGGCGTCCTCCAAACACTAGGCGCCTCATGTGGACCAGTGTCGAGGGGCTTCCCTAACTGCAAGTTCTGGGGCTCCCCCCAGACTCACTGGATCAGAGACCAAGAGTCTGCACTGCGGCCACTCCTGAGTCACACGCTGCAGAGGGGACATCACGAGCTCTGCTTCACGCAACAGCTCCAGGCTGTGCTGGCACCCTGGTGGGGCGGCTACGATGTCCCCCCTTTTACCCTCAGAGTATCCCAGTTAGAACAACACTCCAACACTCTAGAGATGAATGATCTAAAGCTTAATTGTGCCTTACATCTTCTGATAACCCTCTTTGTGTGTTTTGTGCCACAAGTCAGGGCACTTCAGAAACCAAAAAGGACGCACAGCAGACCACACATCCTTCTTTGCTCTCCTTTCAATCAGACCGTGCTGTGAACCTCCTGCAGCACAGGGGAGTGGGCAGAGGCCAGGTGTGTGTGTGTGTGTGTGTGTGTGTGTCGACATCTGCCTATGTGTCTGTATGTGTTGGGGGTGTGTGTGTCTGTGTGTCGATGTCTGCCTAGGTGTCTGTGTATGTGGGGGGTGTGTGTGTGTGTGTCGATGTCTGCCTATGTGTCTGTGTGTGTGGGTGTATGTGTGGGTTTGTCTGTGTGTCAATACCTATGTGTCCGTGTCGGGGGGGGTGTGGGTGTGTCTGTGTGTCTGCCTCTGTGTGCCTGTGTGCGTTAAGTCTGTGTGGGTATGTGTATGTGTGTCTGTGTGTGTTGTCTGTGTGGGTATGTGAATGTGTGTGTCCATGTGTGTCTGTCTCTGCATCTCTGGATCTATATCTGTCTGTGTGTATGTCTGTGTCTATACATTTGTGCGTGTGTATATGTATGTGTGTCTTTATAAAATACCCTAAGCATAAAGAAACTGAATCGAGGAAAATCTGGAAGGGCCCCCGGGAGTGAGTGGACACCGTATGGCCACAGCATGTCTATGGCTAGCATCCCCACAGCAGAAGCAGCCCAGTGCCCATGCCCTGAGCATGTCTTCCTCCATACTTCTCTGCTGACCATACGGGGCGGCCTGGCCCAAGGCCCACGTGCCCTGGCTCCTCCCGCCTCCTCCAGACCCCTGCCCCTTTTCAAGCCTGCTTGCAGACCTTGCCTCCTGCCCCACAGACTCTGAGGGCACAGTGCGCTTGGACTACCTCTGGGTCCAGCACACACCCAGCGCAGGCACCAGATGGTCTTTAAAAGAAATAAATCCCTAAGTGCGAAAGGCAGAAGACCAGACCAACCCATAATCACTCATTAATAAAGAAGACCAGGCCAACCCATAATCACTCATTAATAAAGAAGACCAGGCCAACCCATAATTACTCCATTAATAAAGAAGACCAGGGTGTGGTGGCTCACCACTACAATCCCAGCACTTTGGGAGGCTGAGGAAGGAGGATTGCTTGGAGTCAGGAGTTTAAGACCACCCTGGGCAACATAGCAAGAACCCATCTCTACATAAATACATGCATTAAACAAACAGGCGAGGTGCAGTAGCTCACGCCTGTAATCCCAACACTTTGGGAGGCTGAGGCAGGAGAATCGCCTGAGCTCAGGAGTTCCAGACCAGCCTAGGCAACACGGCAAAACCCCATCTCTACCAAAAAAAAAAAAAAAAAAAAAAAAAAAAAAAAAAAAATTAGCCAGGTCTGGTGGCACACAGCTGTAGTCCCAGCTACTCAGGAGACCAAGGTGGGAGAACCGCTTGAGACAAGGAGGTGGAGGCTACAGTGAGCCAAGATTGCATCGCTGCACTCCAACTTGGGTGACAGAGCCTCCGTCCCGTGTCTGATGCCAGCGTGACTTCACAGACTCGCCCAGACCTCCTGGAGGCCTGGTGCAAGCTCACTTCCCTCTGCTGGGCCTGCTTTCTTAACAGTAAACTGTACATACCAAAAGGCCCTTCCTCCGGCCCACGGGGCTCCCTGGGCCCCGTGATAACAGGTGGACTCCCTCTGGGTCCCCACGGCCCCAGCACCAGCTCAACCAACTCGTATCTCCCTGTCTAGTCAGTCTTGTGCTTGTGTCTCCCCAGCCACTGCAAGACTCCTGACCCCAGGGGCAGGCAGAGGGCATGGCCTGGCAAGACAAGGACTCAGAAGGACCTGAAAACGAGCATCTTGCGTGCTAACGCCAAGCCGGAGTAAAGGACCCACAACGGCGCTGTTCCCACAAAGGCTCTGACACCAATAACGCTGTTCTCGTAGTCACTGACGAGCCAGAACGCTCGCACCCCTCCGGAGCCCAGCACACGGGGCTAACCCCACACATTATAGCTAAGAAATCCACTGGCAACTGAGCTCACTAGAAGAGCGCCCAAAGACTTCCTGGAGAAGATGACCTTCCTGCTGGTGAAGTCACAGCCAACTGCAGGACGCTGGTGGCAAGGCCCCTGCCCCACAGGCTAGAGCATCACCTCACAACTCCTGGGCTCTACTGGCTGGCACCACACTCAATTCTGGAAGCCATTTTTCCATCTGCAAAGGCAAACCTCAGACTTACCAACAGCTGTGGGATCCTACCAGGAACTCCCAGGACCTGTGAGGCAGGGCACATGCCTGGCAACTGGCTCAGATGCCCCAGAACCACGTCATTCAGAAAGGCCACACACAGCTGGACAACGTGGTGCCTGCCCCTACCTCGAGAGGCTGTGTGGGTGGATCCAGTGGGAGCAGGCAGCAGGGTAATCCCCCCCGATCCCCTTCCTGACCCCATTTCAGAATGGGCCAGGGAAGCTCAGTTTTTCTCCACTAGACACTGTTCTATCCCCTAAACAACTGGCGGGGAGCCACGCTCGCTGATATGGTCGTGGGTGTGGGGGGAGGCCGCAGTTCACCAATACTCTTCCTGACACCACCCCAACACCGACAGAGCACAGGACACTGAGTGTATATACACAAGTGTGCACGCAACACACACCTGCACACGCACATGCACTCACACACGTCCATGCAACACACACCTGCATGCACACACATGCACTCACATCTGCATGTGCAACACACTTGCATAGACACATGCACTCACATGCACGCAACACACACCTGCGTGTACACACATGCACTCACACTTGCGTGTGCAACACACACCTGTGCACACACATGCAATCATACCCGCGTGTGCAACACACACCTGTACACACACATGCACTCACATCCGCATGTGCAACACATACCTGTGTACACACACCTGCAATTACACACCCGTGCACGCAACACACACCTGCATACACATGTACTCCCACCATGTGCCACACACACCTGTGTACACACACACACACATGCACACACACGTGTGCATGCAACACACACCTGCATACACACATGCACTCTCACCCGTGCATGCAACACACATCTATGTACACACGCACTCACACCCGTGTGTGCAACACACCTGTGTACACACATGCACTCACACCCGTGTGTGCAACACACCTGCGTGCACACATGCACTCACACACGTGTGCACGCAACACACCTGCGTACACACATGCATGCACACCCACGTGTGCCACACACCTGCACACACATGCACTCACACACGTGTGCATGCAACACACCTGTGTACACACATGCACACAAAACGTGCAACACACCGCACAGATGCACTCACACACGTGTGCACGCAACACACCTGCGTACACACATGCACTCACACCCACGTGCGCAACACACACCTGCGCACATGCACTCACAGCTGCGTGTGCAACACACACCTGCGTACACACACATGCACTCACGTGTGCACCCAACACGTAGGCTGAGCTGAAAGGGTCTCAAAAATTTTCATTTTCATTGACCTTCCTGATCTTCAAGAACTATATAAAGACAGGAAATGCAGTCTTCTTGGTTGCCATATTCTAATCAGAAATTCATACAATCATGATTATGAAGCCTACTGACGCAGGTCAGGACAGTCCCCAAAATACACTAAAGCCAAAATCTGAACAGAAAGTAATGTGTGAGGTGTTTACCAGCTCACGTGCTACGGCTGATCTCACAGACCGGGCTCAGCCTCCCAGTGCACCCAGAACCTCCCCTCCTACCATTTCCTCCACTTCCACGCCAGTGCATCTCCCGCCCGGGCTACCACAGGAGAGTCATGACTGGTTTCACAGCTTCCACCCTTACTCTCAGTGCCCGCTCTCAATACTGTGAACAGGGTGGTCTCTTACAACACCGAGTCAGACCAGCCATTCCTCATCTCACGGGGTCCCACCTGGCTCCCCAATCCCTTCCGGAGAGCCTGCCAGCCCAGCCCAACCACAGGGCCCTTGCCACATGGCCCCTGCAAGCCTCAGGCCCTCAACGCCACTCCTGCTATATCCTCTGCCCGCTGCCCCTCAGTGGTGGTGTCCTAGGCACGTCGGTCAAACAGCCTCCCCGCCAGGGCTCCCTGGAGCTGAGTTCCAACACGACCCCAAGCTTTCCCCCTTCCCTCCACAACACCAGACGGAAAGTAAACAACAGTGTAAACAGGCAAAGGCTAGTGACAATTTACAGATAGTAAATACTCCTTAATACTGCATCGAATCAAATTACTACTCCACTTTCCAAATTTTAAGGGTTAAGCTGTTACGATTTGAAATAAGACACCTTTTTAAACAGAATCCCTCTTCATCTTCTACTAAAACAAACTGTTACCTAAATATCAACAGGAAGAAGATGCAGTGTCTGACACGTAGCAAACACGCGAGAAAAGCTCATTTAAGAGGGAATCACATGAAAACAAGGACACGCTGCCCCCAAAAGAAAATATTCCCTGCACCACTGAGCTTCTGAACAAAGTTTTGCTCATCTCCCTTCTTAACTATATATAGTCTCCTTGATTTGCACAATCAGCTGACTAGGTTTTTGGATTTTTAATTAAGAGGCAATGAGGGGTGTGCCCTTCTTCCCAAATGCTCAAGCACTGACCTGGTGTGTGCGCCAAGGTCCGAAGGACGCTTTGGCTGCCATGGAAACGGCGGCATGCTTCTAGCCTGCGCAGCCCCTGAAATCTCAGCTGGGAACTCAGGAAAATCAGGCGCCAGTGTCGACCTGAAATGCCCGTAAGTCCTAGGATAAACTAGGTCTCCTCTGAGTCTCTGTTACTTTAGGAGCAAACCCAGGTACAAATAAACTCAGCCGGTCACCCGCAGCGTGGGAGAGGCAGGTCGCGTGTTCCTGACAGCAGGCAAAGCAGCTAAATGGTATCAAAACATGGAAGCAGAAACCCTCACATCACACACATATAATCAAGAACTGACCTCACAGACAGGGCACAATTTAGGGATACCACTAATGACTGCCAAGATGGAATTAGACCTTTTGATGGTACTTCCATGTAAAATCAAGTCAAATCAAAGTGGTTTCCAGGTCCTGAACTTATCCGCAAGCAGAAAATTAGTGAATATAGTGCTACAAAAGTGAAAACTGGAAACAGCTAACTGTCCAATGATACAGAGCTCTTTCAATTATGGTATGCACTCAGGACACACAACGTCCGTGTGTTTGAAGGGAAGTATGATGGATATTTCGGAAATGTTAAAGTCAAAGCTCGTTTTTTAAAAATGTAAAGTTTGAGCCAGGCACGGTGGCTCACACCTGTAATCCCAGCACTTTTGGAGGCTGAGGCGGGCGGATCACGAGGTCAGGAGATGGAGACCATTCTGGCTAACACGGTGAAACCTCGTCTCTACTAAAAATACAAAAAATTAGCTGGGTATGGTGGTGGGCGCCTATAGTCCCAGCTACTCAGGAGGCTGAGGCAGGAGAATGGCATGAACCCGGGAGGCGTAGTTTGCAGTGAGCCAAGATCATGCCACTGCACTCTAGCCTGGGCGACAGAGCGAGACTCCGTCTCAAAAAAAAAAAAAAAAAAAAAAAAAAGTACAGCTTGGGCCGGGTGTGGTATTTCACGCCTGTAATCCCAGCACTTTGGGAGGCCGAGGTGGGTGGATCACCCAAGGTCAGGAGTTCAAGACCAGCCTGGCCAACATGGTAAAACTCAGTCTCTGTTAAAAATACAAAAGTTAGCCAAGCGCGGTAGCGGGAGCCTGCAATCCCCGGTACTTGGGAGGCCGAGGCAGGAGAATCGCTCAAACCCGGGATCAAAAAAAGAAAAAAAAGTAAAGTATGGGTGAACGACGAAAGCTTACATATGGCCTTGGCCTGGGGCTAGATTTATTCCTACTTTCTAAGACCAAGAAAACACCAAAACCACCATGGGACCCTCTCCCCTTCACTCTCCTCAATACCAGGGGTTCTGCCTGGAAGTAAGGCTGAAGGTCAGCCACCTCGAGGGACAGAATGGGTCACTTCTACCACTTACTGGATGGCATGGCACGGCTGAGCCACTAAAAACATGGGCTAAAGACGACACTTTCAACAGGGTATCTCATGATGCTCTGCGGCCCTTTGCAAAACCCTTCTACTTTCTCGTGGACCCCTTGTGTAAACTCACAATAGGGGTTCACCACAAGGAAAAGGGGGCCTCAGGGGCATTCCAGTTCAGAGAGCCACTGCAGATGGGAGACAGAAGAGAGGGCAGAATGGTCACTTCCTCTTCGTGCTTTCCTGTCTCCATGCAGGGAAGTGGCTGGACAAGTCTAGAGGAGGTGGTGTCAGCGAGAGCCAGCTCTGAAATCCCCCAACCACATTGGGGCTTCGACTAAAAACCCACGGAACATCTCCCCTCCTCTACGAGACAGGAGTCGTCCCATAACCTCGTGGTCCCCCATTTTCTGTGATGAGGAACGTCAGTCTAGAGTTCAGTGAGTAGCCCCTTGTTTATCTGGAAAAGTCAGCTGTTCAGAACCAAGCATTTTCTTGGGATTATGGACAGCAGCCATGTTCAAGATAAACAGTATCACCTATGGAATTAATTGGAACAGTCCCGAAGTCAACAAAATGACTTCTTAAAATTGGAGTCTTAGTTAATACGTATCAAAAACCTTAAAATGAGTACAACTTTTGATCCCAAAATTTCACCCTTTCAAAGCCACAGGAAGCCAGGCCTGGTGGCATGCTCCTGTGGTCCCAGCTATTCCGGTGGCTGAAGCAGGAGGATCACTAGAGCCCTGGAATTCGGGGCTGCAGTGAACCATGACTCCACCTCTGAATAGGTGACGTGCTCTAGCCTGGACAATACAGTGAGACCCCGTCTCAAAAAAAACAAAACAAAACAAAACAAAAAAAAAACACAAAACACTACAGAGCAATGCTTACTACACCTTAAATGTCCAAAAAAGATTGGTAAAATAAAGTATGGCATATCCACATAAAAATCATGATGAACGACAATTTGTTGACATGCAAATATACTCACCCACTATTAAGTTTAAGCAGGTTATAAATCAAGTGTACATTATAATCACAATGAGTTCTTTAGAAAGGTACGGATGCAGATAAAAAGGTGTTATTTCTGCATGTTTCATAGAGTCTTTCTGCTCCTACAGCACCTAAACTTTACTTGTTTTTTTTCTTTTGAGACGGCGTCTTGCTCTGTCACCCAGGCTGGAGTGCAGTGGCTCAATCACGGCTCACCGCAGCCTCCACCTTCTGGGCTCAGGCAATCCTCCCACTTCAGTCTCCCAAGAAGCTGGGACTACAGGTACGTGCCACCACACCTAGCTGATTGTTTGAGATGGGATCTCACTATGCTGCCCAGGCTGGTCTTGAATTCCTGGGCTTAAGTGATCGATCCTCCCTCCTCAGCCTCGCAAATCGCTGGGATTACAAGTGTTAGCCACCTCGCCTGGCCAAATTTACTTTTAATTAAAACAAACAAACAAACAATAAATTACCTTTAAAAACAGATTCTCTGGTTCCCTGTCCAACATCACACAAGTCTGGATACATGATAGGACATTCAGGAGTGTTTTAAGATGACTTACTGAATCTCAGATGGCCTAGACATTCCAACAGAGGCTTGCGATGTGAGCAGCTCCTGGAGCTCAGCAGGGAGAGTGAGTCTGAAAAGCTGACTGCACTGAGGTGCTGGTGGGTTCAGCTATTTGGTACAGAAACACTACAGAGCCTTCCCCAATCTGGGGAAGCCTTCCCCGATCTGGCATCAGCATGAAAGGGGCAGGTCCATAACCCTACCCAGGAAAACAGCAGGTTCCTCCCAAATGTTCTTGAAACCCGGGTGCTATTCATTCCTCCAGGATCCTTGGTGGGGATTTCACTAGGACTCTGCCCCAGTGTCGCCCACGCCTCTGCACAGCACTGCACTCACAGGCATCCATGAGTCAGCCCCGACTACAAGGCACTGAGCCTACCAGGGAGAAAGGAGTACACTGCTCTTTTCCCTTCTTTCCAGGCTGAAGGAGACCACAGGACATGGCCCGCCACAGGCCCACACGGGCTCGGAAGCTCTACTTCTTGTCTGAGTAGTTTACAGCATCCTCCCTGCCTGAGGCCTAGACAGCGCTGGACTCCCACGGCCAAACGCCTCACGTGGGCTCCTCAGCTGAATACATCAACGGGCACCTTTCCAACTCATTAATTCCTAGGTGCTGACGTCCCCCCAGCCTAAGCACTGCCCTCCAGGATTGGATGGCCTCCTGCGAGCCAGCATAGGACGTCACCTCCAGCAAGCTCCCAGCAGCAAGGGAAGGCAGGCAGAGCCCTCGGACACCTGCTAGCCAGGCTCTGAAGGATGCCCAGCACAGGGGTGAGGAGCCTGCGCCGCCTTCTACAGACGGGTGCGCCACAACAGCAATGGGCAATGCAAAGCCACACACGCTGGCCACACGTGGACACACATCGTTTTGTCTGCATCCTGTGACACTGGTGAACTTCATCAGAATCCTCCTCATCTGGGGACACGAGGCGGTTTCCGGTCCGGCGAGGACTGGAATGAAAGGACCATCATGGGCTACCAACAAGACCAATTTCAGAAATGTCAACTGATCCCTGCCCGAATATTAAAACCTTGCTAAGCGCTGGACGAAGGTTCATGAAGCTGACACTTAACAGTGTTTAAACCTAGAAAAATAATTAAGCCAAGCTACTTTGGTCACAATGGAGTCCTCAAATTCATCAATAAACCGCATTTACTTTATGTGAACTTCAAATGACAGTGAGACCTGAAAGCTTATCACAGATACCACATGTGCTAAAATAAACACGATTAATGTATTTTAGATGTTTTAGATTATACTGTTAGTTCACCAAAAAGTCAATCCTTTTACTTAAAAAAAGAAAAAAAAGTCTTTAAATTGTGTTATCTTTAAACTTTTTTTTTTTTTTTGAAACACAGTCTTGTTCTGCTGCCCAGGCTGGAGTGCAGTGGCATGATCGCTCACTGCAAGCTCCGCCTCCCGGGTTCACGCCATTCTTCTGCCTCAGCCTCCACAGTAGCTGGGACTATAGGCGCCCGCCAGCCACTACGCCTGGCTAATTTTTTTGTACTTTTTTAGTAGAGATGGGGTTTCACGGTGTTAGACAGGATGGTCTCAATCTCCTGACCTCATGATCTGCCTGCCTCAGCCTCCCAACGTGCAAAAAAAAATTTTTTAAGAGATGAGGTCTCACCATGTGGTCCAGGCTGGAATGTAGTGCTCAATCATAGCTCATGGCTGACCTCAAACTTCTGGGCTCAATCAATCCTCCAGCCTCAGCCTCCCAAGCAGCTGGGAATACAGATGCATGCCACCATCCATGCCTGGCTTATAAGTCACTGTTTTAAATACAGTTCACTTCTCATCTGCGAATAGTTCCAGGACACACCCTTACACTTTTGCACCTGCCTCAGCAGCCTCTGCAGCAGCCCCCCCACGGCCCCAGCACCAGGCAGCTGAACTGAGCTCCCGCGGCACATGGGGAGCCTGGGCTGAGGCCACACTCGCGAGACAGTGGGTTTCCCCAAAGGGATCTCAGTGCAACCCAAACAACTGAGCCAACAGGGACTCCTTGGCCTGTGAAACCCACGAGGACACTGGCGAGATGGGGGTGAGCACCTGTGGTGGAGGTGGGGCGGGCTGGCGGCCAGCCGAAGGACAGACAGGCCTCCGCCCCCTGGCCACCAGCAGCTGATTGCTGACCACAGCCCCCAGGGGCAGTGCAGGTGAGCAGGTGGGGGAAATAAAGGAACCACGAGTGAGCAGGAAAATGCAATGCAGTCAGCTGATCAGAGAGGAAGCCGGGCTCCTTGCTAACGTCTCAACAGGGCACAGAAGCACCCGCAAGCGAGTGGGCGGCACTGCAGGGCGCAGCGGGGCTGCTCAGACCTGCTGGGGGCATCCTCTGCCCCGGGCTCTGTCCCTGCTGCCCCCAGGCACATTTCACGGCCAGGCTGCTGGGTCCCAGGGCTCCAGCCTCCAGGACAGCCCACCTCAGCCTGCTCTGTCCCCTTCAAGGTCAGATCAGCCAGGCCCCAGCCCCCACTCTGGCCTCCAGCCTGTGGGCACAGTTTCTCTCCACAGGCTCTGCTGGGTCTGGCTTCCAGACCTTCCAGCTCCAGCCTTCACCCCACAATCCCCACCTCTGTGACGGCTCCCACATTCTCTGGAACCCACCTCCAGGTTCTGCTGGTTCTCCTCTCGCCTCCTTTCCCCACGCAGCCTGGGAAGGAAGGGCCGATGCTCATGGGAGCCCCTGTGGCCTCGGGGCCCTGGCTGCGTCCCCACTGTGCCAAGCGCCCTTTCCTTGCCTCCCATCCGCCTACTCAGAAGCTCAGGATGGCTGCCAGGTGAAGGAAACAGTTCTGGAGGGGAGCCAGGACAAGTCTGGCTTTACTGAAAAGTGCCATCCGCAGGACAGACTCTTAGCTGACTGTTTGAAGGAGCAAGCTGGCTATCAGTGTAACTTTCCTTTACACCTGAAATCCTGCGGACCACACCTCAACGCCCTCTACCCCATTCTTACATCTGCCACTTGCTCTTTTACATATGTTGCAAGTCTTTGATGACGGAGGCCAGCTTTCCCTCTGGAAGGAGATGCCTTCAGTTGTAAACCGACAATTCATAAAAAGTTGGGGGCTTCGAGTACACAATTCCGCATTCCCAAGAAGCCTGCCAATCACGCAGTGGAAACACCTGACCGCATTGCGCACCCCTCCCTGGCCAGGCTGCCCTCCCTGGCACACGCCCTGTGCTGGCCAGCAACAAACAAAACCCACACGAACAAAGGAGTCTTTACAAGAACAGCCAAAACAATTCCATCTGCAAACAAAAACTAACTGCAGAATTAAAGGCTGCAAGTCCAAACACAATCTGGCTATTGTAAACAGTGCCTCAGTTTATCAATGTAACAATAACTCTTTCAAAGATTAATAAAGTACCCCCCAAATACTCAGCACTCTAGCATTGTTAAGATACTTTGGAGGATAAATATTAGCTTGGGACTCGCCTACATGAGAAGTGAAAGCTGCCAAGGCAGCAGTTCTAAAGCAAGAACCAGCGGCGGCGGCCACAGGGCAGCGAGGCACTGGCCCAGGCACTGCTTCCAGCCTTGCCGCGCACAGTTCAACTCCCCAGGCACCTCTCCTTGCACCCAGCACCACACTGGCCCCTCGCCCCGCGTCACACTCCGCATCCAGCCCCCTGCGAGCTGAGCAGCAGGACTCACCTTGGGCACCATGAGTGAGACGGGGCAAGGGTGCCAATCCTCTGGGCCCCACATGCCCCCTGCCCACGCTGTCCTGGGGTCACCGGCTCATGAAGGCGGGGCTGCGATTCTGTCTCCTGGATCCCTGATGGCCAAGTGCCTGGCAACAGATAAGCCACCCACAGCAAACAGAAATAGGTGGAAAATGAACTTAGAACTAAAAGGAGAGGTTTTAAGATGATTGTTGGAATAAAAGGGAACAAAGGAGCATTCAAGCTCAGATTTGATTCCAACTAACTTTCTTTAAAGACAGTTAAGTAGCCTGGGTAACCAAATGCAACATGGTGCTGGGGCCAACTCTGAGGCAGTGGGTCACACGCCATCAGCAATCCCAGGTGGAGACTCCAAACAGCCAGGCTGAGTGGGTGCTGGGCTGGCCCACCCTCTGCAGGGTGTGTTTTTGCCCCACCCATAACTCCACCACGGGGGTCTTTGTCTGCGTAATGCGACAGTGTGCAGCTCCACACACACAGGAAGCAAGCTGCCAGGACAGAGCCCGACTCGCACAGGCAATTGGAATCCTCCCCAACAGGTGGGTGTGCAGAGAACAGGGCCCTGTCCAGGCACCTCCCGAAGGACTGTCTTAGCACGACCTTGCTTCTCACAGGGGAGGAAAGGGAAAAGGGCCTCGTGAGGTCTCCGCAAGACCAGGCTGTGCGTCCTACACCAGGCTGCCTTCATCCTGCACACAGTCCTGCTCAAAGACAGTGGGGTCCAGGCATCCTCTCGGCATCGCACGAGCTCCCCTGGTGTAGAGAAATGGACTTTAAAAGTCTGAATGCGTCTCAGCCAAGTGTGGTGGCTCCCGCCTGTCATCCCAGCACTCTGAAAGGCCAAGGCGGGTGGATCACCTGAGGTCAGGAGTTCGAGACCAGCCGGGCCAACACAGTGAAACCCTGTCTCAACTGAAAGTACAAAAATTAGCTGGGCGAGGTGGCGGGCGCCTGTAATCCCAGCTACTCGGGAGGCTGAGGTAGGAGAATCACTTGAACCCAGGAGGCGGAGGCTGCAGCGAGCCGAGATCACACCACCGCACTCCAGCCTGGGGGACAGAGCAAGACTCCATCTCAAAAACAAAACAAAACAAAACACTCTGAATCAGTCTCCTACAGTAGCTGTGACGGTGACGGGATCAGCCCTCAGTTTCCCCACCTGTAAATGCGAGCAACACTGCGAGTATTGTAAAGGGCAGGTGGTGACACACTGCGGTGCCTGTCACAGCAGGCTCTCGTGGACAGAGCGGTTGCCATTGGCCTTAAAGCTCTGCGGCAGCACATGGCACCTCGACTGCTCTCAGAGACAAGGTAGTGTCAACTAAGGTGACTTTCTGAAATAGCCTTAGGATGAGTCAAATCCTTGGTTCGATACATGACAGTGTTTGCACATACACAGACTCAACCTGAAAGACCACAAACACAGGACGATCTAGCGGAAAAGCAGCAGCTACTAAACATGGTCTAATTTTTGTTTCAATGGCTCAAAAGAATAAAAGAATCATCTAATAATGATACCATTAGTTTCATGAGGATTTTTACCCAGTTGTCACTAAAAGGGATACATTTTTGGTTTGGAAAACGAAAACCTTAGGTTAGTAAGTGCTTCGCATTGGTTATCTGAAAGCCAGTGAAAGCCTAGCCCTGCCCCAAGCTGCAAGGCACCTTTCCTAACGCCAGGACAAATGGCTGGCGAGGACATGGGTCGGCCATGGGCCTTCCAGGACTGACCTCCGATTCCTTATTTGGAGAAACCCAGAGCAAATCGAAGGACGCATGGGAACCTCCTTTGGAAGCAGGACGATCGTCAGAAATACAGGGAGGCCCAGGTCTCAGGATGCCGAGGATGGAAGGAGCATCCGAGCTGATTCTGCCCAACCTCAAACATGCAGGGCAGAAACGGAGCCCGGGAGACCAAGGGGGGCCCTCAGCAAAGAGGACAATGACACATGAGCAGAGCCGACCTGACACTACGCTCCCCCTGCCTTCCAAGGTGGCCCCACGATGGAGTTTCCTTGCATTTCCTGAAAACCGGCCAACTGCTCTAAACGAGTCTGAAGAAGACTCCACAAACTTAAGCAGCTACTCCTCACGCTCACCGGCGAGGCGGCCCCGCCTCCACCAAACTGCGCTTCTGAGCCTTCCTCTCCATCGCTGCCCTCCCCCTGGGCCGCCGCTCAGGGGCGCTGCACTCAGCTCACACGGCCCCGTGCAGAGCTCGTGGATGCAGCCCTCCCTTTCCCATGAACTCTGCACTCGCCTTCCCTCTGCACTTCACAACATTAAACTTCAACCCATCATCCAAGGCCTGGGCTATAGGTAACAGACGCCAAGAAGTCAACCACCTTCCCCGGGGCTGGCACTGCCTTCGCGATTTGGGACGATGTCACAAGAGTCTGCTGTACGCCTCCAGCGCCCGAACACGCGGCTGCAAGTCTGTGGGGCTGAGCTCAGCTCCCTTCCTGCTCAAGCGCCACAGTGACTTCTCGTCTGGGTGCCCAGAAGTGGGACTGGCTGGCATGTGAGTCAGAGATGCGGAGCAGGGGCCCCACGATGTCAGCATGGCCTCGTGCCCAGGCCATCAGGGGAGACCTGCACAGCCCTGCAGCAAAGTCGCAGACCGGCACCCTGCCTGAGGCTCAGCACCAGAGGCCGGCAGAAGTTTCTGGCAAAGCCTGAAGGGATAAAGAAGTGCCGATAAACCACCCCTACTGCCTCTGGAATGTTTGTGATTTTATGATTTTCTGCATCCAAAATTTGTCACATCACTGCTTCTCCTATCCCACAACCTCACAAACACGTGATTCCTTAAGTCCTGAGCTAGAAGCAGAACCTGTGAAGCCTGACTCTGGGGGGAGCCAAGGCTAAGACACCCCAAGAACACCGGAGCCTCTGCGAAGATGAGCAGGTAACCTCAGTACTTCTCTCTAAGGAGCACCAGTGGCAGTGCCTGGCCTCCTAGCAGGCCCAACAGTCTCATGTCCTGGGAAAGTTCCCTCCCAGCCCCAAAGCTCCAGGCCTACCTCTAGCTCCCAGTGCAGTGCGCCCTGGGACAGGTAAGGCAGCAGAGAGGAGAACCAACGAAGGTTTCTCACACTGTATCTCTGGATGTCCCAACCACTCCAGAAATCAATTCCAGGCATCAACATCGGTGTCACCCCTGTCTATGCTTCAGGCTAGTCCTAGGGGGCAGCAAGGGACAAAGGGCACCACGGGGCTGTGGTCAGTCAGCTTTTAGCCACCCAAGCACAAAGCCTCCAGGATCTTCCTACAGCGACTGCTAGGCAGCTTGAAGGAGCAGAAGGGAAGTGGCAGTGTGGGTACAGCCCAGCCACGCTTCCACGTGGACCCAGAAGAATCAACGGCAGCCAGGTTACAAAGGGAAACCTCTGGCTCCACCCTGCTCCCTACCATAGCAGGGCCCACGATGGCTGGACATTTGAAAACAGAAAACTCCCAGAACCAGCGCGTTACAAAGCACTTAGGGACATCAAAGCCCAGCTCTGAACATGAGCTCTACAGAAGGAGAGTTTCACCTACACAGACCCAAGCAGGCTCTGTGGAGCTCATGGCACCTGAAGAGGCTGAGGAAGCCTGAGACGCGAAGTCTTCCTGCTCATCTTAATGGCACGAGCTTTCTTTAACTAGGACTGCTGATGTATGTTCTCCACTGGCTTTCACATACACATTATGCAATTTGCTTCATGACTCAGTGATCATTTGATGACAGTCACCTTCCCCAAAACTACCCACACCTAGATCAATTGTGTACCATCAAGTCATGAAGACTCTGAGGTCTATGATGTAAGAAGGACAGCCCAAAAGAGAGCTCGGCTAGTGGGCACAGGGACCTCGGGCCTCGAGAGCAAAGAACAGGTGGCCACAGGGCCAGGGCGGCAGTGTGTGCTTGAGGGGACCCGCCCAGCGCCCACCCCGGCCAGTGCGGGTCTCTCCTCGAACCAGCTCAGGAGGGAGGGGCCGCCCCCAGCACTCCACGGCCATCCGGGGATGGAAAGTTGGCGGGGCTGATGAGGACGGCTGGTGTCTATAAAAATGTTTCTCCCAGGAGGGCCGCTGAAAACAGAGACTCTGAGATACTCTCATTCTTTTCCTTATTTGCCACTCTGAAAAATAAGCCGTTCTTCCTATTCTGAAATGGAATACAGGTCAAAACCTCCTACGGTGAACAGTGACCCAAAGAAAAAGATCACTAGATCCAAAATATTTCTAGTTTGGCCAGTGGCCCCAAGTAACTCTACTCTGTTTATTTGGTTAGAGCAAAGTTCTCCTGGGGGATGAAACGCCTAACCCAGTACGAAGCCTGCCCGTGTCTGCCGGGTCCCAGGAAGAAGGACTGAAGGGCAGGAGGCTCCTTGCCCCTCCCCACCATGGGAGACCCTTCTGTGTCCCTACCAGCGCCTGATAGTGGAAGAGAACAGCTGCTCGTGCCCCCTGCCCCGCCCCCGTTCCAGTAACGGCTGACATTTAGGAGCTCTCTGTCCCAAGCGTCCGCCGTGGCATGCAGAGCTGCCCCACACCCCGACTCCCCGGGGCCTCGGCCCCCAGCAAGGCCGGCTTGACAGGAACCAGCAGCCAGCAGAGGCCTGAGCAGAACAGGGTCCAGAGCTGGCAGTGGGGCTCGGGGTCGCTGGTTCCCAAGCAGGCTTCCCCCACCTCATGGGCAGCTTCTCCTCTCCAGGGGCCCAGCGGGGTCCAGCACAGACTGAGGGCAGGTGAAACGCCAGCTCCTGCCTTCAGCACGTGGTCATTGCCCCGCCCTGCCTGGAACAGCAGCCACCAGAGAGCGTCCACTGAGAACCATAACGCACCCACACCTCAGCGGCCATCCTCAGGTCACGGAGCCTCAAGGCTTCCTTTACTACTGTGGCTGAGATTCCTCGGCCTGCGCCTTGACGGGGCCTCGTCTATGTTGGAAGATAGGTGGTTCCCCCATGGGATCCCCAGTTACACGGGTTCGACCTTCTCTAAACCTTTACCGAATCCCCACTCCATGGTGACCGGCCTCGCACTTGGCCCGAGGTCACGATGTGTTGGCGTTTTTCTGTGGAAGGACCCCACTTCAGATAAGACCGGGGTATAAAGCCCACACGAGCAGTCAGCCTCTGACAAATGCATCTTTAAAAGTCCTGTGAGGTCTGCATTCCACCCACTGCACATCCATGGCCGCGTCCATTTAAACATATTTCCCCAAGAGACGCGCACCCCAAGTTAGGAAAGCGCCACCCTGAGATAACGAGGACCAACAGGACAAGACCGAGAGGCAGGAACACGATCCATGGCAGAAAGCACGACACCGGGCAGGGGTCTGCAAACGCCCCGTGCCCGCTTCTGACCGGCCCAGGGCACCTGAAGACATCCTTGGCTTTCGGTCTTTCCCGAGTGCATCCTAAAGATGGGAGATCATGAGTTCCGGCCCTGATCCCAGTAGGGCACCCTCAAGACCTCTGGAACCTGTATGGTGCTTCTCACATCAGAACAGAGCCAGGCATCTCCTTCACGCTGTTCCTCAGGAGAACCAGCAGCGTGAAGGGGCCTGCAGTTGCCTGGGGTGGGGGCAGACTCCAGCAGCACCTCATGGCTCTGTGGCTCTTGTTACTAACCCCACAGGTGTGGGCAGTCGCATTGCAGGGACCAAGGACACACTGGCTTCCCTCCCCTGGGGACTTCCTGGTCATGAGCTATGGCCAGAGGAGTCAAAAAGGCACAAGGGGAGACAGGCCCGGCTCCAGCCCTTCAGACGCGCAAGGCACTGGGCGCCCACAGCCCCTCCTCCGGAAGGTGAGGTACGGGCTTGTGACACCCTTCCTTCCCACGGGAGCCAAGGAGAATGGGTGGCGGTGGCGGTTTACTGCAGGTTCGGAAAAGGCCTCCACCCTCACCACCCTCCGTGAGACATGGGATTTGCGCCCTCAGGAAACTCACAGTCCGAGAGGTGGCCTCCCATGTGCGGTTGGTAAAAGCAGAGCCAGGGAAGCACAGACGCCTACCAGTATATCTTCCTGGTCCCTTTCCGGGCACCCTTTACCCACACTCCCTATTTAAACCACTCGGAAGCCTTTCCAGATGAAGGCAGGTACAAACTGAGGAATTTATACTTCACAAGAAAGTACTTCCCCATTGAGGAACATTTAAAAGAGTAATTGCGCTCACCTGCATTTGACCCTGCTTCCTGCTCATGCTTTCTTCAGAGCCCAACCCCCAGAAATGTGACCCCTCTGTTGTCAGCCGGGAGCCCCTAGGAACGGGTCAGGCCCCACCTTTAACTTTCCCACCTGTTTGCCTATTAGGAGCAGCCTCCACCCCATAGTGAAGAGGCCTCCAACCTCTCCCACATCTTTCCCCAGTTAAGTTCAAGACTCAGGAAAAACAGAAGCAGCTGCTCTTCACGAACTACTTTAAACCTTACAATGAAGCCAACCAAAATAACTCCACAGTTCAATGTCAGCTGCGGCGGGGAGGAGCTGCAGAGTTCTCTCGCCGTTGGCCATGGGGCTCCCTCCTGAACTCATCCTAGTTAGTACTTTTATCACTGAATCCTAAGACTATCAGAAAACATCCCAGGCCGACCAAGCACCATGTGACCTGGAGGAAGTCGCTTGACCACTCCAGGTCACGTGCAAGGCCTTAGGGTGTGAACAGAGCACCTTCCTGGTTCCTTCCACTTCTACACGCTTTCATTCTACAACTGAAAACCACACACGAAGGCGTGTGTATCATCACGAGAGAGAGGCCTTCAGAGCCCGGCAGCAACCTATAATAGACAGACTATAAACTCAGCACAGCTCACGCTTTCTTCAAAAGACTGATTTTAACAGGCAGGAGACATAACCGCAACTATGAGAACCTCTCCTGGCGGTTACTAACTTACAGCATCATGACTCAGCCGCTCTGATGGTCTGATAGGTGAGGTCACCTGGATACCACAGGTGTTTTCACAAGAGGAAATAACCCACAGGCAAGGCGCAGAGCACAGACTGTACCCCTGCCACGGACCGGCCTTCTCCCCAAAGTCCCTCGTCAACCCTTCACAGCAAGTCTGGAGTTTCGCTTTCCCACGGCCAGGACGCCGGGCTTCTGGCCTCCCTGGCTGACGGGACAATTACAGACAGTTGAGTACTGTCTTTAATATGAACACTGGCATGTCTTTAGCTAAAAAGGATCCTCTGTGCGGTATCTTGTCAGTCTAGTGAGAGAATGCTTTAGGCCGTAACAGGTGAAAAGTGCCTCCTCTCACTTGCCACTCTGTTCAAGAGCTGCCAAGGTATAGCAGGCTCTTTGCTGGGCAGAAGCAGGCAGCGGGTGGAACTGCTGGAATCTCCAGCATCTGCAGACAGGCCTCAGGGGGGCAGTGAGGAGACAGCTCTCAGACCTCCCAGGGCACAGTCCACAGGGCAGCACACAGGAGGGCCCGGGCCAGGGGCACCAGGAGGAAGATGGAGCTCAGGGAAGGAGCAGCTCCGTCTCGTACCCTCTTGCCCAGTCACTGAGGGGGACTAGATGGCTTTGCACTGAGCCCCACATTTCTCCCACCCTCCCTGCCTCTTCAAGCCCATGTCATGCCAGCAGCCTCCTTTCTGGCGGTGGCTCACACCTTGGGAGGCTGAAGCAGGAGGATCGCTTGAGTCCGGGAGTTTCAGGCTGCAATGAAACATGATCCTGCCACTGCACTGCACTCCAGCCTGGGCGACAGCCTTGAGTATGTCTTAAATGTTTCAAGACAGACTGGGAATTCATATTCACGCTGCCCTTCAGAGCCTCGAGGGCTGCCCTTGAGCAACTCATTCAAAATCTGCAGGAGAAGGCTGGCGGCCCAGTGTGAACCCAACACTAGAAATAGAAAGTTCCCAGAAAAGGAGGTGCAAATGGCACTCAGAGATGTTCAAGCTCACGTCCAGTAAATGTAAATTGCAAGTGCACCAGTATGCCACATTTTCACAAACGACACAGTGACCACCACGGGACAAGGCTCCAGGCAAACGCCCTGACCGTGTCTGACGGGGACCACGCCTGGTTGGCCCGCCCATGAGAAGCACCCTTCTCCTGCCCCATCAAGTTAGATCTTCTGGAGCCCAGCTAGTCTACACACAGGAATTTCTCCTACAGGCCTACTTCACACAGCCAGGGACCTGTGTACTGACTACGGTGTTGTCCTGTCCTGCAGGACTGAGGCAGCCAGGGCCCAGCGAGCGGCAGTGAGCCGGGTCGCACTGCCTGAGGTCTGTGCTGGACACACAGCAGGGACTGGACGGGACCCTTGCTCTTGTGGCACTCACGTGGGGTGCCGGCCCTGGTTATTTCATGCAGAGCCACTGGTGGGTTGGGGAAGATGAGGGCAAGGGGCACAGTCCCCGTGTACCCACATTTTCTGTGGGACTCCCTGTCCAAATGCAGATGGCCAGGCAGCTGGCACAGCAGGAGAACTTGGGGAGCAGTCTGGGCTGCAGTGAGAGATGAGTCAGTAACATGGGGGTGCTAATCCTTGGGTGTGGGTGGGAAAAGAGGTCCAGGAAAGGATCCCAGCTCCCAAGAGGGAGGCAGAGGCAGGAGATGTGGTCCCAGAGGAATAAGCAGGGCCTCAAGCCAGCCATGAAACCAGCCAGGTGCGTGATGGCGTCAGGGCCTGGGGAAGAGGATGAGCGGAGGCAGGCGGTGCCAGGGAGCAGTGGGCACAGAGGCCAGGGCGAGAGCAGGAGGGGCAGAGGCGGGGATGGAGTGGGAGTGCACGCTGCACTTTCGAGAAGGGGTGAGAAACAGGGCTGCTGCTTGGGGGACTTGGAGCCAACAGGGGTTGTACTTTTGTCCTTCTTAGTGACAGACATTAAATCCTGCACTGATCAAAACCTAAGTCCCAAAACTTAGTTCCCCTTCACTCACTCACCCCTTCCATCTACGACAGTCGTCTGGAGTGAAGTCTTTGAGATAACAAAGATGTTATCTCAACCGTGGCTCAGCATTCAAACAAGGATTCTAATCTTTCAGGGCTCCAGATGGGAAACAGATTGCTGAGAATTATCAGTTTTATTTGAAGAGTGCAGAGGGGCGATTTTTACAAATGGGTATGACTGGGTTTTCCTTGGGCAGAGAAGAGCAGTTGGCCTGCTGAGAAACCAGCTTCCTACTCTGGCAAACGCCATGATGGAAAGGGTCAGCTTCCTGTAGTAAGAGGAGCTAAGAGGCCGGGGCCAGAGGGACCTTCAGGGGGCCCCTGTGGCTGGGGCCTCTGCAGAGGGGGGCTCAGGGAGGCCAGGAGTGAGGGCTAAAGAAAGCCCATGGCCCAGGGTCTTCCAGCCCAGCCCAGGGAGCACTCCAGGTAAGGCAAGGCCTCACCACTCTCCAAGGCACCACCACCCTCGGTGGGCTCAGCACTAGAAGCCCACCAAGCGCCACCTCTGCCCTGGAGGCCCCGGACACTGGAGCGGGGTGCCCCTGGCCCTACAGCTTCAGATCCCAGATCTCAGTCCCCTACAAGGCATGCAGTCCCTCACTTCAGCAGGGAAAATGAGCTAGCAGAGAACTCTGATATCCGGACGTCGCCCTACAAAGAACTTTAAAGAAGTAAAAAGCAAAAAACATACTATGTTACATTATACTAGACAGTACAACCATTACACATCCTATGTATAACTATACATGTCCATGTATCATAATACATACACACAGATATTATACATGATCTATATCTTCTATGGTAATCAAATACTGCACCGTGTATAAAGCAATCTATTTTTTAAGTGCGTGGTGCACATCTGGCTGTGAGCTCACCACACGTGCAGGTGTCTGACCCCAGGCTCCTCTCCAGTATTCCTCAGCACTCACAGAAAGGCCCCGAGCACTGTAGCTCCAAGCTTGGCCCTCCCACTCAGGCTGGGCTCAGGGTGGAGAATTCCACCCGCCACTCCAACACTGCCAAGTCTTATCTCTGCCACATTTCTCAATGTGACATTGCACAATTCTTTTGGACAACCTTGACTTTCCGTGGTGCTCACTGCTAATTTTAACTACCTGATGTTTCCCCACAAAGTAAATATGAGGTGTCCATGCCATCACCATGGCAAGTGTTCCAGTCACTCTGCAGATTCGGCCAGTTTCGGTCACAACAACGACATGAAACACAACCACCCAGGCGTGAGGACAGCCACCCTTGGGATTCATCTCCACTGGGGACGAAACCAGGCCGCCCTCCTCCAGGGCTGGCAAACACAGCTCCCATGAACGACCAGGCCAAGCACGCTGTCCTTGGGTCCAGAGACAGACCAGGCAGCCCACGCTGTGTGTGATCCTAACCTGGGGTCCTGAGATGGCGGGGATGTGGGGGGCCTGGGGAGGATCTTCTCTGGACACACACAAACACCCCCTAAATTGTTTTGTTTTGTTTGAGACAGGGTCTCGCTCTGTCACCCAGGCTGGAGTGCAGTGGCGCGATCTCAGCTCACTGCAACCTCCGCCTCCTGGGCTCGAGTGATTCTCCTGCCTCAGCCTTCCAAGTACATGGGATTACAGGCGCCCATCGCCACGACTGGCTAATTTTTGTTATTTTTAGTAGGGATGGAGTTTCACCATGTTGACCAGGCTGATCTCAAACTCCTGACCTCAGGTGATCCGCCCACCTTGGCCTCCCAAAGTGCTGGGGGTGATCCACCCGCCTCGGCCTCCCAAAGGGCTGGGATTACAGGCATGAGCCACTGCACTAGCAAAACATCCCCTAAATTGTATACAAAATTGCATCTATTTGCATTTTTGTGAGAACAAGTTTACAGCTTTTCCAGATCTTCAAAGGAATCATGACCCAGAAAAGATCCAGAACCAGCCCAGGCTGGAGAAAGAGGGCTGGGGGACACACACATGTTCATCTAACTGGCGAAAGAAATTTGTTGTGATGTGGTTACTACATTATCTTCTCACAGTTTTTTTATTTTAATGGGTCCTCCCTTTTGCAGTTTACTTCAGAATTTCGTTGAGCAAGTTAGGTTCATACCAAAAAAAAAAAAACCACAGGCAAACAGAAACAAAGGAAAATATATTCTCTAAGTTTAGGAAAAGCTATAAGGAACAGCGCAGATCATCACAGAGCTGAGATTTTCGGAAGCTCATCAACACATACTTGGCGACGCCAGAAAGCAACAGTCAAACCACATTTTCTAGAACTGACCCCAGCGGAAGGGGCAAAAGCACGAGCAACTGCAGGTGAAGCTAGTGGCGTCTGTCAGATAAAATAGATCAGGCGAGCAGTGGCGTCTGGAGTGGAGTCCCTGGATAATGTCGCCGGCGTGGCTCGCCAGGGCAGGAGTGAGCTTGCTGGGAACCCTCCGTGTTAACTCATGCATTTTGAAAAGCAACCCAGGACAGACCCCGCCAAGGAAAGACTGAGCTAGAAAAAAACAGCAAAATACTGGTTTCACATTTCATAACCAAAGCATCAGCCGTCCTCCAGATAAAACGTTCATCTCATCTGCATGTTAGGTTTAAAGAAGCGGCTGGAACACCACCACTTGACCCTCAGATTCCGGGGTCTGGCCACCGTGCTGGCCCTCAGAGCTGCTGCTCCTGCGTGCCAGGTGCTGGGAGGCCATGCGCTAACTCAGGGAGCACAGCACAGAGAAACCAGACCTCGTGCGCCCTACTCCCCACCCCTCACCGCCCTGGAGCGGCCTCGAAGCCATGCACAGCAGACAAGCGGGTATCCATGCATAATCCGGGGCAGGTTCTCACAGGAGAAAAGCAGCTCACACTCAGGAGACCCGCACACATCCCCAACCAGGCCACGCAGCACCCTGAGCCTGCCAATCCAGCTCTGGGCTCAGGCCATGCCGCACCCTGGGCCTCCCAATCCGGTTCTGGGCTCAGGCCACGCAGCACACGGGGCCCGCCAATCCGGCTCTGGTCTCAGGTTCCTCAGCTATGCGGACCAACACAGTCCCCTCCTTCTGCTTCCTTCCCAAGGCTCCAAGTTACCGTAAACTTATGGCCACAGCTCCCACCCAACAGGGAACCACACAAGGAGGCCGTGGAGCAAAGAGCCCCCCACATGCCTAGGGCGGGAGGCTGGCCAAGCACGCAGGCTCCTCAGGTCCCTCCTCAGAAGGCTGCGGCCCACTCCTACACCCCTGCTCTCTTGGGGGGTTCCAGTAACAGCTCCATGTGCCACTTGGGCCTGGAGTGGAAGCAACAGCATGAGGCTTCACCCCTCCTTGCTGGTGTCCCTCAGCCCTGCCCGACCCTCGGTCCAGTCCTTCCACTGCCTCCTCTCTGTCTTTGCAGGTGTCACCTGCCGCCGGGCAACACTAGGACCTGACTGACACAGCAACTTACATCACTCCACAACACACACAGGCCTACAGAGTCCTCATGGGTCACAGAAGGTGTCAGTGACAAAAACCACACCCTATCAACAATGATGAAGGGTGACTCTAAGAAATTCTTGATCAGCTTGTTAACAAATCAAGATTAGAACCATCAGCCTTGAAGCTGGCTCTAAACTCCAGGACAGACGAGTGCGCAGATGCCTGACTCTGGGACACTCAGGCAAGAGGCCTACGTACCCCCCAGGGCCCAGATTACAGGTCAGTCATCAGAAATGGGGATCGGACACCCACATGCATGGTGACTCGAGGACAGCGCCCCCAGCCCCCACCGAGGCTGGATGTGTGGGCCTACGTAATGCATGCCAGCAATTCACTGTGACTGCAGACACCTGCTTCCTCAAGCCCACAAAGTGAAAAAATGTGGCCAGGCGCAGTGGCTCACATCTGTAATCCCACACTTTGGGAGGCTGAGGTAGGTGGATCATGACATCAGGAGTTCGAGACCAGCCTGGCCAACATGGTGAAACCCCGTCTCTACTAAAAGTACAAAAATCAGCTGGGTATGGTGGTGCAAACCTGTAATCCCAGCTACTTGGGAGGCTGAGGCACAAGAATCGCTTGAACCTGGAGGGTGGAGTTTGCAGTGAGCCGAGATAGTGCCACTGCACTCCAGCCTGGGCAACAGAGCAAGACTCTGTCTCAAGGAAAAAAAAAAAGTAAATGTAAAAAAAAAAAAAAATCATCCGTGGTAAAGACCTACAGAAGAAGTAGTGAGAAAGAGTGGTTTGAAAAAGGGTTGAGACATCTGGTTGGGGATTCAGGCCAGCTGGGAGCAAAAAGAAGACCCCTGGGCATGCCACGCTGCAGACCAGGAGGCCCTGAGTCCCTGGACCAGGATCTCCGTGGACCAGGGTCTCCGCATACTGTTAGCACAGCACTCCCCCAGGGCCAACCGAGGGACCCTACCTGAGCTCCTGGGGACATGTGCCACCTGAGAAAACCCATGGCCACTGGTCAGGGTGGCTGGACAGAAGGGGGTCTCAGTCAACACCTGCTGTGGATGAGTGAGCTGCATCAGGAGGAACCAGTGTGTGCAGAGGGAATGTGCACCCGGGGCAGCCCCTGCCTGGAAGCAGAGCAGGAAGTCGCAGAGGCAGCCCTGACCCAAACACCTGCCTTACCAACCTGATTCCAAGACAGCACTGCAGGCAGATGGCCAGTGGGGACAAGGCCGGCCTGAGGCTCGCTGGGACACACGGTCCCTGCTGGTCCAAGGCTGGGACTGTGGAGCCCCATGAGGCCTCCCCAGAGCAGTCCCCTCACAGCCAGCTCCCCGTGAGCAGTGGAACGGCACCAGCACTCCCATGGCAGGAACGGCTGTGAGCTCAACGTGGTAACCCACATCCCAGGGTGCTAAATGGGGGCCACCAGCTGGCATGGCAGAAGAAACCCATGTGTGAAGACACAGGGCAATACACAGGAGGGGCGCGGTGGTGCTGAGCCCCAGGCCCAGCTGATGCAGGACCCCTGGATTGGAGGCACCCTGGGAGGCAATCAGCTCCTAAGTCACCACTTGCAGAGCCCCACCGGGGGGCCAATGCCAAACCCAGGCCTCACCTAACCCTCTGGGGGCTCCCAGGGCACTCCCAGGTGGCAGCCTCAGCTTGGAGGTGAGGAAAGTGAGTCAGGAACTGGCAGGTAATGGAGCATTCGCGCCCAGCAGAGCGGGGGCAGCAGGTGCCCGGGAACAGTCCTCCCACTGAGCTTCAGGAGACAGCCGCAGGCAGGCCTGTCTTGGGTTGGCAGCGCGGTGTGGACATTCCAGAGGGGGAAGTGAGAACACACGCAAGACAGGAGGAAGCAGCACTGTGTGGTCAGAGAGGAGCTGCCACAGGCTGGAGGCACGTGAGCCAGGGAAGGCAGCCCCTGTGACAGGAAAGCAGGAGGGATGCTGGGACCATGCCTGCTTTATGGGCAGGACCCTGGGGCTCACAGAACTTAGAGATCTGCCCCAGGCCCCTGAGGGAGGCACCAGGATCCAATCTCTGCAGGACCTCCTGGTCCTGGCAGGAAGAGCCTGGGAGCACCAGGCAGAATTCCCAGGGCCGCCACCTTCCAAGTTAGGCTCAATACCTCCACGAAGATCTCTCTCTTTTTAAAATGGAGATATCAGCACATCACAGGGCTATTAACATTGAAAGTTTAAATGTTATCAGGAACTACAGCACTCAGCAGGGGACAGGTATAAGGAAATCCCTTCTGCAATCACCTGAAGGCATCTAAGATACAAAGAATGTCTGGGGCACCCACTTCCACTCCGTAGCACCCAGGGGGACGCAGAAAACCGCCACTCTACCTCCCTGAACTGCCCCACGGCAGCACTGACTGAGGCCCCTCGACTGACCACTCAGAACCCAACATCAGTCTGAAAGGTCTCCAGAGGCCGGAAGCACCCCAGCAGGTTACCCTGGTTGAGTCAATGTGATGAGAGAAAACAAATTCTCAAGGCTAAAGGTCTCGAGAGCTCCAGCAGCCCAGCAGCCCCGTACCCTGCACAGCCCAGGATGGTGCAGAGTTCATCTCGTGAGAGGCTCCCTGGCTGTGGTGCCGGAGCCCTTGCCCCTCTGGCACAAAGGGACAAGGTGTCCACAGCCTGGGGTCAGCCCAACAAGACCACCATCCAAGCCTGGCCCCTAGAAGACAGGCTTCCAGCCTGGGCAACATAGTGAGACCCTCTCTATATAAAAATACTTAAAATCAGCAGGGCACAGTGGCTGATGCCTGTAATCCCAACACTTTGGGAGGCTGAGGTGGGCGGATCACATGAGGCCAGGAGTTTGAGACCAGCCTGGCCAACACAGTGAAACCTGGTCTGTGCTAAAAATACAAAAATTAGCCAGACATGGTGGCGCATACCTGTAATCCCAGCTACTCAGGAGGCTGAGGCACGAGAATCGCTTCAATCCAGGAGGCAGAAGTTGCAGTGAGTTGAGATGGTACCACTGCACTCCAGCCTGGGCAACAGAGTGAGACCCTGTCTCAGAAAATAATAATAAATTAGCCAGGCATGGTGGCACACGCCTGTCGTCCCAGTTACTCAGGAGGCTGAGGCAGGAAGATGGCTTCAGCCCAGGAATTCAAGCTGTGGTGAGCTCTGATTGGGCTGCTGCACTCCAGCCTGGGCGACAGAGCAAGACCTCACTTCTTTAAAAAAACAAAAAACAAAAAAAAAACTTTAATTAAAATGAAAAAAGAAGGCCAGGCGTGGTGGCTCATGCCAGTAATCCCAACACTTTGGGAGGCCAGGGTGGGTGGATAACCTGAGGTCAGGAATTCAAGACCAGCCTGGCCAACACGGTGAAACCCCATCCCCATTAAAAATACAAAAATTAGCGGGGTGTGGTGGTGCAGACCTGTGGTCCCAGCTACTGAAGAGGCTGAGGCGGGAGAATTGCTTGTACCCCCCCAAGGCAGAGGTTGCAGTGAGCCAAGATCATGCCACTGTACTCCAGCCTGGGTGACAGAGCGAGACTCTGTTGCGCAAAAAGAAGAGAAAAGTGGAGGGAAAGACCCTCATGCCCTTTATCGCATGAAGACAGAGCAAGAAGGCGCGACATCTGAACCAGGAAACGGGTCCTCAGGAGACACCCATCTGCCTGTGCCTTGCTCTTGGCCTTCCAGCTTCCAGAACATGAGAAAGAAATGTTTGTTGTTGCAAAGCCACCTGGGCTATGCTATGTGTTTGAAGCAGCCTGACCACCCTAAGTTACTGAGCTCCCCCCTCCCACCAGGTTTGCCACACTGTACTAGAAACACCAGTGAGGGCCTTTGGAGGAGGGTCAGAAACTGCTCCCTCTGGATTCTTCTCTACATCATCCACATGGTTCTTCAGAAAGCACAGGCAGCTCCCTGGCCACCTTCCCCTCTGAGTTATTAAAGCCAAATGCAACAGGGCTCCACCAAGAGGAGGCACCCGGTGGGCGCCGGGCACTCTCCCTGCCTGGTAATGCGGCAAGTGGATGCTGGCGGGGGAGGCAGGCCTGGGGTCCACGCCTAAGGCCTGCTAAGCCGAGGCAGAACCGTGTGGGCAAAAATAAATCCCCAGATGGACAAGGCTCTGAGGGGATCAGGAGAAAATCCACACGGAAATGTTTAAAACCTATTTCCCAGAACCCTATCATCACCAGGCAGAAACCACAGCCTGCATGTACAGAACTTCCAGGCTCTCCCACAGACCCAGAAAACTTAATCAAAAACCTATCTGAACTTTACAACCACAAACTGGAACCAGCCACAGGGCCCTTATCGGCACAGTCTCACTGCTGTGAAGATGGCATGAACTGTCAGGAACCAACCCGGGACTGATAGCCCGGCCAGTGGCCTTGCCACACACAGCCTGCACCTGCAGACTTTCCATTTGCAGAGATCTAGGAAATGGTAAAATGCTTTCTTCTTTTGCATAGATTTTGAATTAGCAAAACTGCCACTGGCTAGCTAGTTCACTTGTTGAAAACACTGTTCCAATTTTATTTTAAATTTGATTAGCTTTAAACATTACCTCATTTCATTTCAGGAAAAGTTACCAAGATTTTTCTCACACACAGCCATGGTATTAAAGAGAAAGACAAGACACCCAAAATCGCAAAAAAAAAAAAACAAAAAACTGTATCTTCTCAATGTGACTGTTCACCCAGCTCCTCACTCCAGCTGTGGAAGGTGGACCACAGTGCTGCTCGGAAGGCCCACCTGCCGTGGGCACAGCCCCTGTGGCAAACCCGACTGGCCTACCATCCCCCGTGTCCTCATGTCCACATTCCCCAGGCTCTTTCTGCAAAGCTCTTCCCTTCATCCCACAGGCCGTGTCCTTGAAAACTCAGTTCAAAGACTAGCGAGAGTCAACAGAGTTGCTAACGGGTGATGAGTTGAGGATGACACGATTACACTATTTTCACTACTTTTAGGCATGTCTTGAACCATCCATAGTAAGAAGATTTTAAGAACAACGAACAACATCCTGTTTCTTTCAACGACCACCTGCTCAGACATTTTCCACACCCAGCCATGGGTTAGGATGCCCTCCTTGGGGTTCCCAGGCCTGCCCCATCACCCTGCCCAGATGGCTGGCTTCTCAGGCACCTGCCTCGCGCCTGGCACAGAGCAGCCACCGAGGGACCATGTCCAGAATGGAACGTACCACCCACAACAGGCCCAGTCCCTTGCTAGCTCACAGTCTGAGCCTAGTGACAGTGCCCAACAAGAGGGCAAAATTGGGCACCAAAGGCTCACCCAGCAAGCCAATTGGACAGCCTGAAAGAAACAACCAGGAAACAAATGGGAGCGGTAGCACCTCCTCCCCAACCTCCGCAGGAGCCAGGGAGCCAACCCAGAGGGCAGTGCCAGCTGGGCACAGCTGCCCATACCTGTGGCAGCCAGGGGTCCTTCCTTCCAACCTCTTGGCCAGGGAAGAGGGGTGTGGGAACCAGCATGTCGCGTGGGCCAACGGCAGGGCTGGCCACAGAGCCCCCTCCAGCAGCACCTACCTGGCGTGGGGAATGACCGAAAAGCTGCCTCAAAGTCGAATCCATGGCATGGAGGGCACTGCCGCATTTCTCCAGGCACAAGACAAAAGGCACTTTTCAGTAGGGGGTGGGGGAGCTGAGGAGCAGTGCGACCCTGTGGCCCACAACTGCACTAGGCCAGCCGTACCCCGCGGCTCCTCTCCCTCATCAGCGCCCTCACCAGGCGCTGCTCCAGAGGTCCCAGCTGGGCGCCCAGCACGGATGCAGATGCCGCACTGTCTGGCAGCGTGAGTGCTGCTGTGACCCCTTCTCAGGTGCCTACTGAGTGCTGGAGACAGAAACCCCTCACACGTCCCAGTTACCACACGGAAGCAGAAGCACCGAGCACTGGGTGGCTTCTGGAAGGTCACAAAGCCAAGGAGGGCCCAGCCCGGACTGTAAACTCTCCCTGTACCCCACCCACAATGAGGGTGCCAGGCTTCACGTTTCCACTGAAGGAGAAAGCGGACGGGGAGCCCCATGTCTTTAAGAATTAAAAACGCTGTCAACGCCTCAGTAGTTCAGTAGTGGGCTAGACATGTTTTCAACAGCCCTGATAGTGCCTTCAGCTTACCTAGGAAGATAGCTGTCACACTAGGGACACCAGCTCCAGGCTGCAAGTCCATAACAAGACCACCTGAGCTGTGGGCTTCGTTCTCGCCACCAAATCAGAGCTGCCTTTCGAATGGGCACAGTTGACGACGGCGGAGCAGCCGTGGCCGCAGCCCCGGGATCTGGCTCCATCCAGCAGAGGGAGGTGGTGCGCAGGCCCTGATGGGGGAGGACGTCCACACTCCAAGCTTTTAATGCCGTTTTACGTAAGCAACACGAAAAAAACCACTAGCAGTTATTCTAGTATTCCTGGCTGGGAGCAGATTTGCATACTGAAGTAAAGCCCCAGGTTCGGGCAGGAATTTCTAGAAACAACTGGACTCCGTTGTACCTGGTCTTCTTCAGCAGCCAAAATGTCTCTCAAAGTCTTTTAAGAGCCTGAAACCTTGGTTTCAGTATCAATACCCAAAATACCACAAAAATATAAGGATTTGTTGCTTTGGAGAAGGGACCAATGGAGGCTAATCCGGTTCTATGGGGTGATTAGGGGCTGGCCTGTCTTCCTGGTCCTGTTCTTCGGTGTTTAAACCACAGGATTCCTAGAACATGACCTTGGGACTGCTCCTCTCCTCACCCATCCCTGGAACGAAGGCACTGGCCCCACGATATGAGGACGTCATCGCCTCCCCAAATATCTGCACAGCCGAATTGGAAGTAAGTGATGTATTCCTAAGTGGACTCCTAATGGCCAGCCCTGAGGACAGAAGACAGGTTAAAACTTCAGGCGGACCCACGTTACCGATTCCACAGAGTTGGGCAAGTAGCCTGCTTTCCTCCAACAAAGCTGGGAGACACCAGAGACCCCAGCTCCATCAAATCTCCTCTTATGTCATAAAACCATCACACAACGCAAAGTTCTACTGCGCTCAGTCCTCAGCATGCTGTTTCTGAGTGGGAACGGAAGTGATTGTTTTTTGGTTACTAAACTGATTTTCATACCTAATTTCATTAGGTCTAAAGGCTAAAAATAGTAAATCTTTCTACTTTTTCAGCATCTCCAGATCTGCGCAAATTCTCAGGGATGCCAAGTATCAATGCCCCGCACCCGCCTCATCTGGTTCTCAGGGAGAGGCCCACCTTCCCAATCCATGCCATGGCCCTGATCCTAGTGGCGACCTGATGGCCTGAGACCAGCTGCCCCGCTGCAGAACAGGCACAGCGATGCCCCTGCAGGAAGAAGGGCAGAGCAGGGTGACCCGATTCCTGCCAGGCAAAAACCTCTAGCAAATCTAAAGTCTGGCCATGTTAGTCTTCTCTGCTTCTAACACATCTTTCTGTCGCATTAAAATTTAACCCAAGGCACAATTCCACAGGCTTACTATTTTAGCCCAACCAAATAAAAATGCTGCAACATACTTACTCATGAAATGGTTCATCTTCTGCCCTTCAACATAGCACATTTAGAAAACATGTAATTAAATAGTAAAGCTTAATACAGAGCAGCACGGGTACCGTGATTTGACGAAGTGGCACGGGCCTTACCTGTGGACTAAGCGCGGTAGCACCACAAGTACCCTGTGCAAACACAGGAGCATCCTGAGAGGGCCTCCGGTGTGGGGAACTCAGAGCCACAAGGTCCCCATAAACGCCTTCCTAAAACTGGACTGCCTGAGAAGCTGCCGTGGAGAGAGTCCCAGTGCCCAGGGAGCCCCCACCTCCACCCTACCTGCCCCGCCTAGACAAGAGGAAAGGCACTCTTCCCAGGGAATGTTCCAGCAACAGAGGTGTACCTGGTACCAAAACAGTTCAATTATCCCTTTAATTAAGGTACCTTAAATGGGCCCCGCCCCCCAGCTCGAGACCTCCTTCCAACATATTTTTATTTTGTGCATTTAGTAATTGTTTATCAAGATCAATGATATTTATGCTTCTGTGATCAATTCTGTACTGATAATTACAATGACAAAAAACATTCTTCTGGATTATGTTAACATAGACTAATGATCACAGAAATGTTTTAAATTGCAATATATATATACTTTTGTCACAGAGAAGTATGGAGAACAGTCCATAGTTTGGTGCGGTGGCTCACACCTGCAATCCCAGCACTCTGGGAGCCTGAGGCAGGAGGGAGGGTCACTTGAGGCCAGGAGTTCATGACCAGCCTGGGCAACATGGTGAAACTCTGTCTCTGCCAAAAGCACAAAGAAAAAATTAGCTGGGCATAATCCCAGCTACCTGGAGGGCGGTGGTGGGAGGATCACTTGAGCCCGGGAGGTCGAGGTTGCAGTGAGCCATGATCGCACCACAGGACTCCAGCCTGGGGGGCAGAGTAAGACCCTGCCAAAAAAAAAAAAAAAAAAATCATCCTGGGCAACACAGTGAGACCCCATCTCTGCAAAAAATAAAAATAAAAACTAGCTGGGCACAATGGCATACACCTGTGGTCCCAGCTACTCAGGAGGCTGAAGAGACAGAATTGCATGGACCTAGGTGGTCAAGGCTGTAGTGAGCCCTGATCCCACCACTGCACTCCAACCTGGGTGACAGAGGGAAACACTGTCTCAAAAAAGGAAAAAAAGAATGAGGGATAAAAGGACTTTCAAATGGAGCAAACATACAAGTTCACAAAGAAAAAATATGACATGTCAAGACTGTTAAGAACGGTTTGTTCATTTTGTTAAAGGGTGACTGATGACAGGCATCATTAGGATATTTAACATTGGATACTTTTTAAAAAGCAATCCTAGGGTTACTTTTAAATGCCAACATTATGCTAGAAATTGCATCATCTTTCTGCAGTTGTTAAAATAGACCAAAAAATTAATGTCAACGTTAAAAATGTGTCTATGTTTTTCAAATTTTTTTTTTTTTTTTTTTTTTTAAGATGGATCTGGCTTTTCACGCTCAGGCTGGAGTGAAGTTAACGGCAGCTCCGGCTCACCACCCACCACCCATCACCACCACGCATCACCACCACCACAACACCACCACCACCACCATCACCACCAAACACCACCACCACCACCACCAACACCACCAACACACCATCACCAAACACCATCAACACAACACCATCACCAACACCACATCCACCACCATCACACCATCACCACCACCATCACCACCACACACCATCACCAACACCACCAACCACTCATCACCACCACCACCCCACCACCATCACCACCACCATCACCAAGCACCATTTCCACACCACCAACACCACCACCACCATACCGCCACGGCCATCACCACCACCACCACCATCCGCCTATCACCACCACCACCGCCCATCACCACCCCACCCACCATCACCACCACCCAACCACCACCACACCACCACACCACCACCACCACCCCACCCACCTCCCCTCACGCGCCCCCCTGCCCGGTTCAAGCCATTCTTGTGCTTTAGCCTCCTAAGTAGCTGGGATTACAGATGTGTACCACCACACCTGGCTAATTTTTGTATTATTAGTAGAGATGGTTTTGCCATGTTGGCCAGGCTGGTCTCGAACTCCTGACGTCAGGTGATCCACGTGCCTTGGCCTCCCAAAGAGCTAGGATTACAGGTATGAGCCACCGTGCCAGGCCTCAAAGTTATTTTACGGAACACGTGAGCAAAAATATTTGCAGGCCTCTGCTTGACAGCAATGTAAGTCTAAAAAACATTCCTAACTCACCCATCACTGACAGCAGAAGAGCTGCCTCTGCGACACGCAGGCAGTCCCCCTCCCCCATGTCTAACAAGCTCTTAATACGCGATTTCATCTCCAGCGTGGAGATGTCAAATCACTCCCCCTTGAAAAACTTAAAAAAATTCCCTTCCCATATACCAAACCAAAAACCATGTTCTTGAATAAATGTATTTCCCTAAAATGATGACTAAATTGTTGGTGACAAGGAACTTAATCGTTGTTTTCTGGACTTAAAATGTCTTTTTTTTCTATTTTTATTTTTTTGAGACAGGGTCTCACTCTGTTGCTCCGGCTGGAGTGCAGTGTGGGTGTGATCTCCCCTCACTGCAGCCTGGACCTCCTGAGCTCCAGCAATCCTCCAGCCTCAGCCTCCCGAGTAGCTGGGACCACAGATGTGAGACACCGCATCCGGCTAATTTTTTTGTATTTATAGACACAGGGTTTTGCCATGCTGTCCAGGCTGGTCTCAAACTCCTGGGCTCAGGCAATCTGCCCACCTCAGCCCCGTAAAGTGCTGGGACTATAGGCACGTGCCATCATGCCCGGCTAATTTTTGTATTTTTTGTACAGCTGGGGTTTTGCCATGTTGCTCAGGCTGGCCTGGAACTCCTGGACTCAAGCAATCCTCCTGCCTCAGCCTCTAAGAGTGCTGCGATTACAGGAATGAGCCTCCGTGCCCAGCCTGAGTGATGTCCTAAAATTGTGCAATCAGGGTCATATATGAAAGTAAAATGACCACCACATCTGACCGGGTAAGCACACTGTGTTGATCCCTCTTTATTATCTATTTCAAGGGTTTGCTATGCATTTTTCACTCAAGATGTTCCTTCCTTTGAAACAGGAAAAATGTGGTTACCAGTCAATTCAGGTGGCTCCAGGATTTCAAGGCAGAACCCCAGGAGAAACCTTGGGGCAAACTACAAAAACTCAGAGCAAGTAGCCTAACAGAATCCCAGGTGGGAAGCGACTTTTCAATGCAGCAAATTCAGCACCTCTGGGCCAGAGTTCAGGAATGCAGCTTCCTCTCACTGCCAGCAAAATCTTTCCACAGGTTTAGGAGGATGAAAGTACCGAGACCCAGGTCTGAACAATACCTCCCTCACCAGGGCCTGGGCCCAGCAGAGGTGGGAGGATAAGATGGCCAAGCTCAATGACTTGAAAGGTTATGCAAATCCCTTCAGCTGCCTCAGGATCCCACTTCTGGACTGGCTGGCACCCTTATTCCTGCGCTGGGGACAAAATGCCCAGCACTACTTCCCACACACACACCCCTGACCCCCGGGGCTCCCCACAGACTCTGAGAGCGAACTTGTGTTCTGGAGCCCTCACTAGACAGGAAGGTGGGCCTTGGGACGACCCTCAAAATAATGCAGCTGCAGCCCAGCCCCTCTCACTTAAGAGAAATCCCACCAGGTGTGGTAGTATGAACCTATAATCCCAGCAGCTACTTGGGAAGCTGGGGCATGAGGATCACTTGATCCTAGGGGTTTAAGACCTGCTTAGGCAACACAATGAGACCCCCTGACTCTTAAACACACACACACGCATGCATGCGCGCAGGCACACACATGCACACACACGCACGCAAAGGAGAGAGACTATAATCCCAGCACTTTGGGAGGCCCAGATGGGCAGATCACTTGAGGTCAGGAGTTCAAGACCAGCCTGCACAACATGGTGAAACCCCATTTCTACTAAAAATACAAAAATTACCTGGGCATGGCGATGTGCACCTATAGTCCCAGCTATTCGGGAGGCTGAGGCAGGAGAATCACTTGAAACTGGGAGGCGGAGGCTGCAGTGAACCAAGATTACACCGCTGCACTCCAGCCTGGGTGACAGAGTGAGACTCTCTCTCAAAAAAACGAAAACAAAGGGAGAGAGAGAACTCCCTCTCCCTCTCACCTGAAGTCCCCAAGCTAAAGAGAACTCAGAGCCCTTCTCTCCATCATCAGGGTTTTGTGCTGTTTCCCGAAATCTAACTAGTGGCACCAACAAATGACCCCTACCGACTGCCCCGTCCTTCTGGGGCACTAACACCCACGTCGTCTGAGGTGGGAACAATGGCGACCCACCCACAGCTCTCAAAGGGCCGCTCTATCGAGGGTATGAAACACTAAGCAGGCTATGCAGCTGCCTCTAAGTCTGTAGATGTTTTTAATCTTCTTAAAATGCCTCCTCAAAAAGTCACTTGCCAAGGAGGCCACTTTACAAACACTATGAGGCCTCCACTAGCTGTTTCCCCTGTCACCTCCACCCAAATGGCAAGGGGTTGAAAATGACGATATGACGTGTCAAGCTTCTCTTTCGGCAGGCCCCCTCCTAATCCAGGGTAGAGAAGATTCATTTCCATGAACATTAAAGAGGTCTCCCAGTCCTCTGAAAGTGCCCGATTTCACAAAGGCTTGGTTAGCATTTGATACTGGGGGGAAAAGGCCACTAGGAGCACATTTTGAAAGTTTCACATTTAAAAAGATCCTTGTTCATTGATTTTCGTGGGGTAATTAAGCTAATCTAAACAAGGGGACCTTGTCTAGGAGCGGGTGGGGGAGGTGCAGTCGCTCAGGTCCTCTGCATGAAAACCCACTGCAGACGCCTGCTTTTGGGGTCCTCTCTCACCCCTTCCTTTCTACAAGGCTGCTCTTCAGCTGAGAGGTTCGCTCCCTCTGGTCAGATCTGTTTCCTGGCTCAGGTGGAGACAACCCTGCTGACGGTGTTTCACTAAGTGCGCCTTTGTAAGCATAATTATGCAGTGATGAAAACCTGGGGAACCTAGGAGGCCAGTGAGGAGCAGTCCTCACCCATTAGCAGGAACGCGGCTTCCAGCATATTCTGGCTCCACAAATTACAGACACGACTCTGCCAGGGGTGTTCCCAAGAAGGGCACTGGCAATTTGGGGTTGTCTGCCACCTACAGTGCTTGTCAGTCACCCTCACTCGGTGTCAGGCCACGAGGCTGTTGGTCACAAACCAGCCCAGCCAGCCACTGGGCGTCGGGGCTCTCGGGAAGAGCGGGAGAGGGCACTTGGATGCACCACAGTCAGAACGCCAATCACAGCCCGAACCCCAGCGCTGCGCTCCGCCATCCTCCCCACCTCTCTCCTGACAACACAGATACAATCCATTCACCATCGAGCAACCTCAAGATCGGCTGAAATACCTTCCTCCGCTCCTTTCCTCCATCGGGAAAGGGGGGAGCTGCCGCTGCCGCAGCCCTCTCCTTCCCTGCAGATCTGCGAGGCGGGCTGGGAGGGATCTCAGGGCTCACGGAAAGGAGGCAGAATCCGGTTTACAGGCTTGCTCCGCCCCTCCCCCACCCCCTCCTCTCCAATAAGCAAAGTTAGAGGGTGTTACAAGCTGCAAGACACCTTGGAGCTCACCCAGTCCAATCTCTGATGTGCTTTCACGATGTAGCAAGGGCCAAAGCTGCAGCGCGCATCTCGGCAGGGCAGCAGGCCACTCCCCCCACAAGCCCCGGGAGGTGGCCCTGGGCAGCCTCCCCCCTCCCCGCCCTGTGAGCACCTGGACCACAAAAATACACCTTTAAATACCCAGTGTGTATTTCAAACACATTTCAAACGATTTGCTTCTTTCCTTTACAGCCACTGCCACAAAAACAATTAGCCTGAATGGGTGTGAAATCCTTAATGTGTAAGACGACCTAGATCCCCAGCCTCTCTAAAAACACGAGTTCTTAACCGCGCCTGAGTCTCCTCCACCCGGAACCTGCACGACTGCCTCTCATCCTCAAGTGGCTTCTACAAAACCTCTCCCAAGCATTAAATAATCTCTGTTTGATCTTTTAACAATAATTCAAACCTAGCAGAAAAGTGAGGATATCATACATTTATTTAAAGGTCGGTGTTACCTGCTCTGATCCCCATGTGTTACACTCCCTGACCTGTACGCCAATACTCCAGCTTTCTGTTTTCTTACTTTTTCCTAAAGCCAGCACAAAATAGCAGAAGGAAAAGATTCCTACCACACTCTACCTGGCTGCCAATGACACAGGAAGGATGAGACCGTCTGGGGAATGGAAGCGCAGGGCGTTCTCGGTAATGCCAGGCAGATGCAGTGGCGCTTTTCCCCAGCAGAAATGGGCTTCAATTCAGAATCTGCCAGCCCACAAGAATCATCTGACCCCATAACAATGACTTCAATCACTCATCTGGTAAACCCTCCTCGCTCCGGGTCCTACACTGGAAAAGACAGCCCAATAACAATAATAAAAACGACAAGCCCCGTTTTGCTGGAGTCAGCTGAGATATCAGATGGAGGTCAGTGGCTAGGTCTGTGAACCTGAAGCCACACTCCATCAGTGACCCGCACTGGAGAGACAAAAAACCTCAGGCTCCTTAGGAGGTCAAGCGGCCCCTTCCCAGCCCTCCTTAGCCCCCGCCTTCAAGAATCATTCTGAATAGCTAACCAGGAGGCTGGGCCCCGTGTGGATCCGCCTCCGCTGGAAAAGCCTCTGCTGGATGTGCTCCAATCCAGAGCAGGATACCTGGGGGAGGAACGGGTTAAGCTCAAAGGGGAAAGGGGCAGCGGGTGCTGAGACGCAAAGGTGAGGAGACTTCCACAGAGCAGGGACTCTGGGCCTGGATGAACTGATGCCCTGGCCTCTTTCCTCCAGGGACAAGGTCGGCCTCAGAAAATCAAGGTATCTTCAAAGGGACACAACGGAGCACAGTGCCGATGAGACCGGGGCAGAGCCACAGTCTGGCGGTGCAGGCTGGGGGTCCGAGGTGGGGAACACTGGCTAGCAGAGCTGAGAGGGGCGTGTGTGCACTGGGGAGAGCGAAAGGAGGGGAAGAAGAAGGGGAGGGGGAAGGGGAAGAAGGAAGTGTGCTCGGTTGGGAGGACCGGTCCAGACAGGGGAGAGGGGGCCACTTCGCGAGTGGTGGTGGATCACTGGTTGAATTCTCAGAAGTTAGAGACAGCAGGCAGCGGTTAGGAGGACAGGACAGGGTCAGGACCAGGAGTTAGAGGCGCCAGGCTCCTCTCCGGGTAGAGAAATCCGAGGAACTGGGGGCGGGGAGGACTGATGGGTGCGAAAGGGGGCCGGGTCCAAATGAAGGCGCGCGCTCCAGGGTGGGGGCCGGGGTGGGAGGATCAGGGAGGCTGCAAGGCTGGGGACCAGGGCAGGTGCAATCCGAAAAGAGGAGGCGGGAAGGAATGGGGGAACCCTGAGGAGCCAGCGCAAGCCGGGTGGGGCAGGTCCCCTCCCCGGAGAAGGTGTGGGGCTGCGGCTGCCGCGCGGACCCGACCTGGAGGCCGAGGCCGTGCGGGAGGTGGGGGTGGGGAGGCGGCAGGTGCCCGGCGCCCAGGTGCGAGGTGCAGAGGGCTGCGAGGCGGGCGGCTGCGGGCGGCAGGCCACTCACCTGTCTCCTCCGGCCGGGGCCGCGGGGGCGGCGG
>NW_016811810.1:1768324-1874747 GCF_001698545.2 Rhinopithecus bieti
CGCCCCCGGCCCCGGCCCCTCCGCACCGAGCGTCCGCCCCCTCCTCCCTAAAGAGCTGGCCTCCAATCCACCCTGTCCCTCTCCGCAGCCGCAGGAGGTGGCCGCCGCCCGTCCCCACCTTCTCTCCCCGCTCCTCTCGCACCTCTCTCGCAGAGGTGTCCGGCTAGCCGCGAGGCCCCGTACCCCGGCAACACAGCCCCTTGGCAAGCACCCTCCCGCCCCCTCCGCTCCGGCCCGAGGCGCGGCGAGGTGGGCACCACCCAGGTGCTGCAGCCTCTCCTCCGCTGCAGGAGAAAATTCTCCTGTTTTCCCCTCCCTGGCACCCTCCGAAGACCTCCTGCCTGGTCCTGGGCCACCCCCGTCCCCAACTGACCCAACGCCCCGCACTCTGCGGGACCCCTCTCCAGCCTGGAGAGCAGGACGGGACGAAGACCCGACCCAGAGCTTCCTGGAGGCTGGGCCTCCCTCTCAGGTCTGGCCCTTGCCAGGGGCACTGATCCGTCTCTCCCCACGTGTAGAAGGGCCACAATCCCTAGGGCGGGCTGCTGGGAAACCCCATCAAGACAAAGTCTGGGGAGGTGACTTTAACAGACAGATGTGATGGGCTGAGGCCAACCCTGTTAATGTCCCAGCCCTGTGCCCTTGCCAGGGTTTAAGTGGCTTTGGAGGGATTACTTCATTTCTCCGAACCTTGGTGTCCTCATCTGTAAAATAGAAATAGTAAGATACATCTCACCCATTGCTAAAGGAATTTAGAAGTGAAGTGCACAGCAGAGTCTCCAAGAGCATCCGAAATGGGAAAATCTGACAATATCAAGTGTTGACAAGGAAGTGGAGCAACTGGAACTCCCAGGCATTGTTGGTGGGGATGCAAAGTGGTACAACTTTCAAAATCTTTTTGAAAGGCCTTGATTACCCAGCAATTCTGCTCCTAGATACACACCTAACATCATGTTTCTGTTGATAGCAGCACTGTTTATAATTGCCCCAAACTGGAAATTACTGAAATGCTCATCAGCCATTAAATGGATACATAAATTGTGATATATTCACACAGTGGAATGACAGCAATGACAGTGAATAATTGACAACTACACACAACAACATGGATGACTCTCACAAATGATGTTGAGGAAAAGGAGCCAAAGGATAAAAAGCCATATATGTTTCCATGTGGATAAAGTGGTAGAATGTGTATATGGGTGTAGCAGTCATGATAGTGGTTACCCTTGGAGGGAGGGGTGCCAGAGCCAGGAAGCAGAGCACAGAGGACGTGTCTGGGCACTGGCTGTGTTCTGTGTCTTGGTCTGAGTGCTGGTTGCAGTGTGCTCAGTTTGTGATGACTTTTCCAGCTGTGCAGTCAAGATGCATGTGCCTGCTGGGCACAGTGGTTCACGCCTGTAATTCTAACAGTTTGGAAGGCCAAGGAGGGTGGATTGCTTGAGCCCAGGAATTTGAGACCAGCCTGGGCAACATGGCAAGACCCTATCTCTGTTTAAATAAATAAATAAAAGATGTGTGTGTTTTTCCATGTGTATGCACTATCTCAACAGAGGGTTAATAAGTACATCAATGATCTGTAGACAGAGAGTCCAAAGCAGCATCGGACACATCGTGAGTGCTCAACCAGTACATCTGCTTCCCTGGTGATTTTTATTTCAATGGCCAAAGGATGGCGGCAGCGGCAATTCTAGCTGTGCTGTGAGCCAACTGTGTGAGCTGGGCACCTACGTAACCTCCCTGAGTCCTCTTCTGTAAGTGAGCATTCTAATAGTACCTAGTTCACAAGTTGTCATGAAGCTTAAACAAAATAGCAAAACAATGCTTTTAAAAATGACAATACAATCAGGAGGACAGAATAGGCAAAGACTTTGTTTATTCACAAATTGCTGGTATTGATTGAATTGTCTTCATTATCATTCATTCAGTAACCAACTACTGAGTGTGTGCCTACTATGTGCCACACGCTTTGCCAGGTCCTAGTACTGGAGCTGGGAACATGATCCCATCTCTCTCCTTAAGGAGCACATGGTGGGGTACATACCAACCATGGTAGCCATGGAGCCCAGTGTAGGGTCAGCCTTATAGTAGGCGCTCCATAAATATTTATTGGGGCTGGGCATGTTGGCTCATGCCTGTAATCCCAGCACTGTGGGAGGCCGAGGTGGTGGATTGCTTGGGCTCAAGAGTGCTAGACCAGCCTGGGCAACATGGTGAAACCTCATCTTTATTAAAAATACAAAAATTAGCTGATTGGGGCAGTGTGCACCTGTGGTCCCAGCTACTTGGGAGGCTGAGGCGGGAGAATCACTTGAACCTGGAAGGCAGAGGTTGCAGTGACCTGAGATCGCACCACTGCACTCCAGCCTGGGCGATAGAGTGAGACCCCATCTCAAAAACAAAAAAGTTTCTAGAAGAGTAACTGAATGCAAGTATAGAAGTGTATGCACCAGGCTGGCAACATAGCTAGGCCCCATCTCTACAAAAAATTCAAAAATTAGCTGGGTGTGGTGGCGCATGCCTGTAACCCCAGCCACTCGGAAGGCTGAGGCAGGAGGATCACTTGAGCCCAGGAGTTCAAGGCTACGGTGAGCTATGATTGTACCACTGTGCCCCAGCCTGGATGACAAAGCAAGACCCTGTTTCAAAAAAAAAGAATGGAAGTGTAGGCATGAAGTTTCATGTGAATGAAACTTAGAAGGCAGTTTCTAAGCCTGAAATGTGGAAACATCCAATTAATTTATTTCTATAACCTGGAGTTAAACAGAGATCAGAGTAAGGTTAAGAAAAAGTATATCCGCCGGGCGCAATGGCTCAAGCCTGTAATCCCAGCACTTTGGGAGGCCGAGACGGGCGGATCACGAGGTCAGGAGACCGAGACCATCCTGGCTAACACAGTGAAACCCCGTCTCTACTAAAAAATACAAAAAAAAAAAAAAAAAATAGCCGAGTGAGGTGGCAGGGGCCTGTAGTCCCAGCTACTCGGGAGGCTGAGGCAGAAGAATGGTGTAAACCTGGGAGGCGCAGCTTGCAGTGAGCTGAGATCCGGCCACTGCACTCCAGCCCGGGCGACAGAGCGAGACTCTGTCTCAAAAAAAAAAAAAAAAGAAAAAGTATATCCCCATTGTGCAAGCACCTCAACGTGTGTGTACATGCGTGTGTGTGCATGTGTGTGTACATGCGTGTGTGTACATGCGTGTGTGTGCATGTGTGTGTACCTGCGTGTGTGTACATGCGTGTGTGTACATGCGTGTACCTGCGTGTGTGTACATGCGTGTGTGCATGTGCGTGTACATGCGTGTGTGCATGTGTGTACCTGCGTGTGTGCATGTGCGTGTGTGTGCATGCGCATGTGTGTGTGCATGTGTGTGTACCTGCGTGTGTGCATGTGTGTGTGCATGTGTGTACCTGCGTGTGTGTACATGCGTGTGTGTGCATGTGCGTGTGTGTGCATGCGTGTGTACCTGCGTGTGTGTGCATGTGTGTGTGTGTGCATGTGTGTGTACCTGTGTGTGTGTGCATGTGCGTGTGTGTGCATGTGCATGTGTGTGTGCATGCCTGTGCAGGAGGGCAGTGGCAGGGCCACCCTGCAGCACTCTTTCCCAGCCTACCCGGCCAGTGCCTCATCCCACCTGCCACCACCAAGAAGGGTGAGATGTGTCCGTGGCTTGTGGCCCCACTGTCCAGCTGCCCATGGAAGCCTGGGAATGGAATCTTCAGGGCCCCCACACATCTTTGCCCCACTCCACCCCCTCCTTAAATGACTGGTTCCCCAGTCCTGTGAGGAGAGAGCTTAATACAGGGGAAGCCCTCTTGCCCAGGGGTCAGAAAGACATGGACTCTGGCCTGGCTCTGAAGCAGGCGTGCCTGGGCCCTTAGCTGTCATGGGTGTGTGACCTGTGTAATCACACATATCCAGTGCTCAGAATAGCTCCACGCTTGGCTTAGCGCTCTGCTGTTGCCATCTTTAAATGCTTCACAGCTTTGAAGAAGGGCCCCACAAATGCTGTGGCAAATCCTGCGTCTTTGTGAGCACGACAACCCCCCGCACCGATGCTGGGGCGAGTCCAGGGTGTGAGGCCTTCATTGCTGCTTAGGTGCCAACCTTGTCTTCTCCATGCCTCACCGGGGATGCCTCGGAGCGGGGCCAGGCCCCTCTTATCCCCAGCCCTCATGTGTGCACACCTTCCTGTGAGATGGATGTCATCCTGCAGAGGAGGAAGCTGCGACAGGGGTTGTTGGACCCTGCAGCTGCACAGCTGATAGGAGACAGAGCTGGGATTTATACCAGGGTCATATCTGGTTAGTTTAGGTGAACAGGCTGAATGAATGAATGCGTGCATGATGTCCGTGAACACACCCATCTTACCACTGCTGGACATCATTCCCTTCCTCTCCTTCTCTGTGCCTCATAAATGAAGGGGAAAGAACCTGTTTGGTGCAAAATGTCCACATCCCACAAACAAGCTGTGACCTACTCCAAGCCAGAGGTCAGCTGGTAGCCTCCTGTGGACAACTCCTACCTTGGCTGAAAAGACAAGCTTCCCCTCTTCGGACCTTGTGGCGAACATGCTGGGCCATGGGAGAGAGGTAGAAGGTGCTCCACACAACACGTAAACCGAGAGAGAAGGAGAAGGAATGAAGGCCACTCAGACTTCTCCAGCCCCTACCCTCAGGTTCCCCAGCCCTCTGTCCGCCTTACCATTGCACAGACAAAAAACCAAGGCTCAGAGGTAGCGTGACTTGTCTGAGCGGCCTCTCTTCCCAGGAAGAGCAGGAGGGCTTCCGGGCAGGAAGCCCCCAAGGAGGTGGAGGCTAAAGGGCTGGTGAGGCATGCGGGTGCCAGCAGAGCCCGCGGGCGCCGGGAACTCCACATTCCTGGCAGGCCTGGCAGGTCCCCCCTCCCCTGGCTCTCTCCTCTGTCACACCAGGTGACTGTCTGTGCCACCCTTTTGAGCCCACCCCCGGACCTTTGCATTTGCCATTTTCTCTTCTGTGAGTGTCCCTGGTGCTCTCCTGCCATGAGAAAGTGTCTGAGAGCAATAACCATTAATCCCAGTTCGAAAGGAAAGGGAGGGAGGTGGTACGTATGGAAGCCCTCCATGAACTGGCTCCAATTTTACTATGATTCAGACAACAACCCGCCTTCAACCGAGGGCCTGCTGTGCTCCAGCTGCCCTCCACCCCTGCCCAGCTTCCTTAGTGAAGGGAGGCACAAGATTCTCTCCAGAGACTGCAGCCTACACAGTGGTGGGGCGGGGCGGCAGGGCGGGGGGCAAGTAGGTGGGCCCCGAAGAGGGAGGAAAGAGAGGGGACGAGCTGAAGCAGCGTCCCAGCCAGACAGTCCCTTAGTGACACCTCCTGTGCTCCTTCACAAATCTTTTATCTTTTCAAAGCAACAAACACGTTTTTAAACAAACTCGTTCACAAAACCCCAACATGTCAATTAGCATGCTCATGTGTCGCCAGGTGTTCCTAAGACACTGCCCCGCTTGGCTCTCGCTGTTAGGGTGCTGATGTTCAGGCTGTGTCTACTTGTCCTGCCAGCGTCTTCCCTCCCGCTCCACCCCTTCCCCAGGAGCAGCCTCTGCTTAGGTGTGGCTAAGGGCGGGGGAGCAGAGTTCTAGCTTACTGAGTGACCTTGGAGAAAATACCTAATCTCTGCGAGCCCCAAGGCAAAATGGAGAGGGCGTGAGCTCTGCAGAGGGTAGGGACCAAAGCCCTGGGAGGCAGGTGGGGGGGTCCACACCCCTCAGGTCCTGGAGGGGTGCCCTGAGGGGACCTGAGACCCTAAAGGGCATGTGCCCACCCAGTTTCCTGGGCAGCCAAGGGCTTTCAGGGCAGCCTCAGGGCCGGGCCATGAATCCAGGTCGGAACCTCCAGGTTCTTGAACTGGCTCAAGAGCAGTGGGCTTCTGGGGTCCCACAGCTTCTCCTCCTGGGGTCATACGGCTGCCCGGGGTCATATGGCCACCTAGGGGCCATGTGGCATCCTACGATGTGAGCTCCTTGGGGTCACGTGGCTACCTGAAGGCATGCGATTGCCCACAGTCGCAATCGCCAGGAGTCACATAGCTACCTGGTGACAGAGTGATCTAGCCACTCGGGGTCATACCCCAGGTCACATGGACACCTGGGGCCACACGGCTGCAGATACTGGTGTGTCTCATTGGAAGTTCAATACAATCCCGGTCATTCCACTGCTTCTGTGTCCTGGTGAGCCCCCTCCCCTCCCTGAGCCTCAGTTTCCTCATTGGTGAGGTGGACAGAATCTTTGTTTCTCTAGCACAAAGGACTGTAGGAGAGGATTATGTGAGCAGATGATGGTGCAGGGCCCAGTGGAGGTCATTTACTAGGAAGAGCTCATCAGTGACCGCAGTGCCAGGAGAAGGCAGCTGCCCAGGACTGGCTGTGGCTGTCAGCACAGTGCTGTCCTCCAGGACTGGGCAGACCCTGAAGATTCCCCAGAAGAGACTGAGGCAGGTTTTCACTAAAGGGCATTCCCCACATGGGCCCGCCCTGGGCAAAGGCCAGGTTTCAGAAGCACGAGAGGGGTGAGGGCCTGGGGCAGGCTCCACACCTGCCCGGCAGCGGGATGTGCACGCTTGCGGCTCTGCTATGCCTTTCTCTGTAGCTGTCTTATATCTCACAATGAAACCTGGAAAATAAGTCAACACGATCAGACACTGACTTTGTCCAGGTTTGAGGGGCCTCAGCATTTGGCCTCTTTCCTGGGGAGGTCTTTAAGCCACCAGATGGGGGTCTTACAGAGCTCCTTGAGGCCCGTGTGTGGGGCATAATGGGGCGGGGCTGAGAAATTTGATCTAGAGCCTAGTGGGGCAGGCTGGCTAGTGCTTGTTCAGCTGGGCCGGTCAGGGCCCAGATAATGATGCGGATCAGTTACCACAAGGCTCTGAAGCCAACTGGGCCCCTGCCTGATCACAGTAATCTCGTGCTGACAGCAGCCCTGCCCTGGGTGCCGTTAGATTCCCCATCTGCTAGAAGAGGAAACTGAGGCACAGAGAGGGGAGGTAGCAGGCCAAGGGTCACGTAGCGAGTCAGTGGCTGTGCGCCAGGGTTTGAACCCAGGCCATCTGGCTCTGAGTCCTCGTGCCCCCTTGCACAAGGTCACGAGGCCTGCCAGGGGCTCCTAGACTGTCAGAGTGTGGAGTGGTTGCTGCATCTGCCGGCATCTCTAGCCCACCTCTCAGGATGGGGAGGAAGGGCAGGGCCCAGTACAGGGGCTGGAGCTGGAGCCATAGCCATGAACCAAGTGACCAGGGAGACCTGGAGAGGAGGCAGGGAGGCAGCCACCCAGGGCAGCCAGCAGATTGGGGCAGCCAGCAGGTTGTGGCATCTGGCACAGCTTTTCACATTGAAGGGTAAAGGCAGGTGATGTCTGGGGTCACCCCACCCAGGGTCCCTGGGGCAGGCCCCATCTGCTGATGGCACCAGGGCAGGGTGGAGCCCAGGGTAAGCCTCCCTCCCAGACATCGCCTCCAGGCCACGGTCCTCAGCCCACCTTCGTCTCCAGACTCCCACCCCTGCCCCTGCTCAGTCAGCAGCCCCCTCAGCCCTCTGGGTTGGCTCTCCCTTTTCCTGGGTTTGCTTACACTGCTCATCCTGCTGGTAGTGCCCAGCTTTTCCCTTGGGTCTGCCTGTCCTATGTGTCCTCCTCCAGGAAGCCCTCCTAGACCACCCCAGCTCTCAATAATTCCTGCCTCCCCCAGCACATAGCAAAAATAAAGCCCACCTAAGCTTTAAGTCCTGAATCATCATTTAAAGAATCACCTGTACTTTACAACATGCTTTTCCTGTCCACAGTCTCATTGGAGCCTCTGAGCAGACCTGTGGAGTCAGTTCTTGTCTTCCCTTACAGATGGGGGCCTAAAAGGCGAGGGCAGGGCCAGAGCTCACCTGGGGTGTCACTGCACCAATAGGTAATACTCACTGAGACCTGCCCGGGTGCCAAAGGCTGGCCTATGTGATTTCTAATCATTCATTCGTTCATTCACTCAGTCACTAAACATTGACTGAGCACCTGCTCTGCTCCAGGCACCCTGCCACAGATGCTAGGGAGGCCACACCTCCTCGAATCTGCATCCCCGCCAAGAGACGGCCAAGGAGCAAGGAAGCAAGTGACATGCAGTAAGCTGGCCAATGACAGCTGCTGTGGAGATGCAGGGAAGGGGGCAGGCGGACTCCCCCTTGAAGGGGACTTTGAGGAGGGGCCTGAAGGAAGAGAGGGAATGGGCAGAAGAGTTAGCTTGGTCTCTCAGTGGGAGTAGGACACCCCCTACCCCACCATCAGGCACAGTAGTGCTGCTCTGAGCCCCTTGCTGCAGTTCTCCTGGCCCTGCCAGCCAGCCCCCTTCCAGCCCCAGCTGCCTTCAACCCGCTGCCCTCAGCTGTGAGCACTATGTGGGTGGGCTGTAGCTCACCTTGTCCATCCCTGGGTCCCTGGTACACAGTTCACAACTTGCAAAGGAATGGACAAGAAAGGAGTGAATGAGCGAGCGTGCCTGGCCTGGCTCCCGGCTGCATCTTGTCTAGGGTACAGGTGGGTGCGGGCATGTGCCCTCCCCTAGGAGGAGGCCCTGTAGGAAACGGCATGCCCTGGAGAAACTAGTGGAAATGGGGCGCATCCCAGTTCTGATGCTCTCCTGTTCACTCACGCGCTCATGCGTTCCTGCGTTCACGCACGCATGCATTCATTCATGCATCCTCCCATTCTGCAAGAAGCGCAGGTGGTCAGGGTCCCATGGAGTGTGAGGCAAAATGGATAAATTTCCTGCTCTCAAGGGCGTCACATTCAAGAAACATAGCAATAAATACATAGTGGAAGACCGGGTGGTACTAAATACACAAAGAGGGCAGAGCAAGGAGGGTGTTGCTATGGATAGCAGGTGGCCAGGAAAGCCCCCCGAGTGGGGTACAGGAACCCCAGGAGGGTCTGAGCAGAGGAGGGACTCAGGGATCTTGGTGTTTTAAAAAGGCTCAGGCTGCTGCTGAGGGTGGCTGGAGGGCACAGGGCATGGGATGCTTCTTGACAATTCAGGGAGCTGATGGCTGCAGGCAGGGTGCTGGCGGTGGAGGAGCCGTGGCTGGATTCTTGGTAAACATTGAAGCTGCAGGGCACAATCACTGGAGGGCTGGGAGTAGAACGTGACTGTAAAAGCTTGCATAAGCCTCCTGGAGCCTCAGTTTTCTCACCTGTGAAGTGGGGTGCTAGTACCTCACTGCCAAGGCCCAGTGAGAAGAAACCAGGGAAAATGTGGTTGTGAAGCCAGCCCTCGTTGGCTCAGCAAAGCCTCAATGGGGCCCCATCCATGCTGGGCACTGGTCTAGGCGTGGGTACACAACACCCCACAGGCACTTAACAAACAGTGGTTTCTGCTGGGCATGCTGGCTCATGCCTGTAACCTCAGCACTTGGGAGGGCAAGGTGGGAAGATCAACTGAAGCCTGGGCAACATAGTGAGACCCTGTCTCTACAGAAAATTTTAAAAATTTGCCAGGCATGATGGCACCCACCTATAGTCCCAGCTACTCCAGAAAGTGAGGTGGGAGGATCACTTGAGCTCAAGAGTTGGAGGCTGCAGTGAGCCAGTGGTAATTCCACCACTTTGGGAGGCTGAGGTGGGCAGATCACTTGAGCCTGAAATTTCAAGACCAGCCTGGCCAACATGGTGAAACCCCATCTCTACTAAAAATACAAACAATTAGCTGGGCACAGTGGTGCGCTTGTAGTCCCAGCTACTTGGGAGGCTGAGGTAGGGGAATTACCTGAGCCTGGGAAGTTGAGGCTGCGGTAAGATGAGACTGCACCACTACACTCCAGCCTGGGCGATGGGAGTGAGACCCTGACTCAAAAGAAAAAAGCAAAAAGGGGGGTGGGATAGGGCAATGCTGAAGCCAAAAGCGACGGGGGCCACAGTAACTGGGTGTGGCAGGGCATCCTGGGTCAAGGGTGGCAGCCTGTTAGGCAGCTGCCCATGGCAGGGTTGCTACTGTCTGGCCCTGAGGCGGGAGAGCCCAAGAGAAGTTGCCCGGGGTGCCTGAGGTCTGGAGCCAGGAACGCAGGCTGCAGAGAGGGCTGACCCCATTTCCCGAGGCAGTGGTGCCAGGAGGCTTGTTTTCCAGGGTGTTTACTGGGCTCTCCAGCTCTGAGTATTTGGGCCAAGTGCCCAGGGTCAGCCCCTCGACAGCACGCTGGGTGGTGGGGGCGGCTGTGCTGATGCCACCCTGGGCCAGTGGGTTAGGGTGGAGGCAGCAGACTGCCTGGCAACCCATGAGTGGGAAGGGAGGCTCCACCCTTCTCAACCGCAGCCTGAGCAGACACTTCCCAGGCCCACCTCTGATTTGGGTGGAGCTGAGCTGGGAGCCCTTTTCCAGGCTACCTGGTGAGGGAGGGGTACAGCAGACAGCAAAGAGGTCACAAGTCAGTCAACAGGGTTAGGCTCAGCTGGGAAGCAAATAGGGTCAGGGCTTAGGGAGTAAAATGAGAGCCAGTGCTAAGTTGAGGAAAGGATCAGGGTTTAACATATAACCAGGGTCAGGGATTAATATCCAAGCAAGGTCAGGGCTCAGTCTGTGACCAGGATCAGGGCTCAGAGTGTGACCAGGATCAGGGCTCAGAGTGTGACCAGGGTGATCAGGGTCGTGTGACATGGTCAAGAACTCGAGTATGTAACCAAGATCGCGGCTATGGAACACAACATACTGCTTGCCAGGTCAGGTTCGTGTGTGCCGGGCGGCTCAGAGTGTGCTAGGTCGATTCGTGTGTGAGAGCATCGAGGCGCCCTTAGGGTGTGACAGGGACAGAACTCAGTGTGTGACCAGGATCAGTAAGATCATCGGGATCGTGTGTGATGGTCCAGGACTCTGTCTGTGCCAGGGTCAGGGCTCGTGTGCTGCTAGGTTCGGGCCTCATCTGTGACCCCCCAGGTTCAGGGCTTTGTTTGCCAGGGCCAGGGCTCATGTGTGATCAGGGGCTTCTGTACCATGATCAGGGCAGTGTGACCAGGGTCAGTCTCATTGTATGACCAGATCAGGGTGTGTGTGCCAGGTCAGGCTCGTGTGTGCCGGGTCAGGGCTCAGAGTGTGACCAGGATCAGGGCTCTGTCTGTGACCAGGTTCAGGGCTCAGTGTGTGACCAGGATAAGGGCTCAGAGTATGACCAGGTTCAGGGCTCAGTGTGTGGCCAGGATCAGAGCTCTGTCTGTGACTGGGATCAGGGTTCAGTGTGTGACCGGGATCAGGGCTCAGAGTGTGACCAGGTTCAGGGCTCAGTGTGTGACCAGGGTTAAAGTGCAGCCTGTGACTAGGATCAGGTTTCAGAATGTGACTAAAGAGTTCAGTGTGGATCAGGACCATCAGTTATGAGGATTGGTAAGGAGTGGCATCAAGACTCAGTCTGTGACTGAGGCCAGGACTCAGCATGAAGGCGATGTGACAGTCACAGCCCTAAAGTGGACTCAGGGTGACCTGGTCTCTTTTCTCTGAACCAATAGCCCCATTCATCATTCTTTCTCTTTCATTTGAGAACCATCTTCTCTGTGCCAGGACCTGTCCTAGGTACTACAGACTCAATGGCCACTTAGCCACAGTCCCAGCCCTGAATGACCTCCCATCTCCCAGGCAGCTCAGTCGGGTCTCAATTGTACAACGCACAAAGGTAACTTAGAGGCTCGGGGAGGCCCAGGGAGGCATCCCTCCCCAGGGACTCAGTAAGGCTTTCTGGAGAAGGCTTTGCAGTCCGAGTCACTTGAAGGAGTAGACATTCCAGGCAGCAGGTACCACCTGAGCAAAGGCACAGAGACTGGTTGCCAAGATGAGTGCTTGGCCAGTGTTGGGAGCTGGAGTCAACTGTGTGCGAAGAGGGCTTGGTTATCAGACAGTGGGTCTCCACCTGCTCTGAGTGGCCCCAGCTGGTTCCTGCCAGGTGACAGTAGTTGCTCCAGCAGCCGGTGGGCACTCCCTGCTCTGGAGGCCACCCACTTTGGGTGGACCAGAGTCCAGAAGACAATGGAAAGGAATGAACCTGCGTGAGGCAGACAAGGATGGCGGGTGGAAGGGGACGGATGGGTGCGGAAGGGTGGGTGAGGCCAGGGCGGAGAGCAGGTGAGGGTGGGGAGTGCCCTGGAAAGAAAAAACCCAACAAGGGGCATGCTGGGGTGTGTGGGGACGTTGGTGGCTGAGTCCCCGGGTGGGTACCATCCTCTGGCAGCTTGATGGAGTGGCCAAATCCCTGCAGCCTCGAGGCCCCATCTGCCCACCTCTTGCTTGAAGGCTTTGCCTGGGGGACCTCGAAGCCCTCTGCTCTGCCATCTGTGCAGGGGTGTGCAGGCTCAGGGACTGGGCGGTTGGGCGCCTGGAAGGACAGAGCTGCATGGCCTTGGTTTGCTGGGCCCAGGCCTCCCACCTCCCCGAAACCTCAGCTTTGGTGTCCAGCCTGGCCCTCTCCATGCCCATCTTCACAGAGCTTCCAGAATCATCTTTTTCTTCTTGACACTCCTGCTCCCCAAGGCCTGGACCAGGCAACCAGCTCCTTTGAGGCCTCTCCATCCGAGAATTCTTTCAAAACTGACTCCTCTTCTCATTCCTTCCCACCCCTTCCCCTGGCAACCCATCCCCAGAGACCAGAGACAGGGCTGGGGAGAGTGCGGGCTGTCGGAGGGGCAGGGGGGTGCCTCCCCGGGAGAACTCTGAGGGCCCAAAGCAGGAAGGACTGGGGTGCAGGGGCTGGCTGGGAGGAGGAGGCCTGAGCCTGCTGACAGGGCAGGGGCAGCCAGGGCGCTGGTGGGGTTGAAGGCCCAGCACCTCTCACAGCAACTCGTCCAACCCTCTAAGAGCCTGCTTCACTGGACCAGGTGCTATCATGATTCCCTCTGCTCAGATGAGGAAACTGAGGCCTGGAGCAGTTAAGTGACACATCAAAGTCACCCAGCCATAGAGTCCAGACTGCTGATCCCAAGAGCGGTCAGGGTCATTAATAGTGGAGCCTCTTCCCCAGCAAGAGGACTCGAATTAGAAGTAAAGTAAGGCTGGGCGCGGTGGCTCATGCCTGTAATCCCAGCACATTGGGAGGCTGAGGTGAGGGTCGCTTGAGTTCCGGAGTTCAAGACCAACCTGGGCAACAAAGTGAGACCCCTGTCTCTACCAAAAATTTAAAAATATACATAAGGGCCAGGCGCGGTGGCTCACGCCTGTAATCCCAGCACTTTGGGAGGCCAAGGCAGGCGGATCACGAGGTCAGGAGATCGAGACCATCCTGTCTAACACAGTGAAACCCTGTCTCTACTAAAAATACAAAAAATTTGCGGGGCGTGGTGGCGGGCACCTGTAGTCCCAGTTACTTGGGAGGCTGAGGCAGGAGGATGGCATAAACCCTGGAGGCGGAGCATGCAGTGAGCCAAGATTGCACCACTGCACTTCAGCCTGGGCAACAGCGCGAGACTCGACCTCAAAAAATAAAAATCAAAAAAATTTTAAAAATTAAAAATAAAACAAAATAAAATAAAAATATACAAAAAATGGCTGGGCACAGTGGCTCATACCTGTAATCCCAGCACTTTGGGAGGCTGGGATTTTGGGGGGATCACTTGAGGTCAGGAGTTTGAAACCAGCCTGGCCAACATGGTGAAACCCCATCTCTATTAAAAGTACAAAAATTAGCCAGGCATGGTGGTGGGCACCTGTAATTCCAGCTACTTGGGAGGCTGAGGCAGGATAATCACTTGAACTCGGGAGGCAGAGGTTGCGGTGAGCAGAGATCGCGCCCCTGCACTGTAGCCTGGGCAACAAAGTGAGACTCTGTCTCAAAAAATAATAATAATACATACATAAAAATAAAAATATACATAAAATAAATTACAAAATAAAAATACTGGAGCCTTGTGTTGATCAAAGGGCTGGATGTGGGAGTATACCATCTCTTAGTTCAGAGGTGACTGGGCATTTGGGGGACCCCTCACCCCCTACTCCCCCCTCAACTCCTGTTCAGGTTTCTGACACAGGTATGACCCCATTGCTCTCACAGCCATGATGCCATTTGAGCCTCAATGACGAATGACAGCTGACATCCATGGAGCATTTTCCGTGCTAGACACTTTTCATCCCTTGCTCATTCGAGGCCACCTGCAATTTTAGGGCCATATTCTGATCTGCCTTTACCGATGCAGAAATGGGCCTGGGCGTGGCCCAGTAGCCTGGACACTCATTAGGGGAAGGCAGAGCCCTGGCCCCTGAGTCCATTGCCCCAGGCTGTCCTCAAGGCCGGTAATAAGGTCACTCTCGTCCTGCAGGGGTGGGGTACAGAAATGAACGAGACCAACCCAGTTCTTGCTCAACCTGCTAGGTTGGTTTGACCCTGCTGACACCCCACACCTGGAGCACCTTCAGGCTACGCCCTCCCCACCCGCTCCTTCCCAAAGCAGGGACTTCTGTGGCCGCAGCTAGGCTGGGGGCCCCCAGCCGTGGGGGGTCCGGGCCTTTGGGATACCCTCCTTAGTCTCTAGAGAGCATGGGTTTGAGGAGCTGGGCTTGACCCTCCTGGATCTCCAGGCAAAGCCTCAGTCCCACCAGCTTCCAGGGTGAGGGCAGGTGCACAGCCACCACGGGAGGCAGGCATGTCCGGGGAGCCCGGTCTGTGACTGGGGGAGATCACATGGAAGGTCGAGGCCAACTTTCCACATATACAACATTCAGCCATGACATCCCCTCACAGAGGCCTGGGGAGGGTCAGGGATTCAGCTCTGAATGCCGGCCCAGCAGGTGACACACACCACAGCTCAGCCCCTTTGTTCCAGGGCCATGACGGGCTGGCTTCACGGATGAATGAACCCCAGGCCCACCTGGAGGCTGCATCCTGGCTATCCTGGACCCAAGATGGGGTGGGGTCAAAGGGCACAGGCACAATAGGACCCAGGTGTTGGAGTCCCGTCCACTCTCTGCAAGCTATGACATCAGACAACCTGCTTCACTGCTCTGTGCCTCAGTTTCCCCATGTGTATAGCACATGGCACTGGTACAGGTTGTTGTGAGCATTCACTTCTCTGATGCCAATGAGAGAGATTTGTAGCCCATTGAGTGGGGGCCACCAGGGGGCACCAGATGGGGATTTGAGAGCGCACAGCATGCCCACATTCTGCCTCAGACCGCAGGTGAACAGGTTCGCATACGTGTGCATGCACAAACATGTACACATCCACGTGCCCACGCCGGCAGCTGTCCCACACTCCCCTTTTGCCACAGTCCCGCTGGTCTATGTGTGCCCACAGATCCTGCCCCGCTGGGTGTGCCCCGCTGCACAGGCACACACACCCCTCCTGTCCCTTGCTCACACTCACAGTCCCTCAGTGTCCCATGCCCCAGCCCCAGGGTGTCTTGCTTTGCATTTTGTCCCCTGCCCCTTTTTTCTGACACACGCTTCTGTCTGTTGTGCACGTCTTCCTGAGGGAGTTTGCCCTGAGCTTAAGGGTTTGAACAGCTTCAGAGAAACAGGAACTGGCCAGGCACAGGATCAAAGCTCCTTCTTCCTGCTGCCATGGCCTGGGCCTCAGTGGGAGTCCCTGAAAGCCAAGTACACCTCTCCTCCTGTTAGTGGCTGATGTTCCATCTACCTGTGCTGGGCGCCCTGTTGGCTCTCGGCCCAGCAGCTGTTCTGGGATGTGTCTCCAGGCGCCCCTCGAGGAGACCCCTCCTTTCTGCAAGGAATACCAGTCCCAGCCTCTTTGCCACTGTCCTGTGGGCCCACTGGGCTTGGAAATGTGGGCCTCACTGACCAGGCGAGTCCTGTGTGCAGATTCCTGTGCGTTCGGCTGCATGCACAGCACCGATCAGGTGGACAGATGCCTCTCGGGGGAGGACCCTGATGCGCAGCTGCCACCTCCCAGCGGCCCCCGTGATGACGCCATGGTGACTTCTGCAGGGACTAAGGCTGTCCCTCCCATCCTGGTGCCCAGCCCAGAGCCTGGTCTGTGGGAGGCCAGTGAGGAACAAAACCCACCCACCTTAAACATTGGCTGCTCCTCCCAACCAGGGCTGTCCCAGGCACAGAGTCTTGCTGACCCGCCTGCAGCGGACACAAGACCGGAAGCCTCATGCCCGGGCTCTGGGGGCCCCGGGGTAAAGCCACCAGAAGCTGTGCAGGCCCAGGGCATAGTCTGTCCTGGCTGTGCTGGGAGCCCTCTGGAAGGCCTTGTGCTCCTCTGGGCCTCACGTGTCTGTCCTGACGAGGAGTCAAGGGACCCTCCCTCCCCTCGTCACCATGAGTGGGGTGTGGTGGAGGGGCCGGGGCCTCAGCTCAGAAGCCAGAGGGCTGGGCTGGAATGCTGGCTCCAACCTCGGCTGCTGGGAAGCGCTGGGCTCTACTTCGGTCTCCTCACCTGTGCAGTGGGAACACCAGCAGGACCCAGCTCATGGGCCCTGGGAAGGGAGGACTAATGGGTGGCCCTGGGTAAGTGGTGCCACATGGAGGCTCCGGGAAGGGTGGCCTGCTATAGGAGGTGCCGACTTGGACGGGCTGGAGGGTCTTGATCCCCCATTCAGGTGGCTCCAGGACGCTCATCTGCCTCCAGAGCTGGCCATAATCCTGGGGTCACCTGAGTAGGGTCTCTGCTTATCCCTGGAGGCTCCTTCAAGAACACTGTGCTCCGTCCCAGGACTCTGCCCACACTGGGTGGGAGGAGCCTTCACCTCGAGCCTTAGTCTCCTCATCCGTGACAGGGAATGCAGCCCGACCGGCCCACGGGGCTTGCAGCAGGGTGTGATATGCCCTCCATAAAGCGGGCAGCAATGAGACAGCAGCAATGAGACACAAACTCTTCAGCCCCAAGGCCAGAGCACCCCTGAGAGTGAGCTCCTTCCAGAAGCTTCTCAGGCTCCCTGAAGCTGCTGGGGAACTACAAGCGTTCTGTCTGGGTCACCTAGCATGACACCCCGGGAAGCACAGCCCCAGCTCTGACTCTGAGCTCTGGGGGTGAGAGTGGGCTCTCGCGTCAGCACGTGGCAGTCCCTCGATATCGAACCCAGAAGGGTGAAGAAAAACAAAGAGACAAGAGCCGGCCTCGGTCCTGAGACCGGCCAGCCTTCGGCATGGACCCCGGCAGCGCCCCGTGGCGTGGCTGCTGGTACATGACCCCCAAGGGGATGTGGAGACCCTGGGGCTGCTGAGCAAGCTGCCACGTGGTGCCTGCCATGCCTGGGTCTGAGCCCCCCGCCACCTCCCGTGGCCCCGACACACATAGGACATCATGTGGTTGACAGAGGATTCTACTCCCAGGGGCTCTACCAACTCTATAACCAATCCCCACCATAAGGGGCGGCAAGGACAGGATCAGCCCACTTTGTGAATGGAGAAACTGAGGCCCAGGGACGTGAAGGGCACACGGGGACTGGACTCCTGGTCAGGAGGTATGGGGCAGGCAGGGTCTCTGCAGATGGAGAAGATGGAAAGGCATTCCAGGCTGAAGGAGCAGCACTGCAAGAACAGCAAGGCCTGGCGACCCTCTAAGGCTGCCAGCCCCTTCGAGGGCCGCAGCCACAGAAGGCGGGGGTGGGGTGGTGGGGGCAAGGACCCAGAGAGGGCCTGGGATCAAAGGTCATTCACACTCTGGCCTCTTTGCACACACTGTTCCTTCAGTCAGATGCCGCCCGGCCTTGCCCAGCTCCCATGCCCTCCAATCTAAACTAAAACGCAGCGCCCCTCCCAAAGGCTTTCTCGGCCATTCCTATTCCAGAGCAGGAACAAAGGCGCTGGGACCAGCTCAAGACACAGATACTCCGATAGACTTACTGGAGATGGTGGGGACTTGGAGGCCAGGGACGGCAAGGGGTGGGGACAAGGAGGGGTGGAGGAGGGGAAGCTTTGGTCAGAGCCGGCAGCCTGAGGTCCAGCTCTACTTTGCCTACCTCGCCGTTACAGGCAAGTCCAGCCCTGCAGGAGTGCCCTAAGCACTGAAGATATTTCCCCAGTTTGGCAGCTTTCACCCCGGAGCTCAGCAGATGGCCGTGACTGCCTGTGGGGGGGTCTCTGGTAGCTTGCTTCCCACAGAGCTCCTTCTAGGGCTCAGGGCTTCCTTCGGGGTTTCCTGCTACAGTACGAACTCACGTGAGCTACATCACACCCATTTCACAGGTGGGCACAGAGAGATGCCTGCCGGGGCTCACAGCTAGACAGCAGCAGGCTGGACCGGGAGTGGGGCAGCCGGGCTGGAGGTGCCAGGGCTGCTCCTCAGGCGGGGTGGGACCTGAAGAACACACCAATACCCCTGTGGGCGCCTGAGGTCAATTAATCGAGGAGGAGACAGAGGAGGAGGAGGCAGAGGAGGAGGAGGCAGAGGAGGAGGAGGCAGAGGAGGAGGAGGCAGAAGAGGAGGAGGCAGAAGAGGAGGAGGCAGAGGAGGAGGAGGTCGAGGAGGAGGAGGCTGTTGCAAGGGCCTAGATTTTGAAATGTAGCTGTGACAATCGCCCTGGTAAACTTGGTTCACCCCACCAGGCTGGGAGCCACCTTCTCCTGAAGCCTCCCTCTCCAGGGAGGGCTGCAGCACCCAGCCCACATTGAAGCAGGGGCCCCAGCCCTCTTCATCTGTGAAATGGGGGAGGGTCTTCTTCCTTCATCTGTGAAATGGGGGAGGGTCTTCTTTCTTCATTTGTGAATTGGAGGAGGGTCCTCTTTCTTCATCTGTGAAATGGGAGAGGGTCTTCTTCCTTCATCTGTGAAATGGGGGGAGGGTCTTTCTTCTTGGAGTGTTATGGGTTGAATTGCGACTCCCCAAATTCAAATTGAAGTTCTTAGAATGTGACCTTATTTGGAAGGAGTCTCTACAGAGGTAATCAAGTTAAATAGGATCATTGGAGTGGCCCTAATCCAATGTGACTATGTCCTTAGGAAAAGGGAGATTTGGAGACAGATGTGCCACATGAAGGAGAGGACGGCCCTCTGCAAGCCAAGGAGGTAGGCCTGGCACAGACCCCTCCCTCTGGCCCTTGGAGGGACCCAGCCTGCTGACACCTTGATTTCAGACTTCTGGCCTCCAGAGCTGCGAGGCAATAAATGCCTGTTGTTTCAGCCGCCAGGACCTGGCGAGTGGAACTTTGTTCTGGCAGCCCCGGCAGATGACAGGGGGTTGTTAAGGTTGTTTAGATGCATGTGAGACACGGAGCACCGCCCAGCAGACGAGGGCCTCCGGTAAGCGTGAGTGATTCCTTCACGTTAAAAACACGGCACATAGCCAACAAAACAAGACAACACCAAGACCGGGTGTGAGGTGGGCGGGAAAAGCAGGACTCGTAGTTGACCTCTGGGTCCTGGGGCTGGGGGTGGGCACCAGGCATCATGACGGGTAGGAGCACAGCTGAAGGCTGGGGCCCTCAGGGGACACACTTGGTCCCTCTGGGCTTCGGTTTCCCCCTTGGCCAATAGCACCCACCCAAGGGGTTGGAGGATTACCTAAGGCGGGGGTTGGCCAACTCTTTCGGGAAGGGCCCAGGGAGTAAATCTTTTCTCCTTTGTGGGCCATGAGGTCTGTGTTGTAAGACTCAGCTCTGCAGCTGCAGTTTGTGAGCAGCCTTAGAGCAGATGTAAAGGAGTGAGTGTGGCTGGCTTCCAACAAAACTTGATTCGTGGACACTGAAAGTAGAACTTCATATTATATTCTCATTCTTTGGTTTTCGTTTTGTTTGTTTGTTTTTTGAGACAGGGTCTCGCTCTGTCACCCAGGCTGGGGTGCAGTGGTGCGATCTTGGCTCACTGCAGCCTCCACCTCCCAGGTTCAAGCAATCCTCCCACCTCAGCCTCCTTGGTAGCTGGGATTACAGGTTCCCGTCACCACGCCCAGCTAATTTTTGTATTTTTAATAGAGACGGGGTTTCACCATGTTGACCAGGCTGGTCTTGAACTCCTGACTTCAGGTGATCTGCCTGACTCGGCCTCCCAAATTGCTGGGATTACAGGCGTGAGCCACTGCACCTGGCCCCTTCTTTAGTTTTCTTCTCAACCATTTAAAAATGTAAAAACCATTTTAGATTGCAGTCCTACAGAAACAGGTGGCTGGCCAGGTTTGGTCTGAAAGCCAGCCCTGCCCTAAGTGAAAAGGCCCTCTCAGCACTGGGAGGCGCCGGGCTGGACCTGCTTGATTACCTTCGAGCCCAGCGCGGGGCTGGTGCTCAGAAAACACTTTTTCTGTTTCTTTCTTTTTTTTTTTGAGACGGAGTCTCGCTCTGCCGCCCGGGCTGGAGTGCAGTGGCCGGATCTCAGCTCACTGCAAGCTCCGCCTCCCGGGTTCATGCCATTCTCCTGCCTCAGCCTCCCGAGTAGCTGGGACTACAGGCGCCCGCCACCTCGCCCGGCTAGTTTTTTGTATTTTTTAGTAGAGACGGGGTTTCACTGTGTTAGCCAGGATGGTCTCGATCTCCTGACCTCGTGATCCGCCCGTCTCGGCCTCCCAAAGTGCTGGGATTACAGGCTTGAGGCCCCGCGGCCGGCTATTTTTTTGTATTTTTTATTAGAGACAGGGGTTGACTGTGTTAGCCAGGATGGTCTCGATCTCCTGACCTCGTGATCCGCCCGTCTCGGCCTCCCAAAGTGCTGGGATTACAGGCTTGAGCCACCGCGCCCGGCCTTTCTGTTTCTTTCAAAATTCGCCAGCTCCGTTCAGGAGGGTGGCCAGCTTGGTGACCTGGACATTTAATCCTCCAGCCAAAGCTTCCTTCTGTGCAGCAGGCCCGAGGGAGCTGTCTAGATGACCTCGCTTGAGCTGAGCGACTGCCTGGGATGTGGGTCCCATGAGTGTGGGTCCTGTTTCACAGATGAGCAAACTGACGCTCCGAGGCAAGTTACCTGACGCCGGCACCATGCCCCGCCTCTTGGAGCCCAAGCCAGTGGAGTAGAGGCAGGGGCTGCTGGGGGTGGACAGGGGAGGTGGGCATGGGAGCTCTGAAGAAAGGGTGACACTCCAGGCATCTGTGAAACCCCAGAGGACATCCCCAGTCAAAGAAGGAAGCAGGGTTAGGGAAGGGCACTCCTAGCGAAGGAGCCGCTTACAGGGGCCCAGCAGTGGGAGGAGATGTGGCCCCACAGGGGCAGCCGGAAGGTGGGGTTGGTGGGCAGAGGTGAGACTGAGTCCTGGGAGAAGTCCACACTGGATACGGGAGACTTTCCGCAGACCCGATGGGCTTTATTTAAGCAAGGGAGGGACGGGTGTGAATTAGATTGGAGACACTCCCTCCGTCGGAGACAGCACTCTCCAATAGAAATCTCATGCCAGCCTCATGAATAATTTCTAATTTTCTAGTAGCCACATTAGGAAAAGGGAAAAAGAATTTGAAGCAAATTATTTTAATAAAATATTTTATGGAATCTAATATATCCAATATATTATCTCAACGTGTCATTCATATAACAAAGTATGAATGGGATATTTCGCATTGTCTGTCTCGTACTACGTGGGGACGTATTCCACGCTTACTATACAACTCAGTTCGGACTAGCTGCACTTCACGTACTCAGAAGAGACTCAGGCTGCAGTCTTGGATGACACAGATGTGGATATCGGGCTGTGGTGGCCGGAGTAGAGTCAGGGAGGCCCTTTTCCAGGGCAGGAATGATGGTGCCTGGCCTGGAGCTGTGGTGGGATTCCTGGCCCTCCACTCAGATGCCAGCCCATCAAAGCCTGCACAGGAGGGGAGGAGCAGGCCTGGGCTCTGCAGCATCCCTGGGAGGCAGGTCACAGGGCAGCTACCCTGCCCCAGTCTCCTCCCTGACCCTGCTGGTGTCTGCCCAGACAGCCAGCATCCCCATCCCACTGGGCCGGCTCCCGGCCCTGCCCTACCCCCAACTCCAGACTCATGTCAGGCTTCCTGTCCCAGCTGGAGGGTGACCCGAGGCCTGACCCCAGAGGCCCAGGCGATGAGCCCGGAAGGAAGGCCGCCTCCTTGATGCAGCCACGGCAGGCGGGGCTGGGGCTTCCCCGGGGACTCCCTCGGGAAGCACTTCACGCTTTGTTGGGCGCTCAGCCAAGGTGGCCCCCAGCTGCGGCAGGAGGCGAGAGCCTCTGGGGCAGGGAGGACATGCACCTGCGCCTGAGCCCATGAGGGGCTCCCCCCCACAGCGTGGGGTCTCTGGAAGTGCCAGGGTTGCCCCCACTAGACAGCCAGGGTTCTCAGGGAACACAGAGCAGGCAAGCAGGCCAGCTCCTGCTTCAGCCTCGGCCCCTGTCTGCACCTGGGGCAGCAGAGGACAGGTTTAGAAGCAGATCCTAGCTGCATGCCTGGTGAGAACCTTCACCTCTGGGACTCCCGCTGCTCCTCTGTGAAAATGGAGGTGTCAGGGTGTTCACCCCCCTAGGGCCAGTGTGAGATGGCAGCGAGTGCACGTGGTCCCTAAAGAAGAGCCGTCCACAGCCACGTAGGAAGGTGTCAGGCCCACCTCCTCATTCCTGGGATGTGGCCTCTTCTCACCTGGGCTGAACTTTGCTCCCAGGACTCAAACCCTGAGCTGCTGTGGAGGCTAACTCACTCATGCTCCATGTCCATCTTCTGAATAAGTTCCCCAGACCCTCCAACCTGCCCTCTGTGCCAGCCCTAGGGTGCCTGCTTCTCCTTCCCTCTTCCTCTTCTTCTCACAAATATGGGCCGAGCTCCTGCTAGGGCATGGGGGTCCAGCTGGAAGGGACAGAGACAGAAGCCTGCCCTCCTGGAGCTGACAGTCTGTGGCAGACACTAATCAAATGAGCAGATCACAAACTGTGACTGTCTCTAGCAGAGACACCTGGATGGCCTTGGAGGAGCATGTAGCAGATGGATGGGGGTCCCTCCTGGTGGGCAGTGCACCTTGCACCACTCACTCAGTCCCATGGCCTCGCTTTCCCGCACATGGTGTGTCCTCTGCACACGTTCAGGGCTCCGTCCCTCTGTCCAGTGCCTCTGCAGGCTACACCTTCTGTGCTGGGCCTCTGGGCATAGTTACCAGGCAGCCAGGGCTGGGGCCGGCCCTTGGCCTTAGCTCAGATCCAGGGAGGATCGAGAGGGAGTCCAGTGTGGCCGTACACCTGGGCACCCGCTTCAGAATCCAGGGCCTCCGGAAAGAAGTGGCTTTGGTCTTGCCAATGCCTTTCCTCTGTTTTCAGCTGGGAATTAAGCTGGGGAGCAGCAGGAGGGGCAGCATTTGCTGGCCCTGGTGCAGGAAGTTGTGGGCAAGAAGAGCCAAGGTCAGGTCCTGCCTGGGCCACCTGTGGGCTAGAGGTGTAGAAGCCCGTGGGGACGCGGAGGGCAGCCGGGCAGGCTGGGCTTGCTCCAGGGCTTGCTCCCCTCGGGAAGTTCCTAATTTGGGCCCCCTGCTCTTCCTTGGTTGGGTGGGCCCCACGCCCTTGGCTGTGATCCTGCAGACTGTTGCGTCCTGGTGTGTTCCCCGCCCCACCTTCTCACTGCCCTTGGCCTCTCTCCCAGCCCCTGGGAGCTGGGATTTTTGCTTACAATTTCAAGTATATCAGACTCTATTCCGTCCCCACTCTCCTATCCCAAGTTGTCTTTTGCCTTTCTGGGAAAATAAAGTGGCAGAGGAGTGAACCCACGGCAATGGGACAGGCCGCCTCCGCGGGAGCAGCATCTTGCAGGGGCCTCACCAAGCCTTCGAGGCCCAGACGAAGCTGGGGTGGGGCACTGGCCGGAAGCTTAGGGGAGGGGGAACCCTGCAGGACTTCGCTCCTGTGCCCATGTGGCCGGGGGTACCTACTTGACCTCTAAGCTGTCACCAGGAACAGTGTCCAGCCTGCCTGCCGGCCGGGACCTCTGCAGAGGTCATGAGCTCAGCCCTCAGGGCCTAGGTTCTGGGTTTACACTGAGGGCTGTGCAGCCAAGGACCCGGGGTGGGCATGTCCAGGATGTGTGGAGGAAGGAAGGGAGTCTGGGAAAGGATGCGGATGAGAGGTGGGTGCTGAGCCAGCACCTGCTTCTGTTCTTAGCCTCAGGACTGTCTATGGAAGTGGGAGTAATTCTTTGCAACATGGGCCCTGCAGCCAAGGTCTGGGCAGAGGCATCAGGGCACAGAGCAGTGACACCACCACGCCGGGAGATGCTCAGGCCAGGACCAAGCAGAAAGGGGGGCTCGTCATAAACTCCCTGAGAGGAGGGGAGCGCTTTACCCTGACAAGAATGAACGGCAACAGGTCATCTATCCCGAGGGCCCACAACCCCTCCACCTGTCCTGGTGACCGGCTGGGGGGAGGGCCCATGGGCCTCAGGGCCTTTGTGGGGCTTCCTGTACCCCTGAATGCTGTCACAGTGCCTGAAACCCCACCTCTGGGGCCTTATTGCTCTGCTCCTGTGACACTCCTTGATTTTCCAGTGTTAAGCATACAGTCATGAGCTGTTGCAGAAGCTGACACGTACTGAGGGTGTTCTGCATAGCAGGCTTTGTCCGGAGCCTTTTTATTTATTTTTTACATGTCTTGTTTATGCAGGATAAATCCTAGTAACTCATTTGCAGAAAAGAAAGCAGCAGCTCAGAGAGGTTAGGTAAGTTGCCTAAGGTCACCCAGCTTGTGGCAGAAGCAGGACAGAGCCCTGCCTATGTGATGATGGGGCCAGGAGCACCGTGATCATCTTTAGAGCCCACCCCTAACCCAGGTGGGGTCAGCAGTTCCCTGTAAGCAGGCTGGGTGAAGCCAGGCAGCTGACGGAGAGGGACAGAGGCTGCCCTTGGGCTTCCGCCGTTCTGGATTCGAGCTCTGCTCAGTCACAATGGGCTGTGTGCCCTTGAGCAAGTTGCTTCACCTCTCTGAGCCTTGGTGTCTAAGCTATAACTCAAAAATATGTTCTTGAGAATTCGATGGGAAGATCCTGCCAGGGTCTGGAGCCTGTCTATTTAGTTTGACAATAAATAATTTGGCTAGTGTTTACACTGATCTCTAGCAAAGGGGGCACAGGGCAGGGAATGGTGTTCCGGTAGGGCTGAAGTGTGCCCCTGGGCATTGGGGTGACTGTGCCAGCGCCTGCCTTTAGGTTTACAGCCCTCCCTGAGAACTAGAAAAATCCCCTCTGAGCCGATGCCATCCTTGGGCTCATGGGCTTGGCACCTGGTTTGGCCCCTCAAAAGAGATCCCTACCCAGTTCTCTTTTCTAGGCCCAGAAGAATGGCATTTCTGTACCATCCGGAGCATTTGGATCATCTCCCCTGCTGATGCACAAAGAGCCAGGCTTCCGGAGAAGGAGGGTGGGACAGGGTGTTGCAGGCAGAGGGAAGGGACACTGCAAAGGATCATTGGTGAGACAGAGCAGGCCAGGATGGCTGCCGGAGCAAGCAGCATCTCAACTGGACCTGTGGAGGGCAGGGGGTGAGCAGGTGAAGGAGGAGATGGGCTTGGAGAGTGTGCACCTGGGGACAGGCCTGGAGGTGGGAGGGAGGGGCTGGAGCCAGAGAAAGGGGCGGCTGGTGGAGGGAGGTGAGGCTGGAGGGGCTGGGTCTGGTGCTTTGGATGAAGCCAGGTCACTGCAAAGATGAAATGTGATAGCACTTGGCAAAGGAAGCAAAGCCCATCACCATGAGACCAGCCCCTAATCCTTCCCTGGAATTTATTTAGGAAAAGACCTAGAGAAGTCAAGATGGGGCCTGGAAGGGATGGGATCAGGGTCCATGGGAAGCAAGTTCATGTCTTTGCACCAAAGATGGACAGGAGTGTGGGAGGGAAGAGGAGGAGGAAGCAGCAGAGGAGAGCTCGAAAGGAGGGGTGAGAGAAGGGGCTGGAGGAAAGCCTGGGGTTGTGTGCAGGGACCCACGGAGGACACAGGTGGGTGAGACCGCAGGCAGACCATGACCAGCCCCAATCCCATGGCAGAGGCAGCCAAACCCTTTCCCAAAGATGTTTACAGAGACCTGGGGGTGGGGACTTTGGTCTTTTTCAGACACAAAATTCCTTCTGTGACTGAGGGCAAGTGCCCTAGCCTCCTGCCTCAGTTTCCTCGTTGCATAACAGGACTGTCTCAGTGCCCACCCTCAGAGTGTGAGGGCTAGATGAGGAAATGCACGTGTAGTAGGATACCACCTGTCCCTTGAATGTCTACATGTCATGTAACTTGGCCCTCAGGATCCAGGACAGGTCTGGCTGCGGTGGGTGCTGGATGGATGCTGGGGAGGGGAGGGACTGTCACTGCATGCCAACCTCTGCCAAAATGGGGAGCCCTGGGGGCAGGAGTTGGCAGGAAGGACTTCCAGGAGGAGGAGGGCTGACAGTTTGGGAAGATTTAGATGGGGAGAAAGTGGGGCAACGGCCTGGGAGTGGGAAGTCTGGGAAAAGATGTCCTGGCAGGGTGAAGGGGAAGGGAAGTTATGATGGTAGTGGGGAAAAGCATCTGCCCAGGAGTCAATGGTGCAAACACAGTGTGAGAGTGTGTGTGTGTGTGTGTGTGTGTGTGTGTATGCGTGCCCATGTGCACAGGCACACACCTCCTTCCGGTCTTCTACCTCCACCGCTTTCCCAGCCTCCTCGCCAGAGCCCTGGGGCTCAGCTCAGGCCCTTATCCCCAGCCCCACCTGACCCCAGGCTTCCCAACCACAGGCCAAGACCCTGGCAAACTCACAGCCCCTCACCCCTCTCTGTCCCAGCCCCACTGCTCTCCCAGAGTCTGCTGCCGTCCCCTCTCTGACCTCCAGGCCTTGGGTCCTCCCCACCCTCCTGTTGCCACCTGGATGCCCCAGCCTCCGATGGACTGTTGGGGTCTCCCAGTGGCCCCTGCACTTCTGTCTGCATGGCTCTTGTCCACTCTGCCTGGCTGACACCTCCGGCTGCCTGAGGCTGCTCAAATGCCCAGCACCCCACACAGCCAGCACCTCCTCTGCGGACCGCAGCCTGGGAGAGAGGGGAACCCATGGGCCTGTGAGTCTTTCAGATCCTGGCAAACAGTAGGAGCATGGGAAATATTCTGGAGGGAAATCGCCACCCTCAGCTCCAGTCACTTGTTTCAGCCTCCTGCTGGGTGCCCAGGAGAGCAGATGTAATGCGGCTTTCCACCCAGCACCTGGCGCCCAGCTCCATGTGGAGCACGCTTGCCAGCCCTGAGGACTCCCACTGACCTGCAGGCTCGGGGTCCAGAGATGGGGCAGCTCACAGGCAGGGGATGCAGCTCTGACATCCTCAGGGGCTGAAGCTGGGGCCAAGAGGTCATGGAGCTGCAGCTCAAGGACTGATTGGGCACTGGCACTGCCCGATAAAGGCCCCTGGTTGAGACTGTGGGTAGGGCCAGGGCTCAGATTATGACTGAGGTCAGGGCTCGACGTGTATCAGGAATGACCAGGGCCGGGGCTCAGGAGGTAATAGAGCTCAGGGTGCTTTCTGAAATTAGGCCTCTTAGTAACCATCTTCAGCTGGATCTTGCTGGACCAGAAGCCAGAGCTTTGACCCAACAGGTGCGCCCTACCTGGGCCCTGGAGGGGCAGGCCAGTCATTCTTGAGTGCCATCCTTTTGCCCATGTTTTAAGCCTCCTGTTGACAAGGATCTGGACACAGGATTACATTCCAAGTCCTTGCTCAAAGCCTGAGCCATCTCCACTCCATCAGTTATCTTGGTTGAGTCCCTGACCCGAACCTGGCCTCCCCTGCAGATCCTCCAGGCTCCCTCCCTAATCCCACCCCTCTGCACATACCTGGGCCAGGATGTGGGCAGTCACAGCTGACAGATTGTTTAGGGGACCAGGAAGCCGGTGGGTGTGCAGCAGATGCCTGTGTGGACATGTGCACACTCACTCTCATGCCTGCTTCCAGGCAGGAAGACCGGGGGCTACAGGTGGCCAGCGGCAGGTGGTCGTGGTCCTTGGTCAGGGTGTGGGTCCAGTTTGTCTTCAACTTGGTGCTGGGAAGTGGGGTTGGGGAGGGTGTGAGGCATCCTGGGGTCCTTGGTGGGTTAGACTCCTGAAACCCAGCAGGTTTCTTATGTCTCTGAGCCTCAGTTTCGCTTTCCTATAGCTTGGGAAGAAGAGAATGGCATCTCCCCAGGTTCCTATGTGGATGACACAGATCAGGGTGTGAACGGTGTCCTCACTGTCCCTATCTGACTGCATGCCCCTGCCTGTCTCTCCTCCTCCCTGGAGCCCATGTTTGGGACTTCCACATTTGGTCCCTGAGCCTTCATGGAGTAGCTCCTCATGGAGAACCCTGGGCCAGGTGCAGCAGGGAGTCGGGAGACAGCAGATGGAGTCCCTGGGCTCACAGGGCCCTGGGAAAGAGTATCAACCTGGATGGTGACCATCCAGCAGGGCCACAGCTGAATGGAGGTGAGGACGAGGGCCCACAGGCCTTGGGGTACAGTGGCTGCCTCTGCTCAGAGAGAGCTTCTCAGACCACATAGCGGCCCAGCTGTGTGTTGAAGGAGGCATAGAAGCTCTCCTGAGGAAAGGCCAGGGAAACAGAGGGAACAGCAAGTGCGAAGGCCTGGTACGGAAGTAAGAAGTGACTGGAGTGTTGCTTGGGGGTGGTGAGCAGGAGGCAGTGCATCAGGCAGGCTGACCCCAGCCAGACGGGGAAGGACCTGGGTCCCTGCTGTGGGTGGTGAGTCCCACACACGTCCCTGAGGCCCACCCTGTCATCCTGCAGGGAGCACGCTGATCCCAGAGAGTGTGCCCAGCCCACACTGTGCCACGCCGCAGGGGAAGCCCGGCGTGATAGAGAGTAGTGTCTTAGATCCAGCTCCACCGCAAGGCTGCAGCCCAATCCAGGCCAGGTCCTTCCACTCAAGGCTCCAGCCTCAGCTCTCTTGGACTTCAGGGTGACATCACCAGGGAGTTAGGGGTCTTCTGTGATCCTACGAATGCTGCTGCTTCTTCTTCTTCTTCTTCTTTTTTTTTTCTTTTTAGAGACAGGATCTTGCTCTGTTGCCCAGGCAGGAGTGCAGTGGCACGATCACAGCTCAGTGCTGCCTCGACATCCTGGGCTCAAGTGATCCTCCTGCCTCAGCCTCCCAAGTAGCCGGTACTACAGGTGTGTGCCACTAGGCGGGGCTAATTTTTAAAAATTACTTATAGAGACAAAGTCTCCTATGTTGCCCAGGTTGGTCTTGAACTCCTAGGCTCAAGCAATCGTCCCGCCTCAGCCCCCTGAGTAACTGGGTCTATGGATGGGCACCACTATGCCTGGCTAATTTATTTATTTATTTTTGTAGAAATGGGGTCTCACTATGTTTCTCAGGCTAATGTTGAACTCCTGGGCTCAGCGATCTGCCTGCCTCAGTCTCCCAAAGTACTGGGATTACATGTGTCAACCACCATGCCACTCTGTTTTATTATTATTATTATTATTATTATTATTATTATTTGAGATGGAGTCTTGCTCTGTCACCCAGGCTGGAGTGCAGTGGCACGATCTCAGCTCACTGCAACCTCCACCTCCCAGGTTCAAGTGAGTCTCCTGCCTCAGCCTCCCAAGGAGCTGGGACTACAGGTGCATGCCACCACACCCACTAATTTTTTGTATTTTCAGTAGAGACAGGGCTTCACCATGTTGGCTGGTTTTGAACTCCCGACCTTAAGTGATCCACCCACCTCAGCCTCCCAGAGTGCTAGAATTAGAGGCGTGAGCCACCATGCCCAGCCTGTTTTATTATTATTATTTTTAAATTTTTATTTATTTATTTATTGAGACAGGGTCTTGCTCTGTCGCCCAGGCTGGAGTGCAGTGGTGCAATCTCGGCTCACCACAACCTCTGCCTCCTAGGTTCAAGCAATTCTCCAGCCTCAGCCTCCTGAATAGCTGGGATTACAGGTGTTTGTCACCACGCCCGACTAATTTTTGTATTTTTTTTTTTTTTTTGAGACGGAGTCTCGCTCTGTCGCCCAGGCTGGAGTGCAGTGGCCGGATCTCAGCTCACTGCAAGCTCCGCCTCCCGGGTTTACGCCATTCTCCTGCCTCAGCCTCCCGAGTAACTGGGACTACAGGTGCCCGCCACCTCGCCTGTCTAGTTTTTTGTATTTTTTAGTAGAGACGGGGTTTCACCATGTTGGCCAGGCTGATCTCAAACTCCTGACCTCAAGTGATCTGCCCGCCTTGGCCTCCCAAAGTGCTGGGGTTACAGGCATGAGCCACTGCCGGCCTCACTTCTATTTTTCAAAAGGAGGGTGATGCTTAACCCAAGAGTAGACGCCGTCAGGCCGAAACAGCTGTCCTGGTCCTTGGCTGGCTTTCCCGAGGCCCTGAGTGTCATAGGGCCTTGTGACTTCCTCTGTGAACTGGAAAACAGCCCCTCACTCCAGTCCCTGCCCGGCTAGGCTTGCCTGAGCAGAGTAGAGGTGAGAAGCAGGAAAGATCCAGCAGCCTCAGAGCTGTGAACGGTGGCCAGCCCTGTGACTGACATGTCAGCCGCACTGATAGCATCGTTTCAACTCGCCAGACTCTCCCTCTCCCGGTTTGTCCACTGTTCTGTTTGGAAATAAGGTTGTACCCTTAGTCATACCTTGATAGAAGGGAGACGCCCCTGCCTGCCCTCTCTCTTCTGTTCTGCCTCCTCTGCCGAACGTTCAGGAGCTCCTCATTCAAAAGACCATCAGATAAAATGTTTGCTAAAGATAACACTGTGAAGCATTTAGAGACACCTTGCACCAGCATACTTCTTAAATACTTGTTAAAAATGAGAGCACACCCCAAATAGAGTTTCATAGAATATACCTTTTTTATTTTTCTTTTTTTTTTTAGATGGAGTCTCTCTCTGTTGCCCAGGCTGGAGTGCAGTGGTGCGATCTCAGCTCACTGCAACCTCCGCCTTCCAGTTTCAAGTGATTCTCCTGTCTCAGCCTCCTAAGTAGTTGGGATTACAGGCGTGCGCCACCATGCCAGGCTAATTTTTGTATTTTTAGTAGAGACAGGGTTTCACCATGTTGGTCAGGCTGTTCTTGAACTCCTGATCTCAAGTGATCTGCCCACCTTGGCCTCCCAAAGTGCTGGAGTTACAAGCATGAGCCGCTGTGCCAGGCCTCTTTTTTTTAAATCCAGTTTTTATTCAGCAGAATGTTCCAAAAGATCCAGAGGGTAACCTGTGGGCAAAGTCCCTGAGTCCTGGTTGGGGTGGCCTGGGAGGGGTCGCCTTCCTCTGACACCCACTTCATGTGGGCTCTGGGTGCCCAGTGCCACGTTCCCACCCCCCACATCCATCTCGTGTGGACCCTGGGCACCCAGTGCCAGGGTCCTTCCCCCACACCCATCTCGTCTGGGCTCTGGGCACCCAGCGCCGGGTTCCTCCCCCAGGCCTTGAGCCTGACTTTGCAGCTCCTGCTGCCCCAGGATGGGTGGAGGTGGCCACCCAGCCCTCATCCAGCCCTGAGTCCTGTGTGGAAGGCGATTCCTCCCATTTTACAGGGGAGGACACAGAGGCTGAGCGTGGTCATAGCTGAGGCCCCAGAGCAGCATCTGAGCTGCAGGCTGGCCGCCCCCTACCCTGCTGCACCCCTACATTCCACTCACAGGCCTTCTTCCTGCTGAATGCAGCTGGGCCCTGATGCCTCTGTGCCTTGGCCCACAAGGCACCTTCTGCTCACACAGCTATCCCTCCAGGCTCCGTAGGGCTGCAGACCCAGGCCCACCCAGCCACAAGCCTGGCAGCGAGGGGGAACAAAAGGGTTAAGGGGCCGTCCAGGGCTGGGGAAGGCCTTGTTCCACCTCACTCTCCTCCATTCCTTGTGTGGGCCTCAGTCTCCCATTCTGTGATATGACCCATTTGGGCCACAGGGTCCCCAAGTCCTCTTGGCTTGGGGGGATTCCTTCTGCTGTCTGTTCCAAGAGGAGGGGCCACACTGGTCCTTGAGGCCCCTGAGGCCCAGTGAGTCTGCAGTGAGACCTCCCTGGAGGTATATATCCACAAAAAGTCAAACTCCGTAAAGTATTTGAGACACTTATTCTGAGCCAATGATGAATGGCCGGTGGCCCATGACAGCCCCAGGAGACCCTGAGACCATGTGCTCAAGACCACAGCTAGGTTTCATACATTTTAGGGGGACACAAGGCATCAATCAATACACATAAGCTGTACATTGGTGACGCCTAGAAAGGCGGAACCACTGGAAGCGGGGATGCTTCCAGATCATAGGCAGGTTAGAAGATTTTGTGATTGGCAGTTGGTTGAAAGAGTTATTGTCAGTAGATAGGAATGCCTGGGTTAAGATAATGGGTTGTGCAGACCAAGGTTTCCTCATGCAGATGAAACCTCCAGGCAGCCGGCTTCAGAGAGAATCAATGGTAGATGCTTCTTATCAGACTGAAAGACTGTTCTGCCAGTAATTCCAACAGGGAGGAGGGATGGCAAGGTGCATCTGGCTCCCGCTTCCCAGCACAGCCTGAACTCGTTTTTCAGGTTAACTTTGGAATGTCCTTGGCCAAGAGGAGGGTCCGTTCATTTGACTGGGGGACTTAGGATTGATTTTCTGGTTTCCGTATGCAATGGGACTGGGGGAGAGATGGGGTGGGAGCAGCCTGAGGCTCAGCTCTGGCCAAGGAAGCCCCCTCCAGGCACTGGCCAGGTTCTGAGTCCTACAGTGTTATTGCAGGCAGGGAACTGGGACCCACGATCTCCTCCCCTTCCCAAGCCTCGGTTTCCTCATTTGTAAGATGATGCCTGGTGTCCCTGCCTCTTTGTAGGGCTCCAACAAGAGCCTAGGCTCTATTAGGAACAGTGCCAAGGCAGGGGGCCCCCAACAGCTCACGCAGGCTAAAGCTTGGTGCTGGCGGAGTGGGGGAAGCTGGTGGCCTCTCAGGCTCATGACATTGTCCCCACAGGGTGCAGGGCTATTCCCAGGTGGGGCTGGGGGTGCGTGTGACCATTGGCAGGAGTCCCTATGTTCTCATCCATGAGTCAGCAGAGATGGGAACATCAATTTATTTGAGTGGCTAGTGCAGCCGAGTCCTTGGAGGACAAGGAACTTTTGCCAAGCCTGGGCCGAGAGTGCCAGGGCTTGGGGCAGAGGGACTGTGTCCAGGGACACAGCTTCAAGGGCCCCTGGTTGATGTTCCCAGGGCCTGCTGAGTGCCAGGCCCTGGGACTCAGAGAGGACATCACCCGATGGAGCTGCCCTAAGGGAGTGCCAGTCGGGTGGGGGGTGGGGGCAGAGGACGGAACAGGACGTGACGGATCCGATGTCTCACGGGGTGCCCAGGTGGACTGGATTTACAGAGTATGGGTGGCCTGCAGGGCCATGAAGGCACGGTGGGGGCAGAAGACAGAAGTTGGAGGCAGGGTGGCATGGAGGGTCTTGGGGCAGGCGCAGGAGGGTCTCCAGGGTGGCCAGTCTGCTGCAGCCAGCAGAGGCCACTGGAGGGGCCTGGGCTTGGGCTCCAGGTGGAGCTGACCTGGCCCAGAATGGGCAGGTGAGGGAAGCCCACTTCCTGGTGGGCTTGGCTGTCCCCTCACCTGGACCCCATCGCTGGCCTCTTCCTTGCACAGGGTAGATGCTCATTGATGTGGTGACGTCTAGCAGGAGGGTAGCCCTGGGCAGCGCTGTGAGCTGGGAGACCTGGGCTGGGATCTCAGCTTTGGGCCCACACACTGGGATGGAGGAGGGTTTGCTGCTGTCTCTGAATGGTGGCAGGAAGGCTGAGGGGGCACGTGGCTGATGGGCCAGACCACTCCGGGCAGAGCTGCTGAGAGTCTGCTCTTCCTCACTGGGGGCACCCAGGGCAGTGGAAGGGAATCAGATGACAACTCCCAATGGGTCCTGGTGGTTGTGCCCTGCCCCAGGACCTTGGCATCCACCCCCACAGCCACGGAGTCCAGGGGGCCCCCAGGGGCTGGAAAAGGCAAGGAAACAGATCCCCCCTGGGAGCCCCCGAGGGAGCCAGTCCTGGCGGGCACGTCTGCGTTCTGCCTCTGACTGCCTGTTCTGGACGTCTCCTGAGGCGTGTGCACTACGTGGCCTTTTGTGTCCGGCTTCTTTCACTTAGCACGATGCCTTTCAGGTCCCTCCCCGCTGTCACATGTGCCAGTGCTTTGCTCCTTTTTACACCCGAGTAATCGTCCACTGTGGAGTCATCCTTTCAGCTGCTGAGGGACACGTGGGCGGTTTCCATCTGCAGCCATCGTGAGTAGTCGGGTGAGGCCACTGAAGCAGACGGGCAAGGGCACTGCCCAGGCCATTTGGGCTGGAGAGGGGGTTTGAACTCCTCTTTGTGGGGCCGAGGCTGTGTTCTCACCACACCTCCCCCTGCTCTAGGCCTGCCCTCCCCTCGGGACTGGCACCATGACTTGGCGGCTTCAGCCTCCCCAGGGTGAGCCTGATCCTGAGAGTCAGGCTGGGCTGAGGAGGATGGTTGGGCCTCCTGGGGGAGGTGGCGGCTTCAGACTGGACCTTGCAGGAGGGATGGGCTGTCTGAGGACGGGGGATGGAAGGAGGTATTGCAGGTTGGGCAATAGGTGAGGCTGGGCTGGGAAGGGAGGTGGTTGAGGCTGGTTCTTGGGCTGGGTGCTGGGGAGGGGTCGACCAGGGATCACCGAGAGGTTCCTCCAGGCTGCATGAGCAGAGGAGACACCCTGCAGATGATCTTCCTGCCTGTATATCTAGAATTCACAAATCCTACAATTCTAAGCTCTCAGAACCCCTGGACCTGAAGATTCTGAAATGCTGGGTTTCTAGATGTCAGCAGACTAAGGTGTCAGGACGCATGGGATCTACGATTCAGAGTTCTGAGTGGGGATATATGTCCCCGACCCCGACTCACCCCACGATGCATATCAGTAACAGTCCCTGCAACCCTGCCTTGGCACCCCTGCACATTCCAGGGGCAGCCACACTGATGGATTGCTCAGAACGGGCTGGAGATGAGATGTGCTTGCCCGGAGCCTCCGCATACTGTCGTCTCCAGCTGTGCCCCTCCCTCCCCACCTGCCACTCTGTGCCTCTTCCCTGCCCACCTTGTGCCCCAGCCCCAGCCACCCCTGTTCTTTCCTACCACCCAATCCTGTGCCCCACCACAAGGAGGCCGAGCCCATGGACGGCCAGGAAGGACCCCTGGCAGGCTCTCAGGGTGGGATAGAGGTTGTAGGGATCGGGGCTTTGCAGAAGGGAGAGGGAGGTGGCCCAGAGCACCCCAGCTTCTTGGCCAGCAGCAGGGAACCTGGCTAGAGGGCGGGGCCCCCCGTGGGCCATCCCTTGGCCAGCTGCCCAGGGCTACCAGGAAGACAACTTGTTTTGTAGGAGGTCAGGCAGCACCCTACCCCCACCCCATGTCTTCCCAGATGTCACACCCCTGGGTCAACCCCTTGGGCCGGAATGGGGGTGATGGTGGGAACTGGGAAGCTGGGAGACCAGGGAGGGGCCCGGGTGGGGCCCACCAGGACTGTGGTTGTGGGGATGGGAAGATTCCTTGCCTGGGCAGGCTGGGCAGCAGCGGGGCAGTCTCTGGGGCATGTGGTGAATGTTCTGCTCTCTTCCCCTGACTACATGGGAGCCTCCATCCCACCTCACCTGGAAAAGGGGGTTGGAACGGGGCTGCTCAGCCTCGGGGACCCCAAACGGGGCCCTTGGAGCCCTGGGCTTCCTGGAGTGGCTGGGGCTGCACCCTGCCTCTGATCCATCCTGAGTCTGCATTTCTTCTCCAGGTGCCCCCTGCCCTGGCCTCCCACCACGGCCTGGGAGTAGGCAGTGGGCTGGGGTAGGCCCAGCGCTGTCCTCTGTGGGAAAGGAGGACTCTGGGCCTGGAAATAGCTGAGTGTGGACAGAAATAACCCTGACTGGCCTCAAAACAGAACGTGGAAAATTAAATGGGGAGCATTAGCATTCACCCCGCGCTTGCCACAGCCGCCGCCCCATTTGGGAGGCGGGCACGCTTATCCTCATTCAGAGATAGGGAAACTGTGCCCCAGAGAGGGGAGGTGACCTTCTTGAGGTTCCTCTGCCAGCCAGCCAGGCCCTGTGACTCCCGTGCTTCCACGACACAGCTGCATCTCCACTTCTACCCCCACAGTTCCTGCTGCAGCAGATGCCCTTCCAGATGCAAACTCCTACTCGTTCTTCAAAACCCAGCTAAATGTCACTTCCTCTGGAAAGCCTTTCCCACCTCTCTTGCAGGCAGTTGAGCCCAGCTTACATTTCCGACAGGCCCTCACTGCCCGGGATCGGAGCTGCGGGCTCCTTGAGGGCAGGGAGTGTCCCTCATTCATCCTGATTCCATGCCAAGGCTTATAGTAGGTGCTCAATAAATGCGTACTAGATGATAGATGGGCTGTGTGTGTTGCTAAGTTGAGTGCCTTGCCCCTTCCCCACAATTTCATCTCAACCACCCAAGAAGTGAGCATGAGTGCGGCTCTTTTACTGAGGAGCAAACAGGCTTACAGAGGTGAACTCACCTGCTCCAAGGTCATACAACAGTCAAGGGCTGGACCTGGGATTTGGTCCCAGCCCCACAAACAATGTACCTAGCATGGGCTCAGGTGCGCCCTGGGGTGGGCAGTGTAGTATCTGACCACCCGGCCTCTCCTTCCCCTGCACCCGTGGCCCCACGGACCCCTGGGCTGGCTCTCAGGTGTGGCATCTCCACCTTCCCCCGAGGCCCAGCACCCACCCTGGGGGGCCAGCATCGTCTCCCAAGGACTCCCACACAGACACAGCGGGAGCCCCTTCCCTCAGGCTGGCCCCCAACTTGTCCCCTTAGAGGGGTCCTTGGAAAGCACTGTGGCCTGAGGCTTCCTCTGTGAAAGACTTGTGGGGGTCATGCCACAGGGGAAGAGGGAAGTAAATGGATAGAAGGTTCTAGAACTATTAGCTACTGCAGGGACAAGATACGAAGAAAGGATTTCAAATCCTGGTTTAAAGAATCAGCCAGGCACAGTGGCTCATGCCTTTAATTACAGCACTTTAGGAGGCTGAGGCAGGAGGATCCCTTGAGCCCAGGAATTGGAGACCAACCTGGACAACATGTTGAGACCCCATCTCTACTAAAAATATATATATATAAAAGAGATCTGACCATGGTTCCATGTGCCTATAGTCCCAGCTACTATGGGCATTGGGGTGAGGGTGGCTGAGGTGAGCAGGTCGCTTGAGCCCAGGAGGTCAAGGCTGCAGTAAGCTGTGATTGCACCACTGCACTCCAGCCTGGGCGACAGAGCAAGACCCTGCCTCAAAACTAAAAACAAACAAAAAGAATCAAGGTTCTGGGGTTCTGGAGTTGTTTCCATCTTTCCAGCCTCCCCCAGTCCAGTGAAGGCCTATGGATGAGGCAGAGTGAACGCTGGAGCAGGTGGCAGCAGGGAGCCTGCGGGCCAGTGCACAGGAAGGAAGTGAGACAGGTGGCCGGCGACTCGGAGCCTGGGAGCTGGAGTGGGATGGAAAGACCCCCGGCCCGGCCCTGCCTGGGCTCCCCAGAGGGTCTCAGGGCCCAGCGACCACACTGCCCACTCCCTTGGGCCCCCTGACGGGAGCTCCCACCGACCTCTCCAGAAATCTGGGGCCTGGGCCTTGTGCCCACCTGCCAGGCCGGGCCACCCTCAGCTGAATCGCAGTGGGCAGATGGATACACAGGCAGGGGCATGGCCCAGCTGTCGGGCCAGGGGTCTACTGGACACTGTCACCGTCTCCCTCTGTCCCTACAGGTGGGGCCTGTCCCCTCTGCCTGACCCAAAGGGCCAGAGACCGCCGAGTGACACACACCAAAGCACGCTCTCCCTTGCCACCCGGCTTTGGGGCAGGTGCCAGTGATCTGGTTAGCAATGCTCAGGACTGCCTGTCAGGACATCCGAGCCTTCAGGCTGGTTTCTCGCTCCTGCCCACACAGTGGGCTCGGCTGCCAGGCTATGTGACTCAGGGTGGAGGGCTCTGACCTCTCTGGGCTCACAGGTGGTGAATGAGGTTTTTAACCTGGGGACCATGGATGGCTGTGGGGACTCTTGGCTCCCCCCAAGTCCCTGCAAGTGCAGCCTGTCATCCAGAAGGAGAGGCAGCGCCCCAGCGGCCCCCTGACCCCTACACAGCTGCCCAGCCCCAGCCCCACTGCTCTTCGCTGGGGTGACTCCAGACAAGGCATTTTCTGTCTCCCTGCATGCTCCCCACCCATTTCTACAATAGGGAAAACAGTTTCTCTCTGCAAGGCAGCACACTGCATCAGGACCTGGAGAAAAGGCGAAGGTGAGGAGTGGGCTCTGCGCCCCAGCTGTGTGTCCTGGGCAGAGGGAGGGCTCACTTCGCTGCGCCTCAGCCTCCTGCTTGGGAGGAGGCGTTGTAAGAATCCCTCCAGGCCGGGCGCTATGGCTCACGCCTGTAATCCCAGCACTTTGGGAGGCCGAGGCGGGCGGATCACGAGGTCAAGACCATCCTGGCCAACATGGGGAAACCCTGTCTCTGCTAAAGATACAAAAATTAGCTGGGCATGGTGGCGGGCACCTGTAGTCCCAGCTACTCGGGGGGCTGAGGCAGGAGAATCGCTTGAACCTGGGAGGCAGAGGTTGCAGTGAGCTGAGATCGCACCACTGCACTCCTGCCTGGGTGACAGTGGGAGACTCCGTCTCAAAAAAAAAAAGAAAAAAAAAGAAAAAAAAAGAACCCCTCGTGTGCGGGTGTACAGAGGAGGGAGGAGCTAGCCTGCCTGTGCGTGGAGGGTGGAGGGCACTTGTACCCGACTCCATCTGCAAGGCTGGCATGGGGCAGGCACACAGTGAAGACACCCTCACTTGTCCCCAAGTTGGGACGACAAAGGAAGCTGCAAGGTCACTCAGGTAAGGAGGAGTGCAGACGTTCTCTCCAGGTTGTGCCCCCTGAGCACAAGCCCTGCCCTAGGCGAGGAGAGAGACCTAGAGGGAGGGGCAGTCTCTCACAGGCCGGTCAGGAAGTCACAGATCCTCCGAGCATTCTTCCTGGATTGCCCAGCTCTGGTGACAACTCCTTGAGAGACAGGTGGCAGAGGAAGGTCAGAGGGTCCCGGTGCCTCTGCAGCCTCTCCCAGGCCAGCAGCACCACCTGGTGGTCACATGTCCCAGGCACTTCCCTCCTGCTGGCATTCCCAGCCGATCCGCGGAGGGGCTGGGGCCCGCTGGAGTGGCTTGCCCAGGCTGGTCTGGGGCCCAGAATGTGCCCACTTAGCTTTGCCCACCCCCCACGTGTGTGCAAGTTCCAGGGGAAGCCCAGAGAAAAATAGGGCTGGCCCCGGGGGAATGAGCCCCAATGGAGGGGTCGGCCACTGTGATCATGGTGCATAGACTAAGTGTGCATGGGGAGGCAAATGTTCTGTTGGGAGTGAGACACTCAGTTATACCTGGCACAGGGTGGGTAGAGAAACTGTTGATTGAATTAACAAATGAACATGCTGGGGATTTCCAGAGGACAACCCTGCTCCTTTCATTAGCTCAGTTCAATCACTAATTGAGTGCCAAACACCATGGGAGGACACACACACACACTCACATACACACACAGACTCACACAGACTCACATACACACACATACACACACACACAGACTCACATACACACACAGACTCACATACACAGACTCACAGACTCACATACACACACACAGACTCACATACACACACATACACACAGACTCATATACACACAGACTCATACACACTCACACATACACACACAGACTCACATACACACACTCACATACACACAGACACATACACACAGACACACAGACTCACATATACAGCATACACACTCACACACACAGACTCACATATACACACAGACTCACATACACACACAGACTCACATACACAGACTCACACAGACTCACATACACACACACAGACTCACATATACACACACACATACACACTCACACACACATAGACTCACATATACACACAGACTCACATACACACACATACACACAGACTCATATACACACAGACTCATACACACTCACACATCGAAGGCGTGGCCTGCCCCTCCCCACCTGTGGCCGTTTCTCGTTAGGTGGAACGAGAGACTTGAGAAAAGAAATGAGACACAGAAACAAAGTATAGAGAAAGAAAAAGTGGGCCCAGGGGACCTGCGCTCAGGATACAGAGGACCCACGCCAGTACCGGTCTCTGAGTTCCCTCAGGATTTATTGATCATTATCTTTACCATCTTAGAAAAAGGGAAGTGGCAGGATAATAGGATCATCGTAGGTAAGTGTGCAGTAAGACATATGAATAAAGATCTCTGTGATGTGAATAAGTTTAAGGAAAAGCGCTGTGCCTTGATATGCATATGCAAACATCTCCATAAACATTTCTAGTGCATAAAAAGAGCAGCATTGCCGCTAGCACATCCCACCTTCAGCCCTAAGGTGGCTTTCTCCTTTCTCAGTGAACAGAACATACAATCAAGTTTTACACCGAGATGTTCCATTGCCCAGGGACGGGCAGAAGACAGATGCTTTTCTCTGTCTCAACTGCCAAGAGGCCTTCTTTCCTGTTGTACTAGTCCTCCTCAGCACAGACCCTTCACGGGTGTCAGGCTGGGGGATGATCAGGTCTTTCCCTTCCCATGAGGCCATATTTCAGTCTATCACATGGGGAGAAACCTTGGACAATACCTAGCTTTCCTAGGCAGAGGTCCCTGCGACCTTTGGCAGTGTACGTGTCCCTGGGTACTTGAGATTAAGAGAATGGTGATGACTTTTAACCAGCAAGCTGCCTTCAGGCACTTGTTTAACAAAGCACACCCTGCACAGCCCAAAATCCGTTAAACCTTGAGTCACCACAGCACATGTCTCTTGCAAGGACAAGGTTGGGGGTCAGGTCACAGATTAACAGCATCTCAAATACAGAACAAAATGGAGTCTCTTATGCCTACTGCTTTCTATATAGACACAGTAACAGTTTGATCTCTCTTTCTTTTCCCCACAACACATACACATACACACAATACAGACTAACATACACACACACAGACTCACATACACACAAAGAAACACAGACTCACACACAGACACACACAGACACACACAGACTCATGCACATATACACATACATAGGCACATACACACACAGACTCGCAAACACAAATGCATGTACACACACATATACAGACTCACACACAAATATACACACATATACATATACATACAAACACATACACACACGTGCACACACATACACACGACTCATGTACATACACACGTACATATGCACATCACATATACAATACATACACAGACTCACAAACATACAGACTCACATGCCTATACACATACATATATATGCACATACGTACACAATATACACACAGACTCACATACAGATTCACGAACATACACACAGATACATGACACATATACAACCATGCTCCACATAACGTTTCAGTCAATGATGGACTGCCTGTATGACAGTGGTCCCATCAGATTCTAAATAGCTGAAAAATTGCTGTTGCCCAATGATGTCCTAGCAGTCTTAACACTATGGCACAATGGGTTACCTTTTCTATGTTTAGATTGTTTAGATGCACACATGCCAACCACCGCGTCACAGTTGCCTACAGGATTCAGCACAGTAACATGCGGTACAGGTTTGCAGCCCAGGAGCAGAGGCTGTAGTGTACAGCCAAGGGCTGCTGGAGGCCGTTCCATCTGGGTTGGTGTAAGGACAGTCTGTAATGTTCACCTAGTGAGGAAATGGTCTAATGATGCATTTCTCAGCATGTATCTTGCCAGTAAGTGACGCATGACTGTACATACGTACATGTACACACACATTCACGCATACATCCTGCTACAGTTCCCACAGGTCCCCCAGGTTCGCGTGTCAGAAACTCGATCACCAGTGTGACAGTGTTGGAATGAGGGGCCTTTGGGAGGTGTTTGAGTCATGGGGGCACCACCCTCATGAATGGATTAATGCGTTATCTCAGGAATGGTTCTTTTTCCCCCAAAGCAACAAAAGGTAAAAGCAGGGAATGGTTCATTATCCTGGGAGTGGGTTGCTCAGGAACGGACAAGTTTGGCACGCTTTCTGTCTCTGTCTCTCTGTCTGTCTCGCCTTCAGTAGTTGGGGCCCCTCCATCTTGGACTTCCCAGCCTCCGGAATTTGTTGAGCTAATTAATTTCTGTTCATTAGGAATTATCCCAGTTTGCAGTGTTCTGTTCATGTGGATATAGCAGTGGAAAGGAGACTGAGACACACACATGCACACACACACATCCCTGCATGTACACATGAATGCCTGCGTACAGGTAGACACACAGACACACAGGCATACACAACACACGCCTACACACAGATCCACACGCACTCATTTACTTATCGCAACCTTGCCTTAAGGCAGAGCATGTCCGTAATCTCCCCTTGGCATAGAGGAAACTGAGGCTCAGGAAAGACGCGTCACTTGCTCAGGGGCTAGTGTGATTCAGGGGCCCGGCGACCGGGCCATTCTGTTACCTGGGCTGTATTCTGGAGGGCCTGCTCTGGGCTGGGCTCTGGCAGCCTCTCTGTGATCTCCTGAGTTAGGGTTCTGGGAGCTCCCCCGAACCCTTCCATGGCTTTGTTCTGGAAAGGATGGTTGAGGTGGGGGATTTGGACTCCTGGACCTCAACCCTGAAACCTCACCAGGCCACTAGGAGGGGCGCCCGTGGGGGTGAATGGAGAACCCTGACCCGAGGTCACTGGTACCACCTGGATGCCTGCAGTACACAGGGGCTGGCCCGGATGTGTTGGGCCCTTGTGCTGCCCCCCTCCCGGCACAGGTAGCTCATTTGCTGAGTTTCCAAGCAGAATAGTTTGTAAAATGTGCAATGCATTTGGAAGGGGATGGGACTCTCATGGGCAATGGGGCAGGTACTAGGAGAGTGGTGGCCCCAGCCCTCCCAGTCCCCTGGGAGCCCCGCCCAGACACACCAGGTTCAGATGGTCAGTGCCTGTTCCCCTGGGGACCCTTGGTGGCTGAAGATGCCTGTGAACTCCCTGTATGTAAAACACCCAGGATTCCCCAAAACCCAGTGATGCTACAATGTCATCGAAATAGTAAGCACATCGATGATGTGGCATTTCTTGATTGGCCCTTGGGGTGAAGTGGTAGTTCAAAGGGCAGTTCTCACTGGGTGGTCAGACAGCACACTGGACACCCAGGGGCCCTCCATGCTGTGACATGCCAGGGAGGCACCCAGGTCCCCGATGTTCCAGTGCAGGACAGGTGACAGCCCACCTGGCCCACTCCTCCCACCCAGGTTCACGCCCCACCTCCACTCCGTCTCAGCACAGAGCGTCCCGAGGCCTGCCTGGGTTGTGGTCTGGTGCGGGGGAGTTCCCCTCTCTGCCCAGGACTCCCACGCTGGTGCCCTGGGAAGCTGGGGGGCTGTAGGAGGACAGACAGAGAGCCTGGGGCTGGTTTACCAACACAGAGAGCTTTTCCCACGGCAGCCCTTGGCGTCAGCTTGTAAGGGCGTCCCCACGCAGGCATGATACGCAGAGGCTGTGCTGAGGGCTGGGGCAGCAGTGGAGGTGGGCAGGGCCCAGGGGCACTGGGTGGGTGCCTCGCACACCAGGGCTAGGGATCCATTTGTTCTAAGCTCTGGATTACAGATGGGAAAACTGAGGCCCAGAGAGGGGCAGGGACATGGCTGAGGTCTCAGGGGGACCCCCGAGCTGCCAGGCCTCCACTGCCTCCCTTGGGCAGGTGCGAGGGGTACCTGCAGTTTGGTGTTAGGCTCCCACCTACAGGGGCAAAGCCCAGGCTCAGAGGCAACCTGGAATCAGCGAATCAGGGGCCGAGCTGGACTGGGCAGCAGGGTGTGTGGTCGCAGCAGGTGAGCTCATCTGTAAAATGGGGGTACGACACCTCTGGCCCTGCTGGCCTGTCTAGATCTTTGCGTCACTTGGCGCTCCCAGCACCACACCCTCCATGAGAGGCCCAGCTAGGAGCCATCTGGAAGAAGTCCCTTCTGGCCCAGGTGGGCAAAGAGATGACCGGGAGGGAAGGACGTCGAGTACCTCTTCCTCACTGGAGCCCTCCTGGGTGACCCCGTCCTGTGCCCAACACTTGACTGTTCTCCCTGGGGCTGGCCACATGGGGGTAGGATCTGAGCACCCCCGCAGCTGTGCCACAAGAGCACAGGACTCCCCAGGGGTTTGCAGGGGGCCTGGCCTCAGCTCCAGCTGAGTTCCGGGGAGGTGCTGCAGGGGAGGGTTAGGCAGACACACCTGGAGGCCCAGAACGCGCCGAGGGGCGGTGAAGGGGTCATCCGTGCTGAGTCCTCGAGGGATCAGTGAGGCCGAGGAAAGGTGGGGCAGGGTCCAGTCTGGAGGGCAAGGCTCGGCTTTGTGGCTTGTCCTGGGGTGGGGGTGGGGTGGGGTGGGGAGGAATCAGCTTCAAGAGGCGTCCCCAGGAAGAGCAGGGACAGAGGAGGGGGTGGCACATGACAAGCGGAAGGCCCTGGCTAGGGATAAGCACAGGCTGCTGGGCCAGTGGGGCGAGGGCCAGGAGTCACAGAGCAGGTGGTCCGAGGACATGGGGTGAGGCACCATCCAGGGGGAGAGAATGGCAGGGGACAGGCCTGGGAGCAGGAGACTGTGGTCTCATGGGTGGAGCCACTTCCCCAGGCCTGTCCTGGCCCTCCAACTGCAGCCCCTCCCCTGGGCCCCTCTCTCCCCTCCCGCCTTTCCCACTCATCCCTCCGCTCCCTCCTGCACCTGGGCCCGCCCCTCCACAGTCAGAGACCTTCTGCAGATGCTGAGCTTGACTGCCCCTCTCCCTGGCCCACAGCTTTCTGTGACTCCTGATAGGGGGTCAGGAGGTAGGGGTGGCCTTGACCCTGGTGTCAGGCAGGGCTGGGAGGGGAATTCCAGCTCCTTTTTGAGGTGGCGCCTGGGAACGTTGGGTTGGTCCCATGATATCTCTGAGCCTCGGTTTTCTCCTCTGTAAATTGGGCGCACAGACCCCTTCAGGTGGGGGCGCAGCTCCGGAGGGTAGGCAAATGTGGCCCCGTGGGTCCCCTCTCATCCCATGAGGCCTTACCCCAAGAGGGGATGGGGTGGGGAACACAGAGCGCTGGGCTGCGGAGGCCCTGAAGGAGAGAGGAAGGGCTGTGTGTAAAGAGGCAGGGAGGCTGGAATCGGAGCCGCTAAGCGAGGCGGCAAGCAGGGCGTGGAGGGGTAGAGATAGGGGGCGTCCAGCTCCAATAGGGCACACGGAGGGGTGTCCAGCTCAGACAGTGCACCCCCACCCCGCCCCATGCCTTCAGGCCCCCAGGAAGCTGGGGCAGGCACCCAGGCGACATTTCCTGCTATTAATGGAGCTTAATCTAAACAGACCCTAATATTTACCTCCAGACGCCTCCGGCCGCCGCGGGTGCCAGACTGTGGGAGTGACGAGCCCCCAGACACCGCCTCCCCACCCGGAGCTCCACTGCGCCAGACCAGAGACCAAGAACTGGGCACCCAGGGGCCCTGGTTTGAGCCCCCTCCCTGGCCACCCCCAAAGCCTAAGTTTCTCCTCTAGGAATGGAGGTGGTCATCCCACCTTCCCAGGTTCAGAGAAAGGGCCACTCAGCGCCACTTAGTAGGCCCACAAGAAGGCCAGTCCTCCCTCTCCCTGGGGTATCGGACCAGCCGACCCATCTGCTCCCTCTCCTTCTAGGCCATATCTCTGCTGATATGATAGGAGACTCAGTGGCTGTGGGTGGTCTGGCTGCCTCACCCACCTCCATGTCCTTGCCCTGGGTAAGCAGGATTGGGATCAGGGATGGAGCCCCCTTGTTCTGCTGGTCCATGCCAACCCCCACCCAAGCTGCTGTGCCCATACCCTGCTGGCAAGTCGGCCACTTGTGCCCCCTCCATCCACTGCCCATCAGAGCTGGGGGGAGCTCAAGGCTCCTAAATCTGCCTCCCAGCAGGGATGACAGAACCACGCAACCACGGCCACTGCCTCCCTGTGGAGCCCTGCTGGTCCTCAGGACACGGAGTTGGAGCGTGTGTAGGGCCGCCACCCTGCTCCACACCCTCCGCCAGCTCCATGCCCCCCACCAGCGCAGGAGCAGAGTCGTGGGCAAGAATAGAATAAACAGCTTTAATTCCGGACAAGGACATCTCGTGAAGGAGATTGTTGATGTCGGATATAAATACACACACCATTTCACGTCACTGGGGCGTTTTGAAAATCCGGAAAGGGGGATCGTGGGGAGGGGGCACAAAACTCTCACGCTCTGTCCCCAGGAAAGTGTGGAGAGGGGGCGCGCACAGATCTCACCTCTGCTCCTGTGGGACCAAGGACAGTCTTGGTCTGACTTTTGAAGCTCCTGGGGCTCAGAGGAGGGCACAAAGGAGGCTGAAGTGGGAAGGAGCCAGCCATCAGGAGGACAAAGCAAGCGGCTGGGGAAGCTGTGGGGCAGTCCAGGGCATTGGGGTGCGCCCCTCCCTCAGCCCCCTGCCCTCCAGCTATAAGGCTGAGGAGAGGAGAGAGAGGAGTAGGGTGTGGAGAAATTGAGGCTTGCCTATCAAGGGTTCTGCATGGGGGGCTGGCAGGCAGTTCTCAGAGGTCTGAGGATGGGCCCCAAGCCTGTGTCCCTGGCCACAGAAAACAGGCGGCCCGTGCTCTCCAGCAGGAGTGGTAGTGGACGTGCCTGCTTCGGCCAGGAGGTCCTTCCCCTCCTGGCCTCTTGCAGTCTGAGAAGCCTCTGAGGCCAGGGAACCCAAGTTGAATGACGGGATTTCAGACACGGGGACAAAGAGGGGGACCTGGCTCACCCGCCTTAGAGAGCCCTCCTCCTGAAGAGAGGGATTGTTCCAGAAAAATTGCAAGCCCTTCCTCTTTGAGCACAGCAATCCTCGAGTGTCAGCCATTCACTCTTCAGCATGAATTAGAGTGACAACCAGGAATGGAGCCAGGTTGGGGGGCACTGACGGGGAAGCTGAAGGCCCAAAGGACAGGGAACACTGGAGGAGGAGGGGCAGGAAACACTGGCGGGGGAGGGGGCCGGGAAGCTGCATGGAAGGCCCTTGACTGGCCCCAGCGAGGCGGCGCTCGGCCTCACCTTGCCCAGGCCATTCCCCCTCGCCTGAGCACCCCTTCCCGCTGCCCCCTGCCTCCTTGCGGCCCCGGCCTGGAGGGATCTTCACAGTACAGTGTGGGACCAAGGGCAGAGGGGTGTCATACCCCAGGCCACGTGCAGAGCTTGCTTGAGGGGCAGGAGTGGGAGCCGGCAGGTAGTCTCTGGGGCTTTGGGCAACCCCTAAGATGGAGCAGGAGGACCCACAGCCCCTGGAGGAGTGGAGTCCAGAGTCCCTGGCCCTGGATGACTTGTGAGCGTGGGTGGGGGGGGGTCCCAGAGGAGCAAGTCCATTCAGGGACTGCTGGGCCACATAAGCCTGGAAGGGACGCCCGCAGCCGGGCTTGGGCTGAGCAGGACACCTGAGCCCTGACCCCTTGCTCCTCAGCTCTAGGTGCATGACCACGTGGGTGCCGACTCGCAGCCCTGGGAATGACGGCTCGCTCGCTGTGGTGCCTGCTTGCCTGAAAGCCCTGGGAATGGCGGCTCGCTCGCTGTGGTGCCTGCTTGCCTGAAAGCCGCCCTGAAGGTTGCTCCTGGGGTCAGTGGGGTTTTTCTGCACGCACAGCCCCGTCCCCCAGCCGCCTCCTTTCTGGACCCCTCTGCCTTGTGGAGCCCTGTGTCCCTAGTAAGCCATAGCCTCTCTCTGGAAGCGCCAGAGAGCTAGGGGCTGGGGGAAGGTTCCAGAATTGTGCCTGGTGCCTGGTAAGTGTCAAGAATGCTGGTGGCCATGGCGATACCCACTGTTTCTTGGGCATCCGGGCCCAGGAAGGAAGCAGCCCTGGCAGCACTCCCAGTTCCACCACCTTGCTGGGCACGCCTCTGCCTCCTCTGGGCCAGCACCCCCCACCCCAGCTGCCCCACATGGCCACAGTTGGGGTTGGTGAGGACAGTACTGGCCTTGGATGACTCAGACACTCACTCTATGCCCTTGGCAAGCCCCTTTCTCCCTCTGAGCCTCAGTTTCCTCATTTGTGACGCGGGATATAAAGTCCAGGACCCTAAAGTGGGGATAGGAGACTCTGCCTCGAGCCGAGTCGGGGAGCCCCAGTCTTTTCCTCCTCCTCCCCCTCCTGCTCGCAGCCACACAGGCCACGGTCACCCTGAGTGTGTAGGACTTCTCTGTAGCCAAAGGCCTGGCCTGGGGACCCGAGCCCATCTCTCCTGCTTCAGTGGCTATGGCCAGGTATGATGGCAGGGCCTTGGAGCCGGAAGTGCCAGAGATGCCCCACACTCCTCTCCGTCGCCACAGGCCCCCTTCCCCATACACCAGTCCCGAAAGGGCTGGGAGCTTGGACACCCGGCAGAAGGCACATGGGAGGCAATCCTGGAGTTCAGCTCCGAGGAGATGACCAGAGGCCCCAGCCAGAGAAAAGCTCCCTCCCTAGTGAAGGCATGGGGACATATAGTGAGCTGGGCCAGAGCAGCTGGTCACGACCTCTCTGCCCCCGGAGGGGAGAAAGATGGCTCTTTGCATGGGGAGATGGTGGCTGCAACCCGGCATGCCTGGGTTCGTTGCTGTGCGGCTTCGGTTTTGGTTTTCTTATCCGTAGGATGGGACAGTGAGCACTGCCGCCTGCCTGGGGCAGCAGCTGGGCTGTTCTGAGGCTGTTCCTAGAGTGAGGGCTTAGGGAAGGTGGTGCAGTCTCTGTGGAAGGAGGTGCAAGGGCACTGGAGGAGGTGGGGCTGGTTTTCATTCTGACCCTGCCGTTTCCCAGCTGTGGCCCCTGTGTGTGTCACTTGACCCCTCCAGCACCAAGAAATGGATGAAAAATCGCCTGTTCTTTGTGGGTTGTTGCAGGTTCAAGTGTCAACCCAGCTATCAAAGTGCTTGCTCACAGCAGAGCGGCCTGTGGGTGTCTGCTGTTCTATCGTGCAATTCACGGAGGCCTCAGGTGGGGGGGGGTCTTGCAGAGACATGCACCACCCCCCGCACCTCCGTTAATGCAACATGAATGCTCCCTGGCCTTTGCTTTCTGTCCTTGTTTTCCTCCTGTGTGGGTGTTGGAGGGAGCATTGTTGTTGTTAACTCTCTTGGGAATTCCGAGTACCTAAATAATCTTTGTCCTTTTTCATCTCATCCTTCTAATCAATGGAATCCACTTTGTCTTTTTTTCTGAGGAACTCCTTCTGGAGACAAACTGGCCAAAGTGAGAAGCAGCTCCTGGCTACCCCTGTGAGTTTTCAGGGGACACGCGATACCCCAGGAACAGCAAATCACTGGCATTCAGGCCGCCACATCCCATCTGGAGCCAGTGGCAGACATTGCTAATCAACCACAGCACAGTGGCCTTAGACTCAATGCAGTGCTCTGGGTAGCCATCACCAATCAATCGAGATGAAACCAATTGCCACCCCTGGCATGGTGGGTGTCCAGGCTGGCATGCCCAGATAGCCCTGACCTTCAGCCCCTGGCATGAGCCCTGCTGACTAAGCCTCGGGCCCATTAGCGAGGGCCTGGGTGAGGGCGTGAGGGCCAGCACTGAGGATGTGATGACGACCCGAGCCCTTGGAGCTCCTGTGCATGCTGACCACATCACCGCTGCTGGGCTCACGCTCTCCTCTGTGCTGGCCGAAGAGGCCACGGACGGTGGCCTGGAAGCCACTGGTGACGAAGCAGTAGACGATGGGGTCCATGCAGCTGTTGAGGCTGCTGAGGGTCACAGCCACGTGGTAGACCACGAGGCTCGCGTGGTGTGGCATGTCGGGCCACAGCGCCACGGCCACCTGGCGGGCATGGAAGGGCGTGAAGCAGACGAGAAAGATGATGAGCACCGTGAGCAAGAGCTGCATGGCCCGCATGCGGCGCTGGCGGCCCTGGCGGAGAAGACCTGGCCGCGACAGTGCACACATGATACGGCCGGTGAACACGCTGATGACCAGCAGGGGCAGAAGGAACTCCAGGACAGTCAGCGCGAAGACACGGCAGCAGGGCCGGCCGCCCGTCATGCCCAGCACCGACAGGGTCACAGCACCGGCGGCCAGCCACACAAAGGCGCACACAGCCCTGGCACAGGCAGGCTGGCGGCAGCGGCGGGAGCCTTCGGGCCGCACGATGGCCAGGTAGCGGTCCACACAGATGCAGGTGAGGAAGAGGATGGAGCAGTGCATGTTGAGGAAGTAACCGAGGACGTGCGGGAAGGCGCAGTGCAGGCAGCCCCTGGCGCCGTAGTACACAGCGAAGCGCGTGGGCAGGGACAGCCCCACCAGCAGATCGGTCACCACCAGGTTGATGGTGTAGATGACTGATGGTGTCTTGGCCTGGGTGCGGCAGCAGAAGACGTACAGCGCCAGCCCGTTGAGCACCAGCCCCACCAGGAAGATGGCTCCGTGCACTGCCATCAGCGCCAGCCACAGGCCCGGGAAGGTGCCATGCAGCTCCTCGTCCAGCCGGGCAAACAGGTGGAACAGGGGTACCTCCAGCCCGCTGGCATTGGTCCACACTGTTGTCACTGCGGTGGCATTGGGGACTGCCCCGGCCGAAGGCCCCACTGGAGACACAGAGGGCATGACGGCAGCCTGCACACCCCAGGCCTGGAAGCAAGGAGACCAGGTCACCCCAGGCGCCAGCCTGGCCTTAAGCCCTGCCCTGAGGCCCGGAACTCAGCCAGCCCATCTGCCCCTGCACGCCCAGCAGCCCCCACCTCCATGCCCTCGCCTGGCCTGGGGCCTCAAATGCCTGCTCCCTTGGCTCTACCCAGAGGGAGCCTCGGTCGTCAGCAGAAAAGACACAGGCTTTCAGATTCAGACACGGGTTCAAATTCCAGCCCTGGCACTGGCCAGCATGGAGCCTTGACAAAATGTGGAGGTTTCTGCGACCGTCCTGGCAGGAGGAGGAGGTGGAAACATGTGCAGTGCAGGGCTGTCCTCAGGATGGAGAGCTGATAAGGGCACGACCACGGGGCTCCAGGGTGCAGTTCCAGGGCCTGGCTCCAGGCCCGGCTGTGCCACTGACTAGTGTGCGTGCTCCAGTAGGCCATGTAGCCTCTCTACCTGCTTCCTCATCTATATGACTGTGATGGCGTTGCTGATGGGGTGATGAAGCAAGCGGGTCAGCACAGCAGCACCAGCAGAGTTGGTGGCCGAGGAACCAGTTCTGCTGGGCCAGAGCCTTGCTGGTGGTGGGGACCTCTGACTGCCCTGCCCACTCCCCTGTCCCCAAACCCACCGTCATGGCCCCCATCCTCCAGGACCACCCATCTGTTCTCCCCTCCTCCCAGGCCAGCGTCAGGTCAATGCCCTGGACAGGGGTCCTCATGAGGGGCTTTCACAAAGGGAACTAGACTGTCCAGTGGGGCTGGATGGGAGCCAAGGTCCAGTCCCACTGGGCACCCCAGGCTCCTACTGTCCCTGAGAGGCAGGCACCTCTATAATCCCCCCAACCCACAGAAAAGGAGACAGAGGCCCCTGTGGGGTGGCTGGCTGGGGCTGAAGCCTGGAGCCAGGGTGTGAGTCAAATAAACACCAAGCTCCCGTCTGGCCTGGGCAGGGGGGCCGGGGTGGGGAGCGGGTGAGGGGCTGTGCCGGAGCCACCCACTCTGTTTATGTTCCGGCCCTGGCGTGTTTAACTCGGCAGTGATTTATCCCTCTATTTATAAATGAAGGGTTAACGGCCCTACCCCCACCCTAGAGCTGGGCTGACCCTCCAAATAAGGGCATTTCTGGCTTTTTCAGGAGAAAGGAGAAGCCTTTGGGGTAAGGCAGGGTGGGGAGGCTCGTGGGCTGTTTCTTCTGCATAGTGCCCTTCCCCCACCTGCTGGAGAAGGGAGGACCCTTGCCCCTTCCCCTCCTGGTGGCTGCCTGCTGTAAACACTCTGCGCCCGGCCACTCCCTCTGACCAATGTGTGGCCCCATCGCACCCCTGGGGAACAATGAGCCCTGACTTCAAACAGCCCCTGGCCTGGCTCAGGGCAGCAAGGAACTCTTGCTTTCAGAGGCCAGGTCCCTCCAGTCGGTGGCCACCTTCTTCCTCAGGGTCAGAGAGGTCAGTGCCTGCATGAGGTCACCCAGCATGCCCTCTGCCTCTGGGACCCCAGCCCTGGGTGCGTGCTACCTCCCTGGGTGGGAGGAGTCAAGTGCTGCCCAGGCCTGTGTCCAGCCCCTCCTGCCACCCCCACCACACAAGGGCCCATGCTCAGCTCCCAGCTCCCCCCGACTGCAAGCAAGCTCTCTATCTCCAGGCCCTGACACAGGGGCATTGATGGGTGCATTTGTTGGATGAATAGATCAGTCCTCCCTCAGCCCTGGTGGGCCACCAGAGACAGGGGGTTTGGGGCACAGCAGGCAGCCAGGGGAGGGGAGGAGGCTGGGCACATGGGGGCTGGGAACCTGGCATCTCGGGGCTGTGGGCTTCAGGAGCCCCAGAAGGTACCCGGAAGGAGATGGGTCCCTCCTCTGCTATGGATGAAACACTGTCAGAAAAGGTCCAGGACGCTCCGCAGCTGGACTGAGGGACTGCAGGGCCAAAAAACTATTTTGGGATTCCTTTCTGTGTGCCTTTTGCTTTTCCAATTTGTCAGTACGGGGCCTATATTAGTGTCCCAATTAGAGAGAAATCGTAAACAACACAGAACGTTTCCTCTGGGAGCGAGTCCCAGGGTGACGCTGGCCCCCGGGGATTCTGCCCTCCCAGAAAACTCCCCAAGGCCAGCCCAGCAGGCTCACCAACAACGCTGAGGTATTGGGGTCCTGGCTAGGGATGTGGGGGCTCTGCGGCCTCTGGAGCTGGGGGGATAGGCAGAATGTGCCGGACACCCCAGAGGCCACAACGGTGAGGAGAGGGAGCTAGCAAAGCATGCGCTGATTCCCAACACTAAGGGTCTGACCCTGATCTCAAACAAAGCTGAGCCCTCATCTTGGTGACACACTGAGCCATGATCCCAGTAAGGTGGTGAATCTCGATCCCTGTCCCACTCTGAACTTGACCCTGGTCACACACTGACCCCAATCCTAATAGCACAATGGGCGTTGATTCCTGTGGCACTCTGAGCCCTGATCCCAGCCACGACCTGGGCCCTCGGCCCAGACCTTCTGTCCCTGTCTCTGCCCTCCTCTCCCAGCTTCGTCTGGCTGTCTCTGTCTCCATATTGTCAGTCCCCACCCGCCTCCCACAGTGACGGATGTCCCGATTCGATTATTAAGGGGCCTCTCTTGGGCTCCCACTCACCACCCTCTTTGTTCAGAAGGAGGAGGAACGCAGGCGGGGACTCCAGACCCTTCACGGGCCCATGGAAGTGGCCCCCTGGCGAGCGACTGGGGAAAGGAGAAAGTTCTGCCCCTCCCGGGACTGCCTGGCTCTGCCTGCAGAAGAGGCACAGACTCTGCTTTCTGGAGGGCCCGGGTGACGAGCAGTCACCAGCACAGAGACCCAGGTTTGAGTCCAGCTCTGCCACTCCCTCAGCCAAGACCTGGGCCTGGTCAGTGAGCCTGACCGTCCTCATCTGCTAAATGGGGTCACTTGTGCCTTCCACAGCTCTGCCTCACCCTGGGAGCCTGGACTGAGGGGAGAGGCATGGTCTTACCCTCAGAGCTGGCCAGAGAGGGGAGGCAGGGCCCTGTCCTCAAGCCAAACCTGGGTGTGGGGGAGATGGCCCTGTCTCCTCCCTCTTTCCTGGCAGGTACCCTGGGCCTGTCTGAGACAGCAGACTCCATGGCTGGGGCCAACTGGCCAGAGCCCTGTAGGCAGGGGCTGGCACCATGTCCTGACCGTGCTGCCATGGTACTGGGGCTCAGGGCCTGGAGGCTGTGCCAGGGCTGGGAGGTTTCTCTTCCCCACTGGCCCAAGCCTGCTCTGCTCCCTACCCATACACAAGTACTTCCTTGGGGACAGAACAGAGGGAACAAGGGCCTGCTCTCCAGGGCTGAGAGTCAGTGAGTGGAGACCCAGCAAGGTGGGCACCTGGAGTGTGGCCATGGAGCCCCGGCTCTGGCCTGGATGGCCCTGCCAAAGCCTGGCTCCATCTCTGAAGGGACTATGTGGCCTTACAGTCTCTGAGCCTCAGTTTCCTCATCTGTAGAGTAGGCAAAATAGAATCTCCCTTGGGGGTTCCTGTCCTGATGTGCCAGCCCAGAGTAGGGGTTCAGGCACAGGAAGTGATGAAAGGATGGGACAAGCTGCCAGCGGGGGCTCAGGGCGAGTGGGCGAGCAGCCTAGACCAGGTCCAGCTCCCACACTACTCACTGCCCCTGCCAGCACGAGGGAGGGCTCTGACCTGGGTGGGTTCTCTCTGAGCCTCAGTCTCTCCTCCTGTGAAGTAGGAATGGCCGGACACGCTGCCCTGCAGGGCTGTCTTGGTCCATGGCTGAGACGGAGCACCAGCTGCAGGTGTGGTGGGGCAGGGGCAGGTGCGCTGTGGCATCTCTTTCTTTTCTGTTTCTGGCCCACCTCTTGAGCCCCGAGCCCCCACCCCTCCAGGTGGGCACACAGCTGAGAGCCCCAGCCTTTCAAGGCTTTGCTGACTCCTCCAGGGGAGGGGGCAGAGGGTAAAGGAGGATGCCCGTCATGCCCTCCCCATAGGTATCACATCGCAAAACAGCCTTCCAAGGTGGGACTGTCGCTGGCTCGGGGGTTCTCCCTGGGAGGGGCCTGAGGCCTAGACTGCTGGGCAGGGCTGGGGACGTGACTCTCCAGTCACTGCACCTGACTGATGCTTCTGCAGAGGAATCTGCTAGCGGGGCCTAAACACTCCACGCGCCCTCCGGGCCCATCCCCAAGCTGTTCCTGCTCTCTCCCTTTCGGCTTATTCGTGCCCATTTTTAGGCCTTCCCCCTGGACTTGCCTCCTTAAGGAAGCCTTCTTCTTCCTGCCTGGGCTGCCTCTCCCTGGTACGTCCTCCCAGAGCACCCTGCGCTTCCTCAAGCCTGGGACTCATCCTGTGGCGCTGCTGTGTGCTGCAGGTTTCCCCACTGGACTCTGAGCATCTCAAGGCAGGGCTGTGGGTGGGGGCAGGGCTCCCATCTGTTCTACCAGCCCAGCACCCAGATCGGCCTGGCAGAGAGCAGCACCTGTCTTCCCCTTGGGCTGCATGAACGCCCTGAGAAAGCCCCATCAAGGCTGGCAAGGTGTGGCCTGGTTTCTCACCCTGGCATTCAGGGTGAATGCCACCTGGCCTGGCCCCCTCTGAAACCTACCTACCTAGTGTCTTGGTACTGGTCGGGAGTTGGCTTCCACTCCCAGCCCCATCCTTACTACCCACAAGTCCTCCCAGCCGAGCAAGGCTGACACCTCCTCCAGGAAGCCCGTCCCAATCACTCTGACCATTGTGCCCACACTTACATTCCTTCCCACCCTCTATCTCCCATCACCATTCTTTCTTGCTTGCTTTATCTTTCTTTTTTCTTTTTTTTTTTTTGCTTTGTTTTTGGAGACAGAGTGCAGCGGTGAAATCTCTGCTCACTGCAACCTCCATTTCCTGGGTTCAAGTGATTCTCATGCCTCAGCCTCCGGAATAGCTGGGATTACAGGTGCCCACGCCACACCTGGCTAATTTTTGTATTTTTGGTAGAGATGGGGTTTCACCATGTTGGCCAGGCTAGTCTCAAACTCCTGGTCTCAAGTGATCCACCCACATTGGCCTCCCAAAGTGCTGGGATTACAGGCATGAGCTATTGCACCTGGTCCCATCACCACTCTTGATGGCAATGGTCTTTGGTTCGCAAGCCAGTTCTACCACCCGCCACCTTCGAGGCCTCGGGCAAATCATTTCGTCACTGGGAGCCCCAGTTCCCTCACCTGGGACTTTGGGAGCCATATTTGTTGAATGAATGAATGAAATCAGGCAGGGTGTCTGGACTAAGTGAGAAACACCACAGATACCCCCAACATGGGAGACGTGTGATATCAGAGCACTGGAGGCTCCTGGTTTTGTCTCCTGGATGGGGCCCTGTCTGGACCAGCCTGCTCACAGCGGGGGAGAGGCCAGGGCCAACACGGGTGCTCAGCACAGGACTTCTCAGAGCCTTTGTGAAGCTCATGGTCCTGGGAACCTTCCAAGGGGTGGGAATGAGCATCGAGCATGGAAGTTATCTGACCTTGTCCCCTCCCCGGGGATTCCTGCTCCATACATCCCAATGGCCACGCCACTACTCCGTGCCCAGAGCACTGATGGGGGCTGCTGCCTCCCTGCCCCCACCCACAGCTTGTTGAATTTCTGCTGGGCACCAGGCCATGGAAGGCCAGATTCCCGGACTTGGGGTGCTGGCACCTACCCAGAGGTCTCCAGGGGGGCACCAGGGTCATGTCAGCCTCCCTCCTTGGCAGGTGGGTGGGGAGGGCTGTGTCCTTACTTCCCTGGGCTCCTCTCAAACCCACCCCCCAACCTGGTAGTTCTCTCTTGGCTGCCCAGCAGCCTGTCTGCCTCTGTCCTGCCACATGTGAGACCAGGCAGCAGAGTGGCCCCAGCCCCAGGGCAGCAGGTGGCCCAGGGTGACTGTTGAGCCTGCCTGGGGGTCTGGCTCAGGACCCTGTGTGCTGCCTGTGGAGGTGTGGAGGATGGGCCCAGCCTTTTCCCCACAGAGGGGCTCTGAGCATCCACACAGCAGTCCCAGCTGTTACAGATGAGGAACCGGAGGCCCAGAGGGTGAGTGGTGTCCTCACGGTTACCCAGCATGGAGCTGGTGGGGCTGGGAATCAGACCCAGGTCCGCTGGCAGGACCCAGCGCAGGCCGGAGTGGAGCGCGGCGCAGGCTGGGGAGCAGAGGGGCTGGATTAGGCATCTCTGGACCAGGAGTTCGTGCCCAAGGGGATTCTCGAGGCCCTGAGGCCACATGTGTGCCCACGGGTCTGTGTGTGCTTGAGCCTGCACCCCAGATGGGGTGGCCCTCATGGCCTTCCAAGGCTAAAATAGCCATGACTGGGGGAACTGTCTGCCTGTTTATTTTTATGATTATTCTTGGTTTCGCGGCATCTGCTTTTGAATATCACCTACTGTTTTTGACAAAGTCTGAGCCTCTGTTTCTTCCACCCAGAGGTGGGTAGGTGCTTGCTGAGCTCTCCAAATGGGGTCAGACTCACCCCAGGTCACCTAGCAGGTCCCAGGTGGCCCTGGCCAGAAGCTAAGTCTTTCTCCCCAGCCCCCACACCCACAGGCCAGGGCTCCCTCCACCCCCGTGCAGAGAGAGATGTTGCTGGTGGGCACGGACTGAGCTCTGTGGGGAAGGACACGTGGTCCCCATCTGGCCTGACTCTGCCTCAGTTCCACCAGCTGAGAACCCTTTTGTTGAGACCGTGGCTTTGATGGAAACACCAGTGTCTCTGGGAGGGGCATGGCCATTGGAGGTACTGCATGTCACCTGCCGGCCCCTCCCTGCCTCCCCATCACCAGGTTCATTGCTCACCTCTAGCTGGGAAAGCTGTAGCTGCAGTAGCCCCTGAAATCCCCTCCCCAGCCTCAGCCTCTCCAGCAGCTGCTGGGACGGGCATATTCTGTCATGTGCACCTGCCTGGCCTCAGCCTGGTCCTTTCGCCTGAAGATCCTCAGCCTGGTCCTCTCAGCCTGTTCCCTCTGTGTGTGCTGTTCCCTCTGCGTGTGCTGTTCCCTCTGCGTGTGCTGTTCCCTCTGCATGTGCTGTTCCCTCTGCCTGGAATGCTGTTCCTCTGCCTGTGCCACCTGGTGAAGGCTCCGGGCACCCACAGTCACTATCCCACAGGGCCCTCCCTGAGCCCCTCTGATGCCCTAGTGCCCTGGATGCCCCTGCCCCAGGGGGAGAGCTATGATCCTGCAATTCGAAGGGCACCTGCTGGGCTTATCCTTCCCAGGGTCTCATTGATTCCCTCAAGATGCCCCTGGGTGGGCGTTTCCAGCCCCACTGTGCCTGTGGGAAACTAATACGGAGGGGCTAAGTCATGTGCCCGGGCTCACCCAGCTGGGGTGCAGGAGGGGCTGAGCTCTGCCTCAATCTGCCTGCTGGCCCTTTGTCCCAGTGCCCGGGATCCGCCTTCTGCTGTGCCCAGCCCTGTGTGCAGAGGGAATCAGAGGCCCCAGGCCACACAGCCCCGTGCACTTTGGAGGTGTCAGACTGGGACTTAGACCCCATAGCTGGGGGTACAAAGGGGTCCCAGGCAGACCTGGCCCCACCTTTCCGATCTCACAGTTCGGGGTAGGGTGAGAGGTGACTGGTCACGGCTGGGATGGGCCTCGGGAGGATCAGAGGGAACAGTGTTCCTGGCAGCGGGAAGGGCACAGTGAGCATGAAGGGCCAGAGGTGGGAAGGAGAGTCTGTGTTCAGGGCTCTGTGAGACGCCAGGGGTGTGGGGAGGGCTTCTGGACGTATGGTGAGGGGTCAACTTAAGCTTCTTTGGGCCCGGACGTCCCTCCTCAGGGAGGCCCTCCCGAGCCCGCAGCCCCGCACACCTGCACCGCCTGGCTCCCTTTGCAGTGCCCTGCCGCGCGCGGTGCCCTGCGTCCCTGCTTTCCTGTTCGTTGTGCTCCCCTCACTGAACTGGAGTGCCTCGGGGCCCTGGCCTTGGCTGGCCCCTCTGAGTCACTGAGTCACTGCTGAGTGACCGAGCAAATGATTTTAAAAGACCCCTCAGATCTCTTTGAGCCTCAGTTTCCTCATCTATAAAGAGGAGATGCTAACACTACTTAACAAGAAGACAACGAGACCACCCCGTGGACCCCAGGAGCTGCTCAGAAACCGTCCAAACTGCATGACCCCCACGCCCGGCCCTCCAGCCACAGACCCCACCTTTGCTAATGGGCCCGCACCGTGTGGCTCAGAGAGGGGCAGCCACTTGCCCACGGCCACTCAGCAGACCGCCCTGGAGCCCAGCGACTGGATGAGTCCTGTGGGGAGAGGGGAGGGAAGCCCCAGGATGGCCAGCTGTTGAAGGAAGAAGACAGGGCAAGTGGACAGGCCCAGCCTCCTGTGGGGTGCATTCCCTGTCCTGCAAGGTCACCAGCTGCTCCACGTCTGCCCCGCCAGCACCCTGGCTGCTGGCCAGTTCCCAGCCCTCTGCCCCCTCGGGACCCTGTCCCGCCGCCTTCTCACAGCGCAGCCCCATTGCGAGCTTCGCAGGGCTGGAGCCAGCTTCCAGGTCCACATTGGGGGCTGGCAAGCAAGGCTTCCCTGGGCCTCAGTTTCCCCACCCCTAAGGGGTAGAGAAAGCACCAAGGCTGCTGCAGAGGGTCTGAGCTGTGGGATGGCAGGACGGGCACTCTGAAGAGGGAACATGGCATTGGAGCCCATGTCTACAAAGCCTTCACCATGGCCCTGCCCCAGCTGCGGGGTGGTGGTGGCTGAGGCCCCAGAGCCTGCCAAGAGCCTCTGAGGTTCCCCAGCTCTGTCCCTGGCCTGGCCTGTGGGCAACCCTGCTGCCTTGCCAGGTAAGGAAACCGAGACCCAGCTCTAGGAGCCCAGCAGATGCTCAATGAATGTTGATTGGAGGGATGAATGAGTGAATGAATGAAATCCAGAATTGGGTGGGCAGCCAGCTCCCCCTTATGCAACCGGCCCAGCTCGCGCCCGCGTTCTCCCTCGGGTCTCCGTTTTCTCATATAAGAAATGGCTCCTTGTCAGGCAGGACCTGCTCTGAGCTCTCCCCAGACTGGATCTGGAGGCAGTTTGTTTGACCTTCCCTTCCCACTCCTGCTTGGCTGGGAGTGAGAACCCCGGCAGGGAGCAGCTCAGGAGCCTCCTGTCTAGGGGAGCTGGGGAGAGGCAGGCTGGGGCCAGCCTACAGGGGCACTTACCGCGCTTCACCCGGGCAGGCTGGAGATGTGAGTCCTCAGCTCTCAGATCTGCATGCAGCCCGGACCTCGCCTTCCTAGGGCCTGACGTCAGGCCAGCGCTTGGGGCTCCTTTTGGGCAAAGGCAGGGTGGGGGCGGGGCAGGCTCCTTCCCCGCCCCCAGGAGGAGCCAAGGCTCAAAGCCTGAGGGAGGGTGCCTGGGGCGCCAGAGTCCCCACACCCACTGGAAACAGAAGGAGAAACTGAGGCACGGAGGGGCCTGGGGTGCCAGAGTTCCCACACCCACTGGAGACAGAGGGGGAAACTGAGGCACAGAGGGGCTGAGCCTCAGCTGCACCATCTAGGAGATGGTGGCTGGCACTTGTGTGTGTCGTGTGCAGGGCAGGAGGTGGGAAACTGAGGCACAGAGGGGCTGAGCCTCAGCTGCACCATCCAGGAGAGGGTGGCTGGCACTCGTGTGTGCTGTGTACGGGGCAGGAGGTGGGAACACATGAAAGCCCAGGTTCCTTCCCGGGAGGGGGCATGTGCACGGAGGCTTCAGCCCACGCAAGCCTAGGTTCCTGCATGGTTCTCTGTTTTGCATGTGTCCTGGGTCTGGCTGTGTCCATGTGTGCCCATGACCGAGAGCCTGCATGCCTGGCATCTGGGCCTCTGTTTGCACCCACGCACTGGTGGCACGTGGCATATGGGGTTGGGTGTGTGGGAAAGACCTGGATGTGACCCAGGCCAGCAGGTGGGGAGAGCACATGGCTCCCAGACCTCAGTGCTGGAGGAAGTGTGAGCTCATTGACAGGCTTGATCCCAGAGGGCTGCTGGAGGGCCACTCCCCTTAGACAGCCTCAGAGTCGGGAGGCCTTGTGGCCAGCCTGGGGTGGCAGCAGGGTTGTTGAGGAGTGGTTGGGACCATGTACTGTCTCCTCTGCCGAGAGCGCCATCTCCTCTCTTTCCCATCCCATGTGCTTCTGTTCATACTCACACTTTAATCTTCAAGCCACCTGAGCACCGAGGGCCTGCTGAGCGGGTTGTGCTGCACACCGGAGACTCAGGGAAGGCTCCCCAGAGGAGGCGCTGGGCCTCCCCAAGCTCAGGCTGGTTGCAATGCAGAACAACAGGAGAGAGTAGGTGGGTCCTGAGGTCCTGATGCAGCCTGCTGGGGAGGGATGCAGTCTGGGAAGGCTTCCTGGAAGGGGCAGAGGGAGGTATAATGGGAGGCAGGCAGCCCAGATGGGCAGAGGGACAGGAGGCCATCAGAATACTTCCTGGGGAGCAAAGCTGGGAATGGGCAGGGGACTTCCACACTGAGTCTCAGCAGCCTCTATGTGTACCAGAGTGCTGCAACGGGGAGCCATTGAAAGTTCTGGGAGAGGAGGGTTTCTTTACTCTGGAGCAGCCTCCCTGCTGCCGCAGGGCTGAGCCCACAGCCTGCAATTATCTTCTTTAGAACATTGTCGGGTCTGGGCCGGGCGTGGTGGCTCAAGCCTGTAATCCCAGCACTTTGGGAGGCCGAGACGGGCGGATCACGAGGTCAGGAGATCGAGACCATCCTGGCTAACCCGGTGAAACCCCGTCTCTACTAAAAAATACAAAAAAAAAAAAACTAGCCGGGCGAGATGGCAGGTGCCTGCAGTCCCAGCTACTCAGGAGGCTGAGGCAGGAGAATGGCGTGAACCCGGGAGGCGGAGCTTGCAGTGAGCTGAGATCCGGCCACTGCACTCCAGCCTGGGCGACCGAGTGAGACTCCGTCTCAAAAAAAAAAAAAAAAAAAAAAAAGAACATTGTCGGGTCTGTTTTAGCTGGGGAAACTGAGGCCCAGAGAGGCACAGGAGTCTCTGGCCATCAGCTTCTCGCACCTCTCTGGACCAGCACTGGCTCCCGGCAGGCAGAGTTTCACCGGGCTTGTGGAAGGTTGGGGTGGACACAATGTAATTTTTGTGTGGGGGTGGCCTGGAGGCAGCCCAGATTGGGCAGGGCTGGAGCCAGGGGAGCCTCGGATTTCCTGAGCAGGCGAGGGTGGCTGAGTTACCGCACTGGTGCCAGGCCTCATGCCCGCCTCTGAGGGCCTGGGGCTCCAGCCTTGCACTCAGGCTTGTTCGCAAAGAAATCTCAGAGATGGTCCCCAGCAAACAGTGGGGAAGTGCCTGGGGAGGGGTCACAGCCCAGGCCAGCCTTCCTGACTCCTCCCCCAGGGAGACTCTTCGCAGCAGGACCCAGGGATCCTCTTGGGGGGACGCCAGGGATGGGGGTCCCGAGCTCAGGGCCAACCCCCCACAACCCTCAGAAGAGACTGGGCACAGGGACAATTTCCCCCTTGTCATCTTTACTAGGCTGGGGGGTCAGGCCAGGCTGTCTGTGACTGGGGTCAGAGGTCAGAGAGTGGCTGCGCCCAGGGTCAGGACCCCTTCATGTGTATCTGACTGGCCCTTAGCAGGGCAGGACCAGTCATCCTGGGCTCCAGCCTACTTACTGCTCGTCCTGGGCTCCAGCACACTTTACAGGGTGGGAGGGGCCCTTTAGGCAGACATTGTAGGGAGCTGGGCCTGGGGGAGAGCCCTCTCAAGCCCATGGAAGCATCCTTGGAGGCCCTGCCAGCGGTGAGGCAACAGCGGCCTAACCATTCCTCCTTCCCCACGGGGTGCAGGGAAGTGCCACAATGATATCTCCACAGGAGCCACCGGCAGGGCTACCAGGCCACCCTGGGCAGGATGCAGAAGTGGCCCCTTGTGAACCCCCATAGGAGCCAGGTGGACCCATGGCTCCTGTCCTCTACCCTTGGCCTTGACTCCAAGACTCAACCTTGCAGCTCCAGTGACCACGGAGAGGGTCCGAGAGTCTGTGCTTCCAGGAGGATGGGCCTGTGACGCCAAGGCCTTTTCGCTGTGGCAGCTGCAGTTGGGAATCCCGTAATGCTGCAATCAGGACTGACAAGCCCCGCCCATGCTGCAATCAGGATTGACAAGCCCCGCCCATCAGGGGCAGTGCTGGCGCTACAGGGTCCCCATCCTGAGGGATTAAGCCAACAACCGGCCACTGAGCAGTCCACAGGATGGAGAGGGCGCAGGACAACAGGGAATAGCAGACGGAGGTGACAGGCGGGTTCTGCCACCCCTGCTGGTGCCTGACACTGCAGACTTCGTCTGCCCTCCTGAGGGACCCTTGTCTTGGTGCCACTTGAGGATGTAAACAGAAGCGGGCCCCTGGCAGCGGTTTCTTGCCATGTGTGGAGGGGTGAGGCCCGTCCGAGGGGACCTGCGAAGGTGGGGTGATGCCAGCCAGCTCTGGAGGACTCCCACCTACTCGAGATGCCAGGGCTATGGAGGAGCGGCAGAGGGCGAGTGCAGAGCTTCCAGATGAGGGGCGATCGGGAGACCTGCAGGCTCCTTCCTTGGGGGTTCCGTGCCCACAGGCCCTCTCCTGCACTCTGGACTTGCTGGGTAACAGGCAGGCACCTGCCAGAGAGCTGGGGTGGGCAGGGGCCCTTCTCTGCCCCAGGGAGAGGTGAGCCTGCGTGTCCGGGGAATGTGGGGGCCCCTTGCACAGCCCTGGGTTTGAGCTCAGCCTGGCGCCTCTCTTGTCTGCTCTGATCCTCAGCCTCAGCCCTGTGGCCTGTGCTGATGGCTGGGAAGCAGCATCCCCACTCTCAGGAAGTGCCGGGTCCTGTCGGCCACATCGCAGCTCCACAGGGAGGCTCAGCTCCACAGTGGGAACCAAGGAAACCGCATTGGGGGCGCAGGGGCAGGACCAGCCCCAAGGCCCACAGCAGTGAGGGGACAGCCTGGGCTCAGTCTGCAGTCTCCTCCTATCTGAGGGGAAGACGCGGACTTGACGGTAGCAGAGCGTGTCGGGGCTCCCAGGGTTGGAGGTTGGAGGAACCAGGGCAGGCTATGAGGCCCTGCGGGGCAGAGCCTTTGAGAGGTGGGTGGGGAGGTACCCAGAGGTGGGATGAATGCCTGGAATTCAGTCACAACCGGGGACGTCCAGGGTACCTGGTGCTGTGCCCAGTGCACAGTTAGCGCTTGGCTCTGGAGCTCTAGGGTGTCATCCTGGCATGGCTGCTGCTGGCTGGGATTGCTGCCTCTGGCTGGCTCCCGTCCAGTGCCAAGACACCCCCCATGCCTGCTCAATACCTCAGGGGTCCCTCCAGGGCATCTTATCTCACCCGCCTGCTCTTTACGCACAGGGAAAATTGAGGGCCCAGGAGACAGGGAGGCCTGTTCAAAGTCACACAGCAAAAGGGGCATGCAGACCCTGGCCGGAACCATGCCTGGCTTGCAGCTCCCAGTACCTTCTGTTAAACTCAGCCTCGTGGACTGTGGGGAAAGGGGGCCACCCAGAACAGGCCTCATCATGGGTTTCTGGCAGGGCCTTGTGCCTGGACACGCTGGCCACACGGTGGTGAGACACAGCGTGGGCTGGTGCTGCTGCGGGGACCCGTATGGAAGGAGCTGCAGCCTTGAGCCCCATGGAGCCAAGGGAGGGTCCCTGCAGGGAATGGTGGGGGATAGCGGTGCTGGGCTCATTGGTGAGAAAGCAGAGGGAAAGTCCCAGGCTCCAAAGACCCAATCCGGAAGGGATTGCTGGTGGAGGAGGTCTGGTCACGAGCCTCCCAGGCTCTCCCAGGATTCACACTGGCTCTGCCTGGCCTTGCCATGAGTCCAGGAGCCTGGGGTGAGGTCTGAGTGGGGCGTGTGGGTGGGGCTAGCTGAGTCTTAGCCTACAGAATGGGGCAGCAGGGCCTCAGGGGGAACACTGGGACTAGAGGACCTTGGAATCCTCTAAATTGGCCCCACCTTTTATACATGAGGAGACCAAGGCCCAGAGAGGGGGTTCAGCTATCAAAGCTCTGAGGCAGCTCAGCTCCATGCCAGTCTTCCTGCCACCTGGGCAGGGGGGCCCCTTCACGCCCTGGCCTCCTTTCAGCCAGCCGGGTTGCGGTTGGGAGGGGGTGCACTTCCCATGATCTGGGTCTCTAGGCCCACCCAGAGCCAGTCCAGGAGGTGCTGGCTGAGTGAGGTGCTGGGTGAGTGGTGGGTTCCCCCAGGGCAGAGATAGCAGGATGAGGACTGCCACCGTGGGGGGCACCGAGGATTGCCACCGTGGGAGGATTGCTTCCTGTGTGTCCCGTTCCACCTGGCCTGTGCCTGGACTAGCACTTATCATCCCACCCACCTCCTGGTGAGGGTCCCCACAGGAAGCAAGGGGACTAAGTCCCTTCCCTCCCTAGGGCTCACACAGCTGGCCCCTGAAGAGTCAGGTGGGAACCTGGGAGCTCAGAGGCCAGGCCACTGGGCTCCCACTACCGCGGGGCCTTCCATTTGGGGTTTGAGGAGGCGGCCGGACCTCTGGGGTCTGACCCCCGCTGGGGCTGCTGAGGCAATCGACTTCCCAGGGAGAGGAAGAGAGGAAGCCCCGGGGCCCTCTCAGGGGCCTGGCCCTGCTCCCTCCCTCCATGGCCTCCTCTGACACTTGGCCCAGCCAGGGAGGGCTCTAGTGGGGTCAGCACAGGTGCCAGAGCAAGCACAGGTCCAGCAGGCTTGGTGGTTGGGGGTGGTGGCCATGCAGGCCCTGCTTGGCACCTCTTATCCCAGGCACTGGAACACAAAACAGGGCCGAGTATGAGACACCACTGCGTGGAGCCCTGCTGGGATGTAATCCACGGGTTGAAACCACTGGTCTAGCAGGTCAGTCACTCAACAAGCAGTGCTCACCGAGACAAACCTGTAACAGCTGCCTCTCACTGAGCGCTGCTGGTGTGCCAGGCACAGGGAAAGCACTTCAGGTCTATTACTTCACCAAATAATCTTATAACGGGGCATCCTGTTCCCATCTTCAGAAGAGGAAAGGGAGGCTAAGAGAGGCAAAGTCACTTGTCCAAGGTCACGCAGTTAGGAGGGTGGAGCTGGGACCAGGCCTGGAGTCTTTCAGCCTTTACAAAGCCGCCAGATTGCCCCACTGAGCCAGGCCTGCTTTCTCTCTGAAAGCTCCAGGAACCCGTCCCCTGGGGAACTGTGACAAGGACCCCACAGCCTGGGAACCCCAGGGGAGAGAGTGTGGGGTCTAAGATCCCTTCTGGGCCCAGGCGCCTGCCCGGGGTGGCCCAGGCCAGCCACCACAAACTGGCCGGGCTGGGCTGAGCTGCAACTCCCTCCAGAGTTGGCCCAGTCCACTCAGGTCAAGAACAGGCCACGTCCCCAGCAGGGCTTGGGACCTGCTTTCTATTTCAGCCCTTCCCAGCCCCCGATGGCCCCTTGGGACGGGAATAGCTGTGTCTGTCTGTGTCTGTCCGTGTCTGTCTGCTCGGCAGGCCTCAGAGGAGTCGCCGTGGGTACCCGGGTTCTCCTGACCTTGGCTTCCTCGCTGGCCCAGGAGCTGGGAGCACAGATGTCCAGGGGTAGTGTCCATGCAGGGACGCTGCAGTGGTGGCTGCTGTTCTCTGCCTGACCCCTCCACCTTCCCTCATAGCAATGAGCTTTGGTCACTGTGAGTGGCCGAAACGACCTAGGCCAGCACATGCTAAAAGCTATTGGCTGGACATCTGGCACTGGTGGGCAGGGGAACTGGTGACCTCTAAGGAGCGGGATGTGGGGACCCGGGCTCTGAACTCTCTGGCTCTGAGAGCAACTTTTAGGAAGTTGCTTGGGTTCAGGGTTTCCGGAACAAGTCCTCCCAGGCACTGGCCACCAGCACAGGACCGAGAATGCCACCCCAAGGTCTCTCCTCACCATCTCTGCAGAAGCCTGAGAGCCTTCCCACCTGCACAACTCTGCTCCACTGTTCTCTCCACCTAGAAAGCCTTTCCCACAGATCCAAACCAGCCTCTAGCCACAAGGCCACCTCCTTCAGGAAGCCTGCCCTGACTGGCTTGTCTTAGCCCTGAATTCTGAGGACGGTCTGGGCCTGGATCATTTGCTGGGATTTTCCTGAGCCAAGTTTGTCCCCAGCCAAATGTTTGACTCCTCCGAGACAGGGCCAACGTTTCACTTGTTTCTTCCTCCTTTCTGTTGCTGAGCATGTGGGAAGGTATATAGCAGAAGCTCAATAAATGCAAATGCCTACTCATTTTAAAAATGGGTGGGAAGGGCTGGGCTCCAGGCTGGCATGGCCCCATTGCAGGCACTTGGGCCCCTTTTCTGCCTGTATAAACTTGCCCACAGAGCCTTCCGGGGTGGCACACACTGCTCTTACGAACAGGAAGTTCTTTCCCGTTTCTAACCTTAGTCCTTCCTGCTGCAGCTTCATCTCATTCTGTCTAGGTTCTGAGGCTCCTAAGAGCTGGACCTGTTCACCCTGCCCTCTCCTCCTAGGGGCAAGGAGACCATCTCTTAGTGAGTGGAGGGGATGCAGTGGTCTTGGGGGATGGCGGCAGCGGGATGGACTGCTGATATTACCTTCACTGTCACAAGCAAGGAAACTAAAGCTCCAAGGAACCACCCAGCTACTGGGAGGTGGAGCCAGGATTTGAACCATCAGGTGAGCCTAGGGTCTCGGACTGGCCCCCTGGCTGTGAGCCTCACATTTCTCTGTGCAGAGACCCTCCTGCAGTGGGTTCCTCCCCTACTCACCAGGGCTGACCCCTACCTCCCAGGGGAGCCCTGGGCAAGTCCCAGCCTGTCTCCTTCCCGATCTGGGTCTGTCCATCTGGGCAGTGGGGGTACAACCCCAGCGAGGCGGTGGAGGAGTCAGGGCCACTATTTATAGAGGCCTGCTGTCTCTGCCGACTGCCTGCCGCCCTGGAGGAGTGCTCAGGAATGGGAGGAGGGAAGCTGTTGTTGGCGGGGTAGGTTACTTTCCGGAAGGCTGATGCCAAGTCTCCCGGTTGGCAGGCAGGGGAGGGCACTGGGAACCGAGCAAAGGGGAGTGGATGGCACCCACCAATGGGCGGTCCCAACAGGGTAGGCGGGGCCCTGGTGAGGGCTGCAGACCAGATCTCATGTGTGCCTGCTGAAGCCCCAACCCAGGATCCCGAAATCCAAACTGCTCTGAGATAGGGAAGCATTTAGGTAGGTTTGACACAAGCTCACTCAGCTGCATAAACTGACTGAACCCAACCTGAGGGTATTCCGAATCCATGTGTCCCTCCCCGTGGGGATATCAATGAGGCTCGCGGCAGAAGTATCAGTGTGCGTGGTGGAGGTGCTTCCCAGACCCCACGGGGTGTATGTGAGTATGTGACATCCGCTAGGTACATCTCACTGTCTTACTAAAATCTGAACCAGATCCTGAAATGCACACAGCCTCAAAAGTTTCTGCAAGCCACTGTGAACCTGATTGTCTCCTGCATTTTACAGATGAGAAACCTGAGGCTTGGAGAAGGGACCAGAGGGTGGCCAGAGCCTGCCCTGGAAGCTGGGGCGAGGACTCCTTGGGATCAAAATTCCAGCTCCTGCTGGTGGGGCGCAGTTTGAGGTTGTCTCAAGAGCTGTGGAGTCTCTCACTAAGGAAGTACCTTCCCTGTCTCTGCTACCCCCTAAAATCGGCCTGTTCTGTCCTGAGCGGTCTTCCTGGAGGCCTCCCAGGGCAACTCAGCCCCCACTGGCAGCTCTGGCTCTGCCTAGCTCTGGACCCCTACCAGGCTTTGTTCACTGTCTGCCTGGGGCACAGACCCTCTCTGCCTTCAGCCCCATGGGTGCTGATCTAGGAGGGGCTACCTCCTTCAACTCTGTCACTGCTCCTCCAGGGCAGCAGCTGAGGCCAAGTCTTCAGGTGCTTTGGAGGTGGGAGTGAGAACCAGGCTCAAAATCTAAGCCCCAGGCTCAGGTCCCAGCATGGCAGCTGACCAAGGCCAGGGCTTCATGGCTCAGAGCCTCAGCTGGCTCACTTGGAGTTGACAGCATTGACCTCTCTGTCCTGACCAACTCGTGGGGCCATATAGGGGGTCAAGTGTGAGCCTGGGTCAGGGTTCACTGTGTGACCAGGATCAGGGCTCAGGCTGTGACTAGAACCAAGGATCAGTGTGTGACCAGGGCCGGGGATCAGTGTGTGAGCAGGATCAGGGCTCATCCTCTGACTGGAGTCAGCTATCAGGACACTCAGCTCGATGCAGGTTACCCCCCATCTACCCTGGCCCCCTTAAGAAAGCCTCTCATAGACCCCAGGTGGCCCCATGTCGGGCATTTCTCATGACCTCTGTGCCCTGACCTGAGGTGGAGGTGGGGGTCCTCTTTCCAGTGAGGAATGGGGAGGTGCTCAAAGTCCCCTCCCAGGCACTCCCTGCATCCCCTCCCAGGCGCTCCCCACGTCTTTCTCGCAGTGGAGCTGCTGGGGTCTGGGATCCAGCAGGCCTGCCTATGGAGGGCCCCAGACCACTTCCTGCTTATGAGGTGTGTCAGGAGGACAGAGAGCAGGCCTGGAAGCTGCTTAGCTGGTGGGAGCGACTGGGAGTGGCTGAAGCTCAGGGAAGAGGTGAGGGAGCCTGGGTGGGGCAGGCACATTCTCAGGCTGCAGGGTGGCTGCCCATGGCCAGGGGTGCTTTTGGAGGGCCAGCTCCCCGGTTCCTATCCTGCCCGGGCCTCTGCTTTTGAAGAGGGTCATGGTGAGCGTCTGGGTTCGGGGCCCTGCATTCCCTCTGACGAGCTGGACTCTGGGCTCCAGTCCCCACGCCCCCCGCCCCACTCTCAGGAAATGAGCCTTGTGCCCATACTGGGTGCCCTCCCTGACCCTGTGACTCAGGCCCCTCTCTGTGGGGGTGTGAGAGCCTTGAGCCCGGCAGGAAACTAGGCAGCAGATCCACAAACACAAAGAGACAAATGGCCTTCCTGATAGCAATGGTGGTGATGGCAGTATCCTCATGACAGTGGCCCTGCACCAGGGCACAGAGCCACCTGTGCTGTTCCCCACAAGGGCCGGGCCATGGGGTGCAAGGGCTGCAAGTGAGAAACTCTGCAGACCCCAGCCAGACCCGGGGGAGCCCTGTCCCTGAAGGCCCTGCCTGGCGTGGCAGGTGGGATTAAGGTTGGCGGTCGGTGGAGGAGCAGGTGGGGCTTCCTGGAGGGGAGGGAGGAGAGAGACCCCACTGGTGTGTGGTCGGAGGGGCAGCAGGTCTCAGGCGGGAGTCACGGCTGAGGGCCAGTTCTGGGTGGGGCCTCCTATGGCCGGGGGCAGGGGCAGGACTGCTGGGGGTGGACTACCGTAGGAGTGTGTGTAGAAGCAGATGCTTGCTGCGTCCTGCCTGTGGGTGTCTGGGGAGTGGGCAGGCAGGGCATGGCCATGGGTGGGGAATGGGGTGTGGCCCTCTCAGACCCAGCAAAGACCCTGGGGTCCTAGCCACCAGTCCAGCCTCTGTCTCTACCAGGCACCTGTGTGGGGGACAGGTGGACAGTCAGGTCATTTGAAAACATTCTCCAAGAGGAAGCTCTTAGAATCTTTCGTCTCTTTAGCTGGGGAAGTGCGGGCAACATCCTTTGATTCAGAGATCTGGATCTGGGGTCCTGGGCAGCTCCAATGGCTTCACGAACCCCCAGACCTTGTGTGTGTGCAATTGCCCATGTTTGTGCCATGAGGGTCCATCGGGGCTGTCAAGGGTCTAAAAACCCACGTGGGTTAGAACCACGGTGTGGTCCGGCCCCGTTCAGTGCCAATGGGGCAGGCAGTCCCCAAAGCCACACTGAGAGTTGGAGAGTTAGAGCCAGGTCAGCTGTTGGGAAGGGCTTCTCTGCCCCCATGCCCCAGACCCTCCTCCAGGGGCAGATTTCTGTCCGAGAGACTGGGATGGGCCTCAGATGAGCCCCGTCAACACCCACAGAGAAATGGGCTGTGGAAGATTCGCCTCACTTGTCCCATCGACCATGCGTCTATCTGTCCTTCTCCGGGACCCTGGCAGAGAAGGCCACCGGGGGGGCCGGACACTGCTGTGTGGGGTTAGTTCCAGGCAGCAGCGTCCGGGAGGCTTTCGTCCTTCACCTTTGTACATCCTGGCTGTGTTTGACATCTTTGCGGTGAGCTCGTGCCGTTCTATAAACACACGTCCTTTTCTTCCTTAAAGAACAGCGAAAAGCTGCCTGGAGCGACTGGAAGCAACTCTCGCAGGATGTTAGCAAGGATTCATTCTGGGCAGGGGGAAAGCAGGTGACTGTTAATTTCTTCTTTCCACTGATTTGTATTTATTATTAATTTATACAAAATAAATTTTAATACAGAAACTCCTCTGCTGTCTAATTGTTCAGTCACTTGCATATCACCATCAGGCCTATACACCAGTAGAGGCAGAAATGTGTCGCTTAATGCCGACTTCCCTTCCCAGGTTGTGGGTGCAGGGTGACAGGAGGAGAGAAGCCCTGGTGCACGCCTACCTCATCCCTGGCTGGTCCCAGGCAGTTGTCACCAATCAATGAGGCTCTTCTCCCCAGGAGCCTGGATGGACACCCCCTCCCCGGCCCTCTGGGAAACCGGCCCACTGGACCAGCATAGCGGGCAGCATGGCCCCAACTGGATTGGGTCCAGACTCCTTAATTTACCCATGAGGAACCCGAAGCCCAGAGGCATGGGAATTGCCAAAGTTCCACGAGTGTTCAGAGCCAGCCTGCTCCTGGCTCAGTGTTCTTCCTGCTGGGAGCTGGGCCATGGGCTCTGCACTTCCTCACTCAGCATTTGGGTCCATCTGGGTGGGACTGCCGGGCAGGGCGACGGAAGCCTCCCACCCCTGTCCACTGTCCGGGGGAATACTTAATGTGTCATGTCCTCTACCTGGGCAGAAGCAGGGCAGGGGTGAAGCACCTCCCTGCCCACCAGAGCTGCCTCCCCCAGAACCCCAGACCCAGGAACCAACCTCCTCCCCACCCCGAGGCCTGCCAGGACCCAGCCCTTACCCAAGGGCCCAGGGGTCCCAACTCAGAGGCTTGAGATGCGGACCCTGGACCACTCAGCTGGCAGGCGGCAGAGTCCGGACTCACACCCAGGCCCACCCAGGCCAGCACACAGCCCCTTCCCCACAGGAGCCTGTGGAGCAAGTCAGGAGGGAGTGAGGACATGGTCCTGAGGGCTGCAGGTCTGATGAGGACAGTATCTGCCCTGGGGACCCTGATCTGAGGGAGGAGGCAACAGAAAAATGACTCATCAACGGGGTGATGGGGACATTTTGGGATGTCAGATTTAGATCTCAACCCAGGCCCCACCGCCTCCCACCAGAAGCAGTTACTTAGCCTCCCTGTGCCTCAGTTTCCCCATCTGCATAGTGAGGACAGCAATGTTTGGGGCTGTGTGAGGAGTAAATGAGGCAACAGTTGTGGTTTGGGTCTGATCTGTGGCTGTGTGGGGTCCAGTGAGCCCGTGTGTGCCCATGTCTGCCTGTGTATCAGAACCACCAGGAGCTCCCATCAAACGCAGATGTCCGGGCCTGGCCCAGACAGGCTGATTTTAATGGTCTGGGCAGAGGCCTGGTTATCACCATTTTTTTTTTTTTCCGAGACAGAGTTTCACTCTGTCGCCCAGGCTGGAGTGCAGGGGTGCAATCTCAGCTCACTGCAACCTCCACCTCCAGGGTTCAAGCAATTCTCCTGCCTCAACCTCCCAAGTAGCTGGGATTACAGGTGCCCGCTACCATGCCTGGCTAATTTTTGTATTTTTAGTAGAGATGGGGTTTCACCATGTTTGCTAGACTGGTCTCGAACTTCTGACTGCCCACCTCGGCCTCCCAAAGTGCTGGGATTACAGGTGTGAGCCACCACGCTGGGCCGGTCATCAGCATTTTAAAGACTCTGCCATGATTCTGATGTGCTGCCAGGGTGGCTGTGCCTGAGCTGGCCTTTGGCTCCTGCACACACACTGAGATGCCGGTTCGAGTGGATACCGGGGGTCAGCCCGCTTGTTTCCCACGGCCAGCCTCTAGTCGGGCTCCCACGGAGTAACTGCCTGAGCCCAGTCTCAAGTAGACATCATCAGTTTCCACGTGTTCCTTCATTCACTCACGAACAAATGGGCTTTACTTTATCCGAGGCCTTGTAGATAATTATTTTTTCCCTCTGTAAACCAAGTCCTATTTAATTCCCATCCAAATCCCTCCAGCCAGAGCCCCTGCTGCCTGTAAGCCTGCTCCCCATCTCCGGCTGAGCAGGTTTGTTTAAGGCCAGGCTGACACTTCTTCTCCTCCCGCCTTGGTGTGTTTACACTAGGGCCATCAGCGGAAACTCCAGGTGCGGGAGGGAGGCCGGAGACAGGGCAGGGACCACAGGGCTTTCAGGGCATCCTTTCCACACAGTGTCTCAGGTCACCCTGTTCTCAGCCTCGTCCTCGTTCTCACAGGCGAGGCCTTGGAGGTCACTCAGTCCAGGGGAAGTGCTGAGGCGAGGCCTCAGGCTGCTAAGGGGAGCGAGCCCAGGAAGGCTTTTTGAGTGGGGGATGCCCGAATTGGTTTTCTGTGAAGACCAGGAAGCAAACCTGCCTGCCATGGAGTAAACCTGCCTGCCATGGAATGAACAGCATGGCCCGCAGAGAAAACCTCAGGCAGCAGCCAGAAGGCTTGAAATCCATGGCCGTCCATGGAGAGGACTAGTCAGATGCTGGTGGCATGGGCAGGGGAGGCTCTGGGCCACTGTCTGGGTGTGAGTCCTGCCACCACCACCTGATGGCTGAGTGGCCTTGGGCACGTTACTTAACTTCCCCGTACCTCGGTTGCCTCATCTCTCAAAGGAGTAATCATATTAACTTCTCAGGGTCATTGCAAGGGTAAAATCATCTAAGGACACAGAGCCTGGAAAGGCACACTCAGGAGTTTGGGCTCTGCCCTACAGACAGCGGGGAGTCATGGCAAGTGGCTGAGCAGTGCTGGAGCTGGCTTTCTGAGGGTCTGAGCTCTCAAAGCCTTTTCTGCGTGGCTGGGTCGTGAGGGTTTTATATTGTCACTGCTGACAAATCACAGACTGGCTACCCTTCCTCCTGGCCAGTCATTGGTTTAGGGGGGATTAGCCTAGCCGGCTTTGGGCCAGTGACAGGTGACCAGAGGCTTATTGTGGGTTCTGAGCTCTCTCCTGTTCCCGGATAGACAGGCAGCCTTTTTGTGAGCATGAGGGAAGCCTGCCTGAGAATGAGGGTGGGGAAAATCTTAGAGACGCGCAGCTGGGTGTGGTCACCATGTCCTGGAGCCCACAGTCCCTCTGCACCTCCCATTATGTGAGTTCCTGAATTTCCTCACTGGGAAGCCTGGGATCCTGCCACTTGCTTCTCAAAGTACCCAGTGTCCACACGGCCCAGAGCATCCTCCTAGAGCCCACATCTGATTGCATCCCTCCCTGCTGAAAACCGCCAGGGCCTCCCATTCCTTGATGAGGAAGGATAGTGCTTCACCTGGGCCGCCGGGGCCCCACAGCCTGTGCCTCCCACTGCGGGCTCTGCCAGCCACTGACTGTCCTTGAACACACCAGGCACACATCTGCTGTGGGGCCTTGGCACTGCTCCTCCCTCGGCCAGGAGCGCTCTTCCTTTAGGCCAGTCACTGCTCACCTCACTGAGGGCCGAGCTCAAATGTTGGCCCCTCAGGGCAGGTGAGTGGCCAGGACCATCTGGGTTTGGTACAGCCACACACACCCCTGATTCTTCCGTGGCCTTATTGATGGAGGTGTGGGTGTCGCTCACACCACAAATTGCTGGTCAGTGTGGCAGGGGATGGGGCTCTTGCTCCTTGGTGGCCTGGGGACCCGAATGACAGAGGCTCCACCACTGCCTGCAGCCAGTGCTGTCTCAACACAAGGCCTCAGGTCCCCTGTGGTGGGGGAGAGTGGAAGAACCGGGCACCAGTTCCTAAAAGCTTTGTCCCTGAGGTGCCCATCACATTCATCTCTGCTACTCACACTGGTGGCCATGCCTAATATGAGGGGGCATGACCCCAAGCCTGGAAGGGGCCTGGCACACAGCAGTGGCTTCCTGGCCATCCAGTCCCCATGAGCGGTCTCTACCCTTCACAGCGGCGTCCTGTTCTTATTTGGGAAAAAATGCACATAACATAAAAGTCACCATGTTAAAGTATGCACCCTAGCTTCATTTAGTACATTCACAGGGTGGAGCCCCATCGTCTCTGCTTCCAAAACATTTCCATCGCCTGAAACAGGAACCCCCATTCTTCCCGCCGAGCCCTGGCAACCACCAATCTGTGCTCGTCTCTATGATGTGCCTACTCTGGGCACTTTGTGTAAATGGAATCAGGCAATATACAGTCTATCGTGTCTGGCTTCTTTCCCTCAGCCTCATTTTCTCAAGAATCGTCCCCACCGCAGCCTGGATCAGAGTGCCCTTCCTTTTCACGGCCGCATGCTATTCCACTGCAGAGATGTGCCACCTTTTCTTTGTTCATCCAGTGATGGCTGACGGACATTTGAGTGTTTCCCGGCTTTGGCCACTGTGAACAGCACTGCTACGCATGTTCACATACAAGTTCTTGCTTGAGTCCTGGCTTTTAATTCTTTTGGGCAGGTACCTACGCCTCATCCCATTGAATTCCTTCCTCAACTGATCCCTCTCCGCATTCACGTGCTCCCTCCGTGCCTCTGTTTCCCTCTGTGAACAGGGGATGTTGCTGATCTCCAGTTACGAGCAGCCTCTCTCTTAGGTGGTGCGTTCTGCAGGGAGGGGAAGAAGCCACTGCCTCTGCACGCGCCTGGCCACACTCACAGCATCTTCCTGTCATTCCTTGGCTTGTTCACTGACCCCTCCCTGATGTGCCCGGAGGACGGGGCCTGGTATCACCTTGTCCTGTGCAGGCCTGACATGCATGAGGTGTTTGGCTGATGCTTGCTAGTATAGGAATAAGCTAGCTCTCTAACTTGGAGTTTCTCCTTGTGAGGTTTTGTTTGTAAGAAGAAATCTGCTGCTTAGACAGCCGTGGAGGCACATGCCACAGTCCTAGCAACTCCGGAGGCTGAGGCAGGAGGAGCGCTTGAGCCCAGTTGTTCAAGGCTGCAGTGAGCCATGATTGCACCACTGCACTCCAGCCTGGGCAACAGAGCGAGACCCTGTCTCTTAAACAAACAAGCAAAAACCCTGCTGCTAAAACATGTAGAAAGCGTGATGGATGCCACACTGGCAGTTTTGCTTCCTCAGCCAGCACTGCCCAAATGCTCCCAGGGTCAGAGGTCAGGGATCAGGCCGGCTCCTGGTAGGGGGCTCTGTGTGCCCTGGCAAGTCGCCCCACCCCGGGCCAGGAGCAGGGGATGAGGGTGCCCACAGCAACAGGCTGTGTCTGGACACAAGCGGTGTGGGGCTGCACCACACTGGGCTCTTCCTGTGCCTCATAAATCAGCTCCAAAGAAAATTCCCCAAAAGGAGTTTCAGCTGCTGCCGAGCCTGGGACAGCAGGCTGGTCTCCCCTCTGGGGAGAAATCTCCTCTCCATCTACCATCCCAGGAGTCCCTGGAGAGGTTCGGTTACCTTCCAAGGGGGGGATACTCACTGCCTCGCCGAGACTGGAATCCACTTTGGACTGTTCTCTAAGCCCTGCTAGAGATGTGGGAGTGCTCCCACCCCACAGCCTGTTCTGAACTCACTTGGGCCATCGCCCAGCTCCAGCCTCCCTCTCAGTGTGAACCCCGAGAGCATCTTCCGCACCCAGGTGGATGGGTGGCTAAAAGCGTGGGCATCAGGGGCTCCTGGGTTTGCTTCCCCGCGCCTGCATTTCCTTGCTGTTTGGTTTTGGATGATTTGCAGGACAGAGGACTACCACTGCCATCGCACGTGCCTGGCCTCTCCACTGGTACCTTCCTGTTGTTCCTTCCCTTGTTCGCCAATTCCTCCCTGATGCAGCTGGAGGACAGGGTCTGGTGTCGCCTTGTCCTGGCACAGGCCTGGCAGGCAGGAGGTGTTTGACTGATGCTTGCTGGATAGAGGAATAAACTAGAGCCAGAACTTGGGGTTCCCTGTGGGGTTTTGTTTGCAAGAAGAAATCCCCTTCTCTGCAGCTCCCTGGGGCCCTGTCATTGCAGAGCGGGACTGGGATGATTGGAGAGGCACGTGCCTCGCTGAGGGCGGCCACTTCTCCAGCCCAGCAGGCTGTAATCCGATGTCCACGGGGACTCTCCTGGTAACTGGTGGTGCATGGCCCCCATGCTGAGAGGGCTGCAGTGTGTACCCCTCGTTTAGAGCATCGTACAGGTTCAGCATGTGTCCGCGGATGGGTGCTTGAGGAGCACCCGTCAGACGGGTACCTGTCAGGCCACATTTTTGGCAGCAGTAGCTTCCTGGGAATGAGGGATTTTTCCTGGGAAAAAGGCCCTCATGGAGGGCGGTCAGCAGCTCTGAGGACATGGTATGAGACCCACAGCCTTCCTTGACTCCAGAGCGGCCAGAAGCTGGGACTCCAGCAAGCCGTGCTGCTCCCACCAGTGCCTGTGTTCCCCGCATCTCATATGCAACCTCACTCAACTCCTGTCCCTGAGTGCCCACTGGTGGGGACGAGGGAGATGGCAACCACGGATGGATCCCAGGCCAGTGGAGAAGACAGACCCACACACCAGGAGGACGAGGTGTTGTCAGGTTCAGGGGGCCTGGAGGCTGCCTCCTGCAGGCCCTGTCCCATGGTGAGAGGGTCAGGACCTCAGGGTTCCTCAGCCTGGATCTGCCGTGTCTTGGGCAGCATCCAGTGTTTGGGGCCCACAACCTCCAGGGAGGGTCACTTGTTCTGTGGCTGCCCCCTGTATCCCACCAGGCTCCCCATGGGGGCTTGGCATGCAGCTTCAGCACATAGCAGGCCTGGAGGCCCTGGCCCCACGTTCCTTGCTGCTGGGCACTGCACAGCCCACCGGAGCCTGGGTCCCTGGGTGGGGCCAGCTGCCCCTGCTCTCTTCTGGGCCTGCTGGGGACATTTGGACCCTCTGCATTGTTGCACCTCTAGATTCAGCCCTGCTCTGCTCCCCGTGCGGACACCAACCTCCCTTCCTCAGCTTCCCCAACAGGCCTCATCTGCTGAGGAGTGCGAGGCACGGGGCCCAGGCACCAGGCCCATCTCTCATCCCTTCCCCGAACATCTTCTGCCTCCTCCCCTTCTCATGTTCCCCTTCACCGCCTCCCTCCTTTCTCCCTCCCTCCCTCTCTGTCCCTTCCCCGTCCTCTCCTTCTTCCTTCTGTTCCTTGCTTTCCTCCCCGTCCCCTCCCTGCCTTCCTCATCTCTCCTCTCTCCTCCTCAGCTCAGGGACCTTCATTGAATCTGGAAAGAACAGGAGAAACAGCCTTACCACAAATTCTCCAAATTGTTCTTGGATTGACGGTTGGGAACTTCAGTGCCAGAAACAGTGTTTTTTCCTGGTGTGACAGTGGTCTCTGAGCCCTGCGGGCCCCTCCAGGGTCTAAGAGGTTCCCAGAAAATGAGGTGGGATGAAAGCCCTCTGTCAATACCCTTGCCCAGAGGTACACGAGAGGGCTTTAGGACAGGAGGCAGGAACCCCACTCCTGGGGCCCCTGGTGGGCCAGGGGTGCAGGGGAGAGGGGCGTTCTGAACCTGGGCGGGTGGGTAAGTTGGGCAGACCCCGGTGGAAGTTCACTCCCCACTCTCCCTGGAGACCTCCCGTGAGGTCTGCCCCTCTGAAGATACAGATTTTCCTAAGTCACACTGAGGGGTGGGCTTGCTCAGGCCCAGCTGGGGGTATTCCTGCAGACCAGCCTGTCCCTCCCTACTTGCCAGTGGTCTGGGCTATACCTGGGGAGGGCGGCTTCTGCTCTGGGCCTCAGGGCCTGGTGAGGGCAACTCATGGAGCGGGCTCTCCCTACATTGGTGGGGGTGAAAAGACAGGCCCTCCCAGGCTGATCTCTGGGGGAGGGTCCTGACCCCCAGGAGTCCTGGGTGCCTAGGAGGCCTCTCCCAGGGCCATAGTCTCCATGGATGGAAGTAGGGGGTGGTGGCTGGGCCAGCCCCCTGACACCCACCAGCTGCCAGGCCTGCTCCGAGAGTCCCCGAGCCCTCCACCACCCTTGGGGCCCACCCAGCTATGGTATCCCAAAGCCCTGCTACTCTCCCCACCAGCTGCTCCAGGCTGGCTCTGCTGGACCCTGCAGGGCAGAGAGGACGGAGCTGGACCCCACCTTGATGGGCCACAGGATGGGGGCATATCAGACACAAGAGAGGTCTCCTTTCGGCCGTGCCACGTGTGCGGGAGCATCAGTCAGACTGTGAACATGCTCAGCCTCAAAGGACTGAGCGGGGGGCTCTGCGCTTGCAGATCACATCCTCCTTCACTGGGACTGTGGGGTGAGGAGCAGACCCCGGCTGTGGCTCTGTCTCTCACCCTGAATGGGGTGCTGCAGGGCTGGCATGTGGACGCTTTTTGCTGGCGTCTCCCTTGAATCCCAGCAGATGAGGAGGCCAGGTGGGGCTGCAGACAGGACCTGACACGCAATTTTAGGGACCCAGGGCCAAATGGAAATGCAGGCCTCTCATTCACAAATGTTCAACATTGCCCTACAGCAACAGCAGAGCATTTGACCTGGCTGAGGGCAGCGCCCATGATCTGCGCCCAGCTCGCACTCAGTGCAGTAGCCCTGCCCACAGGCCCCACGAGGGGGCGCCCGTGTGGCGTGCCTGAGGCCCACTCCCCACAGGCCCGCCTGCCCCGACCCTCCCGGGCATCCTCAATGCTGCAGCGTGGGTGTCCCGGCCTCCTCACTGGAGGGAGCATCTATGGACGGTGGTCCTCCGGGAGCTGGGGGTCACAAATGCAACGGCAGGTGCCAGATGGCGCTGAGGCCAGCAGGGCCGTGTATGGTGGGACACCTGGCCATGGTCACCCCCAGGGAGGCCCCGTCATCCCCAGGAGACACCCCAGCTCTTGCCTGGGACCCTAGCACCAGGCCACAGGGTCCCTGCTGACTCCCCCATCCTCCCTCCACCAAGGCGCCCCTCCTGCCTGCTGAGCGCCAGCCCCTTTCCTCCAGGAAGAACGCTTGGCCGGCAGCTCCCTGCTCAGATGCAGTGCCTGGATCGTGCCTCCTGGGTGCCCCCAGTATGGTAGCTGGGGCACTGTCTAAGGGGACTCCCACTGCAGGTCCCAGCGCGGCCTGGCACAGGTCCTCAATGAAAGTTTGACAAACGCAGGGGCCGTGGGAGCCAGGAGCCCTTTCAGCTGTCAATGGGCCACACAGCTAGAGCATACAGGCTTAGGGGAGCCCCACCAGTGCAGGGGTCCCAGCTCAGTGTCCCCCTAAGCTCCCATACCCTACCTCATTGGTGGTCTCAGAAGTCCAGGTCAGACACAGCCCTACGCCCACCCCAGCCCCCAAGGGGCCGGAGTTCAGCCTGCAATGGTCTTCCCTCATCCTTGCAGGCGGCACCCGCTGCAGGCTCGGGAAGTCGCCCCACCCTGCCCATGCCAAGTCAGGGCAGGCCTGGGTGCCCCACAGAACACAGTGAGGTGGTGCTGGGTGGCTTATGAGGCCAGATCACACGTGTCTTGCTCTCCTGGGACACTCCATACGGGGGAGGCCAGCCCCAGCGCTGGGAGGACACCCAAGCAACCCTACAGAGGGGCGTCTTGAGGAAGACTCTGAAGCAGCAGCGAATAACCTGCATGGCCTGGCCAGCTGGGCCCATTAGAGGGCTCCGAAGGGGATCCCCCAGCCGCAGTCGGGACCTTGCATGTCTGGAACCCTGGCCGCCTGACTGCATCTCCTGAGACCCCCGACAGAACCGCCCAGCCCAGTCACTCAGAACTCCTGACCACAGATGCACAGAGAGAGCAGGTTTCACAGGCACCACTAATACACAAATGAAAATTTCATCATCATAGTAGCATGGTTGCATTAATGAAACTGGGGGAAGGAGGGACATGAAAATGACCTTCACAGCTCCTGCCTGCCAACCCCCCGGGTCCTGGCCTCCCTCAAGCCCTACTTCCTCTTCGCATCAGGGGCATGGCTGCTTACACTGGTTCCCTCGATGGCAGAGCCTGAGATGGGGACATGGGCGCAGGTGGTTTACCTGTGATGACCAGGTGAGGGAGCCAACACAGGTGTGTTATCGAGGTCTCAGCTGGTTTCAGGACCTCCTGGGAAGCGTGCCGGACACCTGAGGAAGGTCCTTCTGCAGATGGGAGGCAGGTGTGTCCTCCAGAGCCCTGCCACACTGCGGAGGGCTGGCCCTCCTCTGCCCTTCGGGGCTCGGTACACAAGGAAGGCAGGCACTGAGGAGGAGGGTCCAAGCTCGCTCAGAATGGGCCACTGCCACTGAAATCAGGGCACAGGGGGGATGTGAGATGGACCAGAGAGCATTGTTCCCCACACTTACTCTCTTCCTAGATGTATACTCCTGCACCCCGCTTCTGTTTACCTAACTTACCACTAAACAGCAAGCTCTTTTTAATTTTGTTTGAGCCTCAGGGCTGGAGGAGGATTCAAAAGACAGTCACAAAGACACCTACTGAGCACCTGCTCTGCGCAGGCAGAAGCAACGCAGCACTTGATAGGCACCATCTTATGGGGTCCTCCCCAGAGCCCTGTGAGGTTGGAGCTATTACCATGACATTTATAGATGGGGAAACTGAGGCCAGGAGAGGTGAAAGTGTGCAGCGCAGTGATGGGGGCTCAAGAGCTGCTGCTGGTGCCATTAGCCCACCCATGCCCTCCGTGGCTAGATCTAGGTCCCCCAGCCTGGGCCCCTCCTGTAGGGCCCTGCTGGGCTGGAGGAGGCTTTCCAGAAATCCACTTAGCGCTGACCTTGTCTTTGTCCTCCTTGGAGCTAATCTGCTAATCCTGCCAGGCCCAGAGGGCCTCACCACTGTCTAGACCGTCCTGCACGGTCGGCGCCCCTCCAGCAATCCCCTGCCTGCTGGGGGCCTCCTCCTGGCCATGCCTCCAGGGCAGGGGCAGGTCCAGTGACTGGGGTAGGTGGAGCTGGGATTCTTTCTGTGGAACATACCTCAATCCTGGGGGAGATTCTGGAGTCTGGAATTCAGGAGACTGGGCCTGGCTTCTGACCCCACCTTTTCATGGCTCAGCCATCACCTGTGAGGCCCCATCTTCTCCTCTGTCAAACACCGTCACTTTGAGCTCTCTTCCAGCTATGAAATCCCAGGATTCTCCCCAAGCCTCTTCACGCCCGGCCCTTCCACTCACAGCAGTTGGACGGCTCTGGCTTCACCACGACTGGGTTTGAATCTTGACTCTGTTTTCACTTAGCTTCGGCTTCCTGATCTGCAAAATGGGGGTGTCAGGGATTCCTCTGCAGGGCTCAGTGTGGACTTGGTGGGTGGGTGTAAGTCCCTGGCATGTGGTTAGCACTCAGTGAATGTCTGAGAACTGAAAAGAATCCAGCAAGGAGGAGTCTCCTCCTTTGCTCCCAACTCCCTGCAGGATGACAAGAGTGTGGGGAGGAAGGCGACTCCAGCCTCTTGGGAGCCCACTCACCCCAGCAAATTTGGGTGGCTGGGATAGAAATCTCTCTGAGATTTTGGGCAGGAGAGGAGGAAAACAGCATGAAACAGGCAGGGGTGCTGGTGCTGCCCAGGCTAGACGAAGCCAAACATTTATTTATTAATGCTTTTTTCTGAGACACGCTCCTGCTCTTTCACTTAGGCTGGGGTGCGGTGGTGCAATCAGGGCTGACTCTAGCCCTGACCTCTTAGGCTCAGGTGATCCTCCCACCTTAGCCTCCCGAGTAGCTGGGACCACAGGAGCACGCCACCATGCCTGGCTCATTTTTTATTTTTTGTAGAGATAGGGTCCCACTATGTTACCTAGACTGGTCTTGAATTCCTGGGCTCAAGTGGCCCTCCCGCCTCAGCCTCCCAAAGTGCTGGGATTATAGTGTGAGTCACTGTGCCTGGCCTGAAGCTAAACATTTAAAAAATAAGAATTAAAATGCAGCCACAATGAAATGGGAAGGGGCTGCTTTTACAGGTGCTGAACTTCCCGGCAATAGAAGCATTTAATGGGAGGTTCCCTTTTCCCTAGGACCTCAAAGCTGGAGCACCAGGGATGTTGCCTCGACCTTCCCGTGTGTGGATCTCTGCTTGAACACACCAGGTACAGGACACCCTATTTAGCAGCTAAACGTGGGAACTGTACCAGCTTTACTCCCAACTTGCTGGGCAGTCTTTGGGAGGTGCTGACGTTCTCTGTGTCTCATCAGCAAAACAGGGAGAATACTAGCTCTCCCAATATGGGCTGTGTGAGGACTAAATGAGCTGATGAGCCCAGATTTGAACTCAGGTCTGCAAGGTTATGTCCTCTGAGACATCCCCACCCCTACCCTTAAGGACCAGGGGCCTCTGGACACCATCAGTTCGCCCACCTGTCCAGGATTTGCACGCACCAGCTCTGTGCCAGATGCTGGGCACTGGGGACGAGCCAGATGAGGTGTGGACCATGACCTGTGTTGTCACTGATTGGGGGACTTTCTGGCAGAGTGGAGAGTATAGTGGGCTGAGGGACAGGATGGCCAGTGGAGGCTGAGCTCTCAGAGGTGGCGGCAGCTGATGGGGACCACGCAATGGGAAGGACAGAGGCCCTGGAATAGTCTGGGGTGAACTTCCAGGCAAAAGGAGCAGCAGGTGCAAAGGCCCTTAGCTGGGAAGGAAACTTTCGGTTGGAGGAATAGCTTGGCGCTGAGAGAGGCTGGCAGCTAGGTGGCAGGGAGGCAGCCCAGTCAGGTGGTCTTGGGACAGTTTAGGGTCTCTGGCCTTCACCAGTGAGGTGGTGCCTGGAGGCTTTTGCAGAGGAAGGCAGCTCTCACTCCCATCTTCCCAGGGTCCCTCTGGCTGCTGAGGGTGGATGGGTGGAAGAGCACCTTTCGGGGAAGTGGAGGCAGGACTGGAGCAGTTGAACATCTGACTGGGCCAAGGGTCCAGGGATTGGCATGGAAAAGGGCTGGGTGGGTAAGGCCCCCTGGGAGACCCCAGCTTGCCTCTGTTTCCCCCTGTCCTGGGGCCTCCTGCGTGAACCAGCACTGGTTTTTCCAGTAACTGGAGCCACAAGCCTCCCTAGGAAGGGTTGACCTAGAAGAGGACGTCCTCAAGGTCCCCAAGGGCTAGAGGCTGAGATGCCGCCCTCACCTGGGCTGGCCTCGAAGCCTGGAGGCACGGGGTGGTGCAGCTCAGGCAGGCCCCGTTCACAAGCCTTCCCGCTCTTCTGAGCACCACGTGTCCCGTGGGCGCCCTACCCGTCCTGATAACACGGGGGTCCAGGGGCCTCGAAGCCGGTCTTACCGCAAGTACCCGGGCCGGGTGGCTGCTGTCTTGTCGCCCCAGCCCATCCCCTCAGTCAGCCCGCCTGGCGGCAGGGGACCCAGCCCCAGTCGACTTAGGGGGAAACTGAGAACTCCCAAGTTTCGTGAACTCCATGGCCTCGTCCACATCCCGCCCTCTGCCTCCTCACTCGGGCTTCAAAACTGCCCCTCCGACGACCGTCCGCCCCAGGCCGACCTGGCCTAGGCGCCCGCCAGGTACAGGAGCCAAGGTACAAGAGCCAAGGTCAGCCCTCGAGGCCGCCCGCGCGGCCGCAGTCACCTCCTCCCAGCCCAGGGGCGGCCTCGGGGGAGGCGAGCGCGCGGCCGCGGGGTGGGGAACACTCCCATTGGGCCGTGCCCCCACGTGACCCGGTGGGTCCGGCGCGCGCCCCAAACTGGCGGCGCCGCGGCCGCGCCTGCGGCCAGGCGCTGTGCACGAGGGCGCGCGCGTCCGAGCGCCTCGCCGCGTCGTGCCGGCGCCGGCCTGGACCGGGGCCAGGGTCAGTCCCTCGCGCCCGCTCGGGGGCGGGCCGCGCGGCGCTTTGTGCAGGCGCGGGGGGCCGTCGCGCGCGAGCCCGCCGGCCGCTCCGGGCACGGCTCGGGGCCGCGCAGGCCGGGAGGGGCCGCCGCCTTCCCCTGCCGGCGCGTCCCGGGACCCTTCGCCTGGCGGCCGTGGGCCTGGAGGCTGCCACGTGCCGGGGCCGAGCCCCGGGAGGCTGCTGTTTCCCCAGGCGAGCCACAGGACACCCCTGGCTGGAAGGGGTGACCCGCTGCCGTTTCTGGGTGCGCGGGAGACCTCCTACCCTGAGTTCATCCTGCCCAGGGTCCCGCCCAGGATCTGGCTCTGCCCCCATTAAACGCTCAGTTTCCTCAGCCGCACAGTTTGGAGGGCTGGAACCCCACAGCCTTCCGTGCCTCCAGGGCAGGTCGTGGATGTCAGTGGAGGTCACGGGGAAGCGGAGCGTCAGGTCTCAGACCGGGTGGAGTCCGGCTCAGACCACACCAGTGTTGGGACTCGGGCGGCGCCTCAGCCCTTCAAGCAGCACCCCGGTAGAATCAGGTCAGCAGCCTTGATCCACGTGCCTCAGGATTAAACGGGTGACTCCTGACACGCCCCTGGGCAGCTGGTGGCCGCAGGGGTGGGGTGGTGACATGCTTAGCTCCAAGTGGGCAGAGCAGTTTCACCCTGGCCTGTCGCTTCCTGGAGGGAAGCCCTTTATGAGGGAGGCTTCCCTGGCCCTCTCTGATAGCGGCTCCAAGGGCAGCGTGGGGTCCAGGCTAGCTGGTCACAGTGTGTGCCCGGGCACCCTCAGCCAAGGCAGAAAGGCACGTGCTGCACCTCCTCTCTCTGCCTGCGGGCTCTGGGGTGTGCCCTGCTCATGATGGTGAGTGCTGGGCGTCCACCTAGTCTGCCGACCCTGGGGGCCCTGTTCCCAGGCTGGAGCAGTGTCCTCGGCTGCAGACCAGAGGAGGTCACTGAACACAGGGTGCCTGTGGCCTTCCACAGACAGAAGCCCCCTGGCAGCCGTGTGCAGAGCCGTGCTTCACAGAGTTCCTGCAATCCTCCCAAGAAGTTCATTAACACCATTTCTCAGATGAGGAGATGGAGGCCCAGAAAGGTGGAGTTGGTGCAACCCCTAGCCTGTAGGGCTAAGCAGAGCCTTGGTGTTCCCATCTGTGAAGGGGGCGTTGGAGCTGCTGTCAATGGGGGGCTCCGAGCCTGTCACCTGAGTGGAATTAGCCATTGGGGGTCTCCCAATCACCATGCTGGCCCCCTCACTGTGGTTACTAAGGAGGAGAAGCTGCCCTGCCCTGTGTAGGAATTTCTGGGCTGTTTCCACATAGCCCCACTAGGGAGCTGGTCACCCCTCAACACTCCCAACATGTTCGCCAAGCACTTACTCTGTGCCAGGCCTAGTGCTGGACCTGGAGCTGGGGCATGGTGGGCTGGTGGAGCGGGGCAGGTTGTGGACAGGTCCCCACAGGCAGTCAGCATGAGGGAGAAAATGCAGGCGGGGATGAGATGCAGTCTCCAGGTGGTTTCCTCAGCTACCTGCTCCTCTCTGCCTTTGCCCTCCTCCCGGAAGCCTGCCCTGAGGAAGGCTGGGGGCCTCAGTTGGTCCTCTCTCTGTCCTCAGTACCAGCTGAGGACATGGTGAGGGTGGCTGGCTGATGCAGTGAGGCACTGGACATGGGAGACAGGAGGAAGTCCGGGTGGGTGGGCTTCTTTCTCAGACAAGTGGGCAGTTTGGATGGTGAGGAGGTCTTGGAGTCATCATGGGTGGCTGGGCTCAAAAATGACATGAGGGCACACTTAACAAATGCTTAACCAAATTCTGAATTGGCATTGGCCAATTTCTGTGGTGTAACTACTCCCAAGCTACACAGACGTGACTTTACTGGCTGAGGACTTGGGCAGAGGTGCACACAGCCTGAGAGGGGGACATAAGCTGGTGTGAGCCCTCCCGCTCACCGCCAGGGTGGGCAGAGTGTCCGCTGGTGCCCAGTGCCTATGCACGTGACCTCCTTAGGGAGTTATATCCAGATGGCGGTGATACAGCTTGGGGAGGCCTCTCCCTGGTTGGCAGGTCCTGGCGAAAGGGAGAGTTGAGTGGAAAGCGTACCAGGTTGGTGTCCAGGTGGCATTTGGCCAGAGGGGCTGAGCTGCGAGCTTCTGGGCCGGGGGCTCACAGACAGCAGTGATTTTTTGCCCCCCAAGACCTTGGGCTTGCCTTGTTCCATGAAAGTCCCAAACCTGACCAAAGGCTGTAACCAGATGGTCACTGTCCCAGACCACCCAGGGCACTTTCTCACCTTTAGAGCACCGCTTCTACCTCCCTCCACCTTGGCCACCCTTGCTGTCACCTACTCCGTCTGATCCCTGGCACCCCTCCCTGCCCTCAGTGGCGTTTCCTAGCAAGTGCAGCAGGCCGAGGCTGGGCTAGAGGCAGGGGGGCCTGGCTTCCCAGTGTCTTACTGGATGCTTGACTTCTTGCCCCTCTGTTTCCACACCTGTAAAATGGGAGCAATGATGGGTCTTCCTGGCAGGAAGTGGTGAGGCTCGGTCACACGGGTGAACATGTGTGAGGTAAAAAAGACTTCCCACCCCTCCTTCTGACCTGGACCTGCTCACAGGGCCCATAGGCAGGAACCGGGGTAAGGTCCGAGGGCCGATGAGCCCCGCCCTCTCTGCACAGTTCAGAGTTGGGTGGGAATGGCCGTGGGCCGCGGATGGAGGTTCAGAGTTGGGTGGGAATGGCCGTGGGCCGCGGGTGGAGGTTCAGAGTTGGTTGGGAATGGCCGTGGGCCACGGGTGGAGGTTCAGAGTTGGGTGGGAGTGGCTGTGGGCCGCGGGTGGAGGTTCAGAGTTGGGTGGGAGTGGCTGTGGGCCGCAGGAGGAGGTACTGCACTTCGCACAGGTACTTGGTCAGGGTGGCATCGCCGCTGCCTGATTTCGGTGTGCTGCAAGTGGGGTGGGTGCGGTTGGGGGCAGCCCGGGGTGTGCCCCACGCCTGCCAATCGGGTAGGCTGGCCTCCCTGGGGGTCAGGTGGGGTGGGGCTCCCAGAGGTGGGACAGGGATCCTTCCACCCAGGAGCCCGAGCAGAGAGTGGAGGGTCCTGGCAGCCACCTATGGCAGCTGAGAGCTGTGCTCTTTAGCTGAGTGGGATCAGGGCTACGTGGACACAGCCGGTGCCACTGTGGGTGGGGCAAGAGCTGTGGGTTCCGATGGCCCAGTAGTTCACCTGGCAGAGAGGGTGCACGTGTCTCCCCTCCTTGGGGCACCTCAGGTCAGGAGCCTGAGAACCTCACTTATCTTTTGAGGTGTGCCAAGGCTGTTGTACAAAAGACAGTTTAGAAAAGGAGAGGCTGTTCCTCCCAGCCAAGGGTGTGGCCCTAAGGACCCCTCGCCAGGTCATCAGGTGGCATGGAATCTGGCCCCAGGCAGCCCGTCCAGCATTCCTCTCTCAACCGAGCCCCCAACCCTGGAGCACCTACTGTGTGTGCCTGCTCCGGCCCATTGGGAACAGGACAGTCCTAAGCCCTGCCCCGAGGAGCTGGCACCAAGTGGAGCAGCTGTGCCACAGGCACACGGGGGACAAAGGGCACCTGCTGATGATTGGGCCTGGAAGAGATGAGGTGGGGATGGGGGCTACAGAGTGGGGGGAAGGTGGCCTCAGGAAGGGCTAACTTGGCCACGCCAGCTTGGCTATGTCACCTTCTGAGCCTCAGTGTACCCTTCTCTTGTGGGACGAGACCACGCATCACCTGATGGGCCGCGTGTGCGGAGCAGATAAGCTGACGTGCGGGCCCTGAGTGCACTGAGCCTGCTGGGGTTCCAGGCACAGTGGACGAAGGATCCAGGGAACCAAAGAGCCTGCGCTGCGCTCTCTGGGACCTGCCCTTGAGCCAGGTGCTCCTGTGGGAGGGTGGCCGGGCTGGCTGGGGGCTTGGATCCCGCAGCCTCTCCTCCCTTGCTGTTTTGCTGGCCAGGGAGAAAGCCAGGCTGGAAGGCCCTAGAGGGCTCAGGGGGATGAACGCAGGTTGATCTGTGTTGAATGTGGCTTCAGCCGCCTCCTCAGGGCCAGAGTGGCTCCTGGAGCAGGAGTGAGAGCTGTCTTACAGTCAGGGAAGCCAGGGCTTGGGGAAGATAGTTGCCAGGGTGTGCAGGGCTGTGCCGACCCCATTCTGGTAGGTCCCTGTGACAACAGGACAGGCCGTCTGCCCATTGTACAGTGAGAGGCTGAGGCTCTGTCACTTCATGAGGTCACACAGGCTCCAGGCAATGGGGGCTCTCTGAAGGAGGTCCCAGTGACCCGGATGGAGCCCCCTGGGTGGGCTGGGACATCTTCCTGTAAGGCCTGTCCTGGCTTGGGGTTGGGTGGGAGAGGGCAGGAGTCCTGCTGGCAAGGGCCTCTGCCATGCCCAGCTCCTACCACAAGTACAGAACAATGACAGCTCTGCCACCTGGCTGCCCTATGCTGGGCACATGCTCCCTGCTGGCCTCAATTGGGAGTCCAGTGAGTCAGGAGGTGAAGGTGGGGTGCACGTCCCCTGCAAACCCTCACAAGGCAGGTCGGGGGGCGGGTACTGGGCATGAGAACCCTGCCTCGGGGCCTGAGTGCCTCAGTGGCTGTGGAGCCTGGTTTTGACCTCTTTGGGACCAGTGTTCTTGTCTATAAAAGGCAGTGATTTTTCTGGATAGTTCAGTGAGGTTCTGTTATCCTTGCCCATTGGAGCTGGAAGGGAGTTGAACAAAATGTTTTGCAGAAATTGGACCTGAGTTGGGCATTTCTCCTCCTGCTGCCCCTGGTTCTGAGGCCTTGGCACCACTAGCCCGCTCTCTGTCCAGGGTCAGCCTGGCTCCTGCCTTTATTATGTGTGAGCCTGGCTGTGTGTGGCAGAGTCCTGGACGGGCTGAGACTGGGACGTGGGACCCTGGACAGTCAGCGCAGGCAGAGCAGGGAGGAAGGCATCTGCTTGAGGCCTGCCTGGAGGTGCCCAGGCTGGAGCCCTTGGCCCTGGAAGATGTGGTCAGGGTCCAGTGGTGTTGGGATGGCCGAGAAGAGGGCCCCTGTGCCCTCTGCCTGGGGCTTGGCCTAGCCAGTGCTCAGGTTTTATCTGCTGGATGAGAGGTGGAGTGGGCCAGTGGGGCCCAGGTCTCCTGCTAGGTGACCCTCAGAGTGGGCATAACATCCCTTGGAGTCTCTGCTCTGCACTTGCAAATAAGAGGCTGGACCAGATGAATGGTTGTAAGTTGGGGAAGCACCCCCGGATTGCTTGGTTCTGTTTGAGGCACAGCCCCCAACTCCCGGAGATTCCACTACCCCTGCAGGAGCCACCATTACTGATGTGGGCAAATGGGAGTCTGGGAACCCTCCAGACTGCGGCATGCTAGGGTTCAAGTCCCTGACTCTCATCCTGGGGCATGGAGTGGCAGAGCCAGGGAATGTTCTAGAGCAAGGTGGGGCAGGGCCTGGGGGGATCAGATTTCCCTGGGGTGGGGTCCTGGAAATGGGGCATCAGGAGGGAGGCTCTAACCCTGGGAGTTGGAGGGTCTCGGGTCTGTGGCTGAGGGTGGATGTGCTAGACCCGGACTCTGGAAGCTGAACACCCCCGGATGAGGGTGCTCAGGGCCTGGCTGGGGGGACTCTTGCCTTGGTCTCCCCAGTGTCCGGGCCTGGGCTGCCCAGGGGACACTTGGGCAGTTGATGACATCATTGTCCAGGAGGCTCTTCTCTTGGACCTCAGTTTCCCCTTCTGCAGGATGGGCTGGACCCAGTCTCTCTAGCTTTACCACCCCCTAGTCCCTCCGGAGAGCTGCAGGAGCCTGTTCCCACGGCCTCGTCCTCACCCGCCACGGAGACCTCGAAGCCAGGCCTGGCCCAGCTAGAGGAGGTGACGGGTGGCCCTGCCCTGTCCCTGTCCCCATCTCGGTCCCCTTCCCACGGGACCAGTGCTCCCGGCTGCTCTCCTGGCCCTGGGGCCCTCCTGTGACTCAGGCTTCCTGGAAGAGGCTTGGGAGGGCTTGGAGGATTCCCCGCCACCCCACCCAGGGTTTCTGCCCGCCTGCCTCAGGTCCCCGTCACCACCCCTGCTGCGGCACACAGTGTGCTTTACCTGCTCATCCACTCTGCCCCTGCCCCTAGAGCGGGTACCTCTTACTCCTGGCACCCCCACTCTGGCATCTTCTACTGATGCGTGGAACGCTGGCCCCCTCCTCTGGCTCGCCTGGTCCTGGGGCCCCTGCCAAGGCAAACATCTTCTCCTTTAATCTCCCCGTCCTGGGTCAGCCGCTGAGGCCCTTCCTCCCGGGCTTTGCTTCCCTCTGGCCAGCTGCCCAGAGGCCCATCTGCTGGGAATTGCCGTGTGGAGCTCAGGGGGTCCCTGGGGGTGCCCGGGGCTCCCGGCTGCTCCTCCCCTCGGTGGCCTCCCTGTCCCCTCTGCATGGCCCTAGGGAGCTACAAGGCCTGGCCCTGGCTCTGCCAGCTCTCCCTGCTCCTGCCCTTTCTGGGCCTCAGTTTTTGTGTTTGGAGAATGGGGAGACCCCAGCCCCCACAGCAGATGGGTGAGCCCCAGCCAGCTGAGCCAAGCTGCTTGCTTCTGAGCCGGTGACTGCCATGGATGGACCGGGTCGTGGTGGCACGCCTTTTACTCTCTTCCAGGCCTGTGACCTGGCAGAGGGCTGCCCACGGGTGCCTGAGTTTCCCCACCTGCCGGGGTGTGTTCTTGGGGCAGGCTGGGGACCTGCGATGGCAGCACTACGGGACCCACTAGGGGCTCACATAGGGGAGAGGTGACATTTGAACAACACTTCAAACATGTAGTTATTGTTTTCTCTTTTTTGAGATGGAGTCTCGCTCTGTTGTCCAGGCTGGAGTGCAATGGCACGATCTCAGCTTACTGCAACCTCTGCCTCCCAGGCATGAGCGATTCTCCTGACTTAGCCTCCTGAGTAGCTGGGACCACAGGCATGTGCCACTATGCCTAGCTATTTTTTGTAGAGATGGCATTTCACCATGTTGGCTGGGCTGGTCTCCTGGACTCAAGGGATCCTCCTGCCTCAGCCTCCCAAAGTGCCGGGATTACAGTGTGAGCCACTGTGCCTGGCCCACTGTGTGCCCGGCCTGCCTCTGCGCCTGGCCTGCCACTACGCCTGGCCCGCCTCTGTGCCCAGCCCAAACGTGGTTATTTTTTCAGTCACACATTTGGTCATGTTCATTATAAAGATTCAAACAGCCCGGTAAATACGTGGCTGCAGCAGCCCTGGCTTCTGCTTCATTTCACAAGAACCAAGCCGGCCTCAGGTGCTGTTCTGCGGTGTCACTGAAATTTCCCTGGGTGTTGGCTGGGGTCCTCTCCCGATGGCACCCTTGGACCCTGGTCTCTGGGTCTGGCCAGATGCTTATTAACCAGCCATCCCCCCATCCCCATGATGGGCTCTCCTGAGTGAGGCCGCGGACAGCCAGGATGTGCATCTCGGCACCGGGGTGAGTCTTTCTTGGCCCACTGTCAGAACCCTGGCTCAGATGGGAGGGTTGTTGGTGCCTGGCTGTGTGTCCTGCCACCCCCTTCGTCCCTATCCTGGCTGCTATGTGGTTCCCGCCTCCCCATACCTCTTGGGGGGCTGCCCGGGCCCACACTGGCCCTGTGGAGATGACAGTAGGCAGAGAGGGGCGGTCATGACCCCAAAGAGATCCCATGGATGAGTAGGACTTACAGACCTAGAGATGGCAGTTCCCTAGAGATTGATAGACTTGGAGATGGCAGTTCCCTTTCTGAAGCGTGTGTCCCCAAGACTTAGAAGTCACGGTGGGGCAGGAAGCAGTTAGTCAGGGTGGGCTTTTGGGAGGAGATGGCATCACGGTGCAGAGGGAGTCGTGCACGAGGCACCAGGAAGGGGCAAGCCGAGCGAGGACAGGCGCCTCCTGGGCACCCGGGACCTGATGGAACAGCATCACTCTGAATGGCACCGTCACGAGCCTCTTGTGGGCCAGCAGCCGGAGCTCACCCAGGGCACATCCTTAAACCTCAGGGTCCCCTGGTGGCAGCTGCCATGGCTGCCCTGTGTCCCAGGGAGGGAAGCTTGTGTCTGAGGCTGGCACTCTGCTAGGTGACACAGTTGGGGAGTGGCAGTGCTGGGACGGAAGACAGACGAGCTGGCACCTGCATGTCTGCATGTCGTGTCGTTGTGGCCTCCAGCCAGCCAGCTCGTCTGCTCCTTTGAAGATGAGGCCAGAGACAGGAGCCTCTGGTGTGGAGGGGAGGGCACTGGGTTTGATGGGCTCAGGGGTCTCGTGGCTGGCCTTGGGGTAACTTGCCTGCCTGTGCTTCAGTGTCCCCCTCTGTAAACAGGGTGTCACATCCCCCCCGGCCATGTCGGAGGCTCCAAGAGGGCAGTGGGTCCATCTCAGCAGATGCTGTGCTGATGGATCCTGCTGGCCGGCCCCTGCTCCCACCCTCCCCTCATTTGGTGGTGTCCCTGGGCCGGGCTGTTCCCACGGCTGCCCAGCCACAGGAAGCCATCTGGAGGCCTTGTTTACCCCTCCCCCAGCCTCCCTGGCAGGAAGTCACCGGAAGGGCCGTCCCGAGGGGCCCTGGGCCTGTGAGGACAGCCATCGGCTCAGAGGTCTGTGCCGTGGAGTCCCAGGAAAGCATGCGGGGGCAGGGAGCTCAGAGAACAGCAGGTGGAGCGGGGCGCTGGGGCACGTGGGCTGGAGCGTGGACCAAACCATTCACCGAGTGCATCCATCTGTCCATCCACACAGTCACCTACCCATCCCCCGCTGCGGCCCCAGCAGGGCCCAGTCCCATGAAGTTCACAGTCTCGGGGCACAGATGAGGCCACTCCAGCTTCAGCCCAGGGTGGCCTGCGTGATGTAAGGGCCATTCCTCCAGCTCCCGGGATCCCACACCTCTCCTGACATCACACAAGCCACCCTGGGTTGGGGCTGGAGGAGGAGACCTGGGCAGCAGCTGAGGTGTCCAGGAGAAGGGGGTTGGGGAGAGGGGTGCTGGCAGAGGGTGCAGCCTCTGGGAACATTGGAGGCCGCCCTGGGTGACAGGTCTGAGGCTGCAAGGTGTGGGTGAGGCGGGTGAAGGGAGAGGTGGGCAGGTGCAGCCGGCGGGAGCTGAGGGCATGAATGGGGCCAGTCGGGGTGTCTGTGGCCCTGCAGAACCCTCTCTCCACCACCTCCTTCAGTCCTCTGGTGCCCTGCTCAGGGCTCCCCCAGGTCACCCTGTAGGTCTGGACCCTCCTCGAGCGGGCTCAGGGGCCTGGGCTTCCCACTCCACAGGATGGGTCCAGCCGCCCTGGCATTTGTGGCAACCCCAGTGCCCACTGACAGGCCTGAATGTAGCAGGCTGCGTCCAGGGCCTTTCCCATAGACACTGCCAGTAGGGCCTGCCTGGCCATAGGGGGATCTTCGACCTCCGTGGGGCCTTGCACCCTGTGTTCTTGGCGGCCTTGCGCCTGTCCTGGCCTCCTGCCTTCAGGAGTCACATGGGGAGGCTGGGGAATGGCCCTTCCGCCTCTGGCTACCCCTCTTCCCCTCCCCCTACCTCCTGCTCCCCTCTTGCCTCACTTTCCCTCCACCCCTCCCCGCTTCTGCTTCCCCTTTCCCATCCCTTTAGAAGGTGTCTACACAGGATCTTCTAGGGTAAGCCCTCCCTGAGAGTGTGTTGGGGTTTTGGGCCTGGCGAGCATCCCCAGCCTCCCCTGAAGAGGAAGTGAGCGTGAGAACCCAGGCTTTGGCGGATCCAGGTGCCTGCAGGCAGCCCCAGGGCTTGTGTGTTGGGGGCCTGGCCAGCGGGCAGGTCCAGAGTAGGAATAGATGTCTCAGGAGGGTCCCTGGCTGGTCCCAAGCACCTCCTGTGTGCACCAGGGCCACTGTTCTTCCATCCAGCCTCCCAGCAGCCCTGGGGTGTGGTGCCCCTGATTCGGAGGGCGTGATAGGACTTAGGGTTAGCCACCTCCCCAGGTCAGACAGGCAGAGCCAGGCTAACCCCAGGATGAGCCCCGTCAGCCTCTCCATCCTGTCTCGTTACGAGACAGTAAGTGAAAGAGGGCATGCAACCAGCACGCAGCCCCAGAGGAAAGGCTGCAGTGGCCTCGCGCAGGGCCGAGGAGGCTAGGCACCGTGTGTGCAGTGGCACTGCCCTCCCTGGTGTTGCCGATGCTGCTGAGAAGGGAGAATGTTGTGGGATGTTGGGGGAAGCTCTGGTCTGAGAGTCCCGGGCCTCGCTGGGCCCAGGCTGGCCACAGGGCACCCCAGACTTGTTTCCTAGGCACGGTGTACAGTGAGTCCTCATGTCACGTCATCCATAAGTTCTTGGAAGCTGCGACTTTAAGCAAAGTGATGCCAGTTGTAAGTGAAAATTGGTTTAAGGAAACTAGTATTACCATAAGTTGATAGATATAGGTAACAGTTAAGTTCCTGCCAGGTACTTCTGGTTACAAAAACATCACCAAGCTTCAAATGAAGACCCCAAACACTTCTAATATTAAACACTGAAGTAAATGTGAGCTACACATAATGTAAGAAAAGTGAATTAAACAGGGAAGAGAATTGCTTCCCCAGCTTTCCGTGTCAGTGAGTGACAGCGGAACACACGTCTGCACGGTGACCGTAGTCAGGGGTGCCTCCTGCCACCACGCACTTCAAAATCAAACAGTCACAAACGTGGCAGCTTCCTGTATTGCCATGCATTTGTCTGACTGTGTCTATTTGACAAATTTTTATTTTGCAATAATTTTTATTCATTTATTCATTCATTTTCCAACCCACTTTCCAGTTCAGGATCACGAGTGGCCGAGCCTGTCTCAGCAGCTCTGGGCACAAGGTGGGACCCGACCCTGCTCAGAACACCATCCCCTTGCGGGGCACACTCACATGCACAGCCACACCCACTCAGCCAGGGCCATGGCGACACTCCTGTTTACCTGATGTGCGCCGCGTTGGGGTATGGGGGAGCTGGAGGACGGGGAGAAACCCACACAGACCTGGGGAGCTCGTGCACACGCCACGCAATGGCCCTGAATGGGAAGCGATGTTTTTTTCTCATCAGCGTTATCACGAAACCACGTTGAAAGCAACAGTGTTATTTGAGGAGCTGCTGTACTTGATGGATGGTGCAGGACAAGGTGGGCCATCTTCGGGGCCTCTGTGCCTCTTCCCCCTTTCAGGGGTTCGGGTAGAAACTGGGTCAAGGATAGGGGATTCTCATGGGGTTGGAGGGTCCATTGGGGCAGGGCCCCCCAGCAGCTGAGGGCCTCTCTCCCCCTGTCCTGGGGTCCTGGGGTCTCTGGCCGCCATGAGTCCAGCTCCTGATTGCTCTGCCAAGTTTGCTGTCATGCCAGGAACTGAATCTTTCTCCTCGTGAACTCCCTTGGACCCACAGTATAGCCATGGTATTCAGTAGGTGCCCAGTAAGTGTGGGCTGGTGAATGGGCCTCCAGAGAGGTGGGATTTGGATGGACAGAATGGACAGGTCCTTGGGAGGTGATACTGAGTCAGCAGAGGCTTGGAGGCAGAACATCTCTGCAGAGGCAGGGGCTCCATCCTCAAGGATTCCCTCAGGGCCTCCAGGAGGAGGCAGCCATGGGGCGGGCACAGAAGTAGGGCATGGAGCAGTGCCTGGCACTCAGGAAGTACCACCCACTGGCAGCACTCATTGGGCACTGACTGTCTACATTGCCAGGAGTGTTCAAGAAGTCATTTAAACTACCAGAAATCCTCATCCCACAGCGTTCACCGGCACCTGCTTTGGGCCTGACCCTGTGCCTGATTCTGGGGACCTGGCATGGGTCAGTCAACACTCCTGGTCTGCTGCCCACAGTTCATGACAGGGACAGACAAGTCACGAACAGGGCTGCAGGGGCTGCCCCAGGAATAAGCAGGACCTCTTTGGCACTGTTTAGGGCCCTGGCCCCCTGGTGAGGGAGCATTGAGGCAGTGGGGACCCAGGTCCCTTGGGCCTTGCATGCCTGGCTCCTTGTCCTGTGGGCCCCACGTAGAAGTGGCCCCCAGTTCTTTCTGGGTGCTTGGCATGTCCTGTCTTCCTTGGGGTCTCCCCAAGCAATTTTGGCTAGACACCCAGCAGACGATCCTTCCTCCAGGCCCTCCAGCCTCTGGGTCCCTGAGGTCGGAGTTAGTTTTCCCCAAGACCACCCGAACAGTGACTTTGGGTCCATCCACAGATGCCCTGGTCACTGTGTTGCTGGGAGTGCTTGGGTGAGAAGGAATGGCTGCTGGCGGGTGTTCCTTTCTCCGTCCTCAGCATCCTCATCCCTCACTGGGGATGCTTGTCTCTGCCTTACTCCCACTCACGGGACAGTCGAATGTGTTCACACACCCACTGAGCCAGCACCTGCTGTGTACCGGGCTCACAGAACCAGGGAGCTGAGGTTGGGGCTGTGGCTGGGCTCTTGTCCTGTGTGGGGAGAGAGGCGGACAAGTTTGCCAGAAGGAGGACAGATGACCCCTACCGTGGGTGGGGGACGGAGGACAGGTCTCGGTGGCTAGCAGGAGGAACAGGAGGATGCTGAACCTGAGATCCGAGTGATAAGAAGGGGCCAGCACCTGACAACATGGGGACAGAGCATGCTCCTGGCCACCGGCACAGCCAGTGCAAGGGGTCGGAGGCAGGACTGTGCTTGGCAAGTTGCAGGAACAGCTGGGAGGCAGGTGAGGCTGCAGCAGATGAGGAGGGGGCAGTGGTAGGAGGTCAGAGGGCAGGGAGCAGGTCGTGTGGGGCCTTTAGGGCGATAAGGATTTTTGGTTTTCCTGAGTGATGTGGGCACCATTGGAGGCTTTGTGCAGAGGGGACTATGATCTGACTTAGGTCAAGGACAGTGGTGGGGGCAGCAGTGGGGATACTCAGGATGCCAGTGGGTATCTCAGATTCTTGGTGACCCTCGATGGCCCCTCTGGGCGGTGGCTTTAGGTATCTGGGCTCAGGTGTCACCATTTCACTTGTCAACCACCCATGGCTGCTTTCCTGCCCCGTCTGGGGATTCTGGGGACTTTCCACTTCTTCACCTTGCACTTGGTTCCGTGACGTGCCTGGACTGGGGATTGTGGAGGCCTGTCCATGCCCTGAAGCACTTCTGAGAAGCCGGGGAACAGTTCCCTGGGGTGTCCCCGGGGAAGTCCTGCCCTCCTCTCTCCGCTGCCACCCAGAGCCCGCCCTTTCCGGAGAACAGTTCCCTGGGGTGTACCCCTGGGAAGTCCTGCCCTCCTCTCTCCGCTGCCTGCCCTCCTGCTTCTGGCCCTTGCTCCAGCCGCACCCCCGTCTGGACGCCCACTTCTTCCACTCTGCTTTGTTGGATCAATGAGGCCTACTCTGGGGATGTGTGTCCCAGTGTTTGTGATCAGATGGGGCCCAGATTGACATCCTGTGTGAACTACAGTTTTGGTAGAGGTGCAAGTGGATTCTTTGTGGCAGAGAAGATGGCGAGTGGTGACGGCTGCGTTGCCTGCACGCCACCGACAGCCCACCTCTTCTTTCCATCTTAATCCATCTTGCCAGCTCTCAAGGGCTGTAGGCACTTTGCCCTGAATCCTCCTCTGAGCCGGCTTTGCCTCCTGCCATTCCCACTGAGCAAATTAAATAAGTCTTTGCCCTGTGCCCTATGTGCAAGGTCATGCAGGTTATGCTTTGAACTTCCAAAAATGCACTCAGAAATCTTTCTTGTCCTCTAAGGCCCATCTCTGATGCCACCTTCACCTTCTGGGTTCTCTCTCAGGCCCTTGGGAGGTACACTTTGCCCTCTCTGTCGGGGATCCTAGAGGGTCCTTCCCCAACTCCCCTGGCCACTGGGACCTCCCTCCCACCCTGACCTGCCCAGCATCCTCCCTCAGCAGCCTGGCACAGCCTGGACAGACCCTGGAAAGTGTGGATTCTGCCCGCCTGCCTTGTGTCCTCGCAGTCTACACGCTGGCCTGGACTCCCAGGCCTCCCCACCCCCAGTCCCTCTCCTGCCCCCTCCATTCCTTCATACATGTGGACACAAAGCTGGGACTCCCGCAAGGATGCATCTGGTAGGACCTCAACCTCCTGTACCCGATGGGGTCTTGGGAGAACAGAAGTTGTGGGGTGACGGTTAAGGTGTAGCTCTCCCTTCAACCTTGCAAAGCCCCCTGGCTCAGTCCCTGAGAATAAATTTCAGACAGACCTGGAAATGCCCCAAATGTCCGTCAGCTGAGGAACGGACAGACAGAATGTGGCAGGCCCATACAGTAGAACAAGCCTGCCCAGCCCGCAGCATGGCCCAGGACAGCTTTGAGTGCAGCCCGACACACATTCGTAAACTTTTTTTTTTTTTGAGATGGAGTCTCACTCTATTGCCCAGGATGGAGTGCAGTGGTGGGATCTTGGCTCACTGCAACCTCTGCCTCCTGGGTTTAAGTGATTCTCCTGCCTCAGCCTCCTGAGTAGATGGGATTACAGGCGCCCGCCACCATGCCCTGCTAATTTTTGTATTTTTAGTAGACAGGGGGTTTTGCCATGTTGGCCAGGCTGGTTTCAAACTCCTGACCTCAAGTGATCCACCTGCCTCAGCCTTCCAAAGTGCTAAGATTACAGGTGTGAGCCACCGTGCCCGGCCAAATTCATAAACTTTCTTAAAACATTATGAGGGTTTTGGGGCCGCGGCGCGGTGGGTCAGCCTGTCATCCAGCACTTTGGGAGGGGCCGAGACGGGCCGGTCCAAGGTCAGGGATCGAGACCATCCTGGCTAAGCACGGTGAACCCTGTCTTTACTAAATGCCAGAAAAAATAGCCGGGCGTGGGCGGCGGGCGCTTGTAGTCCCAGTGCGTTGGGAGCTGGAGGCAGGAATGGCGTAACCCGGGAGGCGGAGCTTGCAGTGAGCTGAGATCCAGCACTGCCTCAGGGCCTGGGCGACAGAGCGAGACTCCGGGCCTCAAAAGAAAAAAAAAAAAAAAAAAAAAAAAAAAAAAAAAAAAACATTATGAGGGTTTTTTGTTTTTTGGTGATCAGCCATCATTAGTGTTAGTGTATTTTATGTGTGGTCCTAGACAGTTCTCCCAGTGTGGCCCAGGCCCAGGGAGGCCAAAAGATTGCACACTCCTGCAGTAGAATAGAAGCAGCCAACAAGTAGAGCGGGCACAGACCCAGGCTGCGCCGTGGCCGAGCCTTTAGAACGCCAGGAGAAGCAAAAGGAACGAGGCACAGAAGGCCACGTGGTGAGGCCATTCATAAAAAATGTCCCGAACAGGCAAGTCCACAGAGACAGAAAGCAGACTGGTGGTTGCCAGGGGCTGGGGGAGGAGGGTGGAGTGACTGCTGGTGGGAGGGGGTGATGGAAGTGTTCTGGAATTAGTGGTGATGATTACACAGCACTGTGAATATATTAAAAACACGGAAGGGCACACTTTAAGATGGCTAAAATGGCTGGGCCTGGTGGCTCATGCCTGTAATCCCAGCACTTTGGGAGCCCAAGGTGGGTGGATCACCTGAGGTCAAGAGTTTGGTACCAGCCTGGCCAACATAGCAAAACCCCATCTCTACTGAAAATACAAAAATTAGCTGGGTGTGATGGTAGGCGTTTGTAATCCCTGCTACTTGGGAGGCTGAGGTAGGAGAGTTGCTTGAACCCGGGGGCGGAGGTTGCAGTGAGCCGAGATCGTCCCACAGCACTCCAGCCTGGGTAACAGAGCGAGACTCCGTCTAAAAAAAAAAAGACTAAAATGGTGGATTTCATGCGTTATGAATTTTATCTCAAAAAATAAATTAGGATAGCACCCCCGCCTATACAGGCTCTGTCCTGAGCAGCTCTCAGGAGTCTGTAAAATAGGGTTAAAGTGTCCTTGCCCTGCCCCCGGGTTCCCAGTGCTATGGGGACGTCACCGGCTACTGGAGAACAGAGGGATGCTGGCACTCATCCAGGGCTCAGGGCAGGAGCTTGGTGGGCGCTACAGACTAGACTAAGAAGACCCTTCCCCGGCCTTCACAGAGTGCCTTGCCACTGGGGAGTTGAGTGAAGGCACAGACAAGGTTGTGAGGTACCCACGCTGCTGTGTAGTGTCACCACGCCCTGATGTGGATAACCTGTTTTCTTTGCTCATCTGGGTGGACTGGTGGGGCATTTGATTCTGGAGGGTGGGGTTCCAGTCTGCATGGTTCCTTGGGGATTCCCGGCCCCAACATGAAGGCAGTGTGACCTGAGCATCTCCCAGTCCCCAAGGTGCTGACCCACTGCTGCCTTCCCAAGTCCTCCCTGGGCCCTGCTGGGGGAGGCCTGGGAGCTGCCAGCATCCAGCAGGCCCATGTGAATGGCCTGGCTGCAGCACTGCCAGACAGGGCAAAGTTCCTGGCCCAGGGCTGTCTCTGAGTCCTGGAGCTGGCGGGGTAGAGACCAGCTCCTGTGAGCTCCCTCCACCCCCAGATCCACCCTTCAGGTCCAGGGCTATCTGGTGGCAGATCCTGGTGGGGCAGGGGGATGGGAAGGATGGGAGCCTCCATCCGTGGACCCGGCGCCTAGTCTGCCTGCAGGCCTGGTGATTGTGGCCTGACCTCCTGCCCACCCCTTCTGGGCACCACGGCAATGCCCAGAGCCCCCAGGGGGCTGTGCAGGAGGGCATAAGATGGCACAGGGCTCGGCGTAGCCCCTAGGCTGGCAGGATGCGTTCTGAGCTGAGGTCCTTTGGAAAGCGCCTGTAGGTTTCTGGCTCCTCCCTGGGGTGTTCCCCACCTGCCTGCTGAGTCTTCAGATGCCTGGGAGAGCAGGTCTCCCTTAGGTCCGCTGGTTCTGATGGTTCTCCTCCTTCTCTCCTGGGAGCTGGGCAGGTGCTCAAATCGGGCAGTGCAGGCTGCTCGGCGTGCCCAGCTCCCAGGATGCACCATGTGACCCAGGCCTCCTCCTGCCCTGCCTGGGCTGGTGAGGGGCCGTGGCTGGGTGCCCAGCGGTGCCTGCTAATGGGGAGCCCCCTCCCTGGGGCAGTGCCTGCCTGCCACCCACCTGGGCTGGGCATCCAGTCTGGCCTTGGCTGTTGTCATGGAAGCCAATGCCTGCAGCCGGGAGCTAAACTTGCTACCCTCAAGCCACTGTCACCACGGCTGTGATGAACATGGGGACATACAGGCTGGGTTGGGGAGGTGACCAGGCCTGGTTCTGCCCAGCCCCTGCTGCGGATGGTCACCATGGTCACAGCCCACATGGCCCGCCTGCCATCCCCTCATGCCATGGCCTGGGTTGTCTGAAGTTCCATGTCACGGATGAGGCCCCAGGATCACAGAACTGCTCACAGCCACACAGATGGGCAGCAGTCAGGAGGCCCCGGCCCTCAGGCTCCCAGCCAGACTGGGGGAATGGGGCTGGCCCAATCTGGTGTTGCCAAGGTGGGGTTCTGTGAGGTACCATTGTTGCTAGTGCCTGGTTTCAAAAACATTCCAGAAATGCCCTGCTGGCCACCCGCCTGGCTCTGAGGTCCCCACATCTGTGGAGGAACAGGGGCTTTAAGAAGCCCTGCGGGGAGGAAGCCCCATCTGCCCAGGTTCCCCTGAGGGTTGTCAGGTGCCTGCTGGGAACTGTCCTCCAGGTGGTGGTCTTCTTGGGGCGCTCGGTGTCCTCACAGCCCCTGTGGGTACCTGGCACAGTGCCAGTGTTCCAGGGACTCAGGCGAGGCCTCTTGGAAAGGGTAATGTCCCTCCGATCCCAGGAGAACACCAAGGGCAGGTCCACGAAGGACAGCCTTCCAGTGAACCCATCCTACAGATGAGCACACTGAGGCAGAGGACAGCCTTCCAGCGAACCCATCCTACAGATGAGCACACTGAGGCACAGAGGACAGCCTTCCAGTGAACCCATCCCACAGATGAGCACACAGCAGAGTGAGGTTGAGGGATGTGCCCATCACACAGCTCACAATGGGGAGCCAGGAGGGGAACCAGGTCACACTCCCAAGCTGGCAGCCCTGTGTGAGGACAGTGGCCACGGACTGAGCAATGGCCAGGCCTCAGGGATTGAAAGGAGCTGTCCCCTTCCCTGGACCCCAGAGAACCTACCTGCCTTGGCTTTGAGCTGAGGCTCTACCTGGGGGTCACCGGCTGAGTCTTGCACCCTGTCTGAGCCTCAGGTTCCCCATTTGTCACATGGGGAAGACCAACACCCAGGGTAGATGGAGCCCGGGCCAGTGCTGGCAGCACTGGTGGTGTGGGTTGGCGAGGCGTGGGGCGCCTCTGTGTGCACGGGGTGGACTTACGTGTGCCCAGCGGCCTCCCTGCCACAAATCACCCTCCTCCTGTATGCCAGGGTCACAGAAGCTGAAGACAGTGGCCAAGCCCCACTTTTTGTGCCCCCTCTTGATTGTTTCAGGCACCGGGTCGGGTTCTTTGTCTACCCAAGTGCCCAGCACAGGGCTTGGCATGTGGTGGTGGCCTCTAAAAGCCAGTGTGTGACTATGAAACTAATCCACTCATAGCACTGCACATGCCTTTTGGGAGGGAGATGGCTCAGAGAGGAAAGGCCATCGCACCGGTTCCCCCAGCAGGATCTAGAAACCATGGGGAGCCTGTAGGCCCCTCCAGCCCCTCCACCGTGTGTCCTGGGGGGAGCCCCATCCCGCTGGGCCTCGGTGGTGCTGTGTGCACTGGCTCTGGGGGTGCCAGGCTGCATCTCACCATCGGGCCAGCCCAGAAATAGCTATGACCTTCTGCAGCCAGCTTGGCAGTGCTTGGGGCCGAGAGGCCTACGTGCACACCGGCTGAGTCCCCTCACCGTGCCGGGCTGGCTATTTTGGACGTGGCCTCCTGAGGCCAGGTCAGAGCTCTTTCCCGCGGCTCCTCAGGCCCCTCTGACGTGCGTCCACTAGAGCCTTGGCCAGTGGCCCTGGCCAGCTCCATGATCTCAAACCCCCCTCCTGCCCCCTTGACCCCACAGGCCCTGGGTGGCACAGAGGAGGGAATCCCAGGGACTGAGCACAGGGTGACCGCGCCTGCTGGGACGCTGACATGGAGTGTAGGGCTTGGCTGTTTTAAGAAGAAAATGCAGAGAAAGTGCCCACCTTGCGTGGGCCCTGAATCCCATCTCAGCCTCTCAGAGCTCTTGCTGACTGCACAGCCTGAGCCTCAGTTTACTCATCCATAAAAGGGGGTGATGGGCGCCTTCCAGGACTGATCTGAGGACAGACATGGACATTGCCTGTGCTGAGGGCACCGTGCAAGGCCACTACACGGGTTTCTTGGGCCTTCTCCGCCTTTCACGGGACTGGACACTGGGTTCAGGGAGGGGCGTTGTGGGGTGTATGGGGATGGTGCGCTGGGCAGTGGCTGAGCGTGGGCTCTTCGTCTTCTGTGATACAGCAGAGGTGTATATGACTGCTGCCCTGCCCAGGGCGTCTGGGTATGGTGGAAATGGCCCCAAGGTCCAGCCACCCTCTGGGACCACAAGCTTCCTGGACACCCTGCTGACAGGGTCCCACTGTGGAGGAACAGGTCGGCCCAGCTCCCCACTTCCCAAATGAGCACGGGTGGCTGGGTGGGCATGGGGGATGGGCTCCCCTGCTAGAGGGCAGAACTCCCCTTCCCGTGAAGGTGCTGGGTGGGGTGTGACCCTGCTCCTGGGTTTGGGGACAGGCATGCCAGGAACAGCAGGCAGGGGCTGCCTGCCTGCCTAGTGCTGATTGCATGCTCGTGGCCCTCGGGGCCCTGTCCCCTGGATGGTCCAGAGGTCCCGAGGAGGAGCCATGGCCTCTTCTCCATGGAGACGGCCCGTGGGCCCAAGGGCTGGCTCTATCCAGGCAGGCACATGGAATTCAGTAAAACTCTGGATCCTTTCTGCAGAGCAGGCTTAGCTTGAGCCCTCCCACAGCAAGTGCACCCGCTGCCCACCCTGCCCTCTTGGCCTCTGGGACAACTCTGTGGGCACTGCCAGAGTTGGGGCACACAACTCAGGGGCAGTTCCTGTGTGTTCTCACCTGGTGATGGGTTCATGATTCCCATGTTGTGTGGGTGACTAACAAGGTCTGGGAGCTCGGGAGAGGGGCCCAGAGGCACACAGCATGCACGGGAGGATTGCGGAGTTCCCAGGGGGCACTTGGGTGGAGGCTTAGCCAGGCCCAGTGGGCTCAGGGCTGGCCTCATGCCCTTCCCCCACTGCGGACCACTTTGGGGCCTCTGGCTGATGCTGATGGGTGAGGACCTTCCTGGGCAGCCTCCTCCAGCCAGCAGAAGGGACCATCAGGCCCCGTGGACCCTTGGAGAGCTTGGGGGTCGGTTCCTGTCCTGGAGTCAGCTGTGTCTGCTGAGGGTCCACTGGTGTGTGGCACAGGAGGGGTAGGGGCCATGCCCTGGTGTGCCAGGGAGGCCCTGAGCTCTCCGGGAGGCCAGATCAGGGGCCTCCTCTGGGCCTGCTGGGGGCCTCTGCATTCTTGGCAGGGGCTCAGGGACTGGGGCGGGGAGAGGCTCCCTCTCAGAGGCCGAATGAAACTCCATGCCCTCTGGGACACCAAGCCCACTTCTGGGTACTGGCCTTTAGGGGCCTTGGATGTGGGTGGCACAGCATGGGCTAAATGGGGCCCAGGAGGAAGGCAGCAGGACCGTGGGCATGCAGGCCTAACGCCAGGGCCAGGGCAGGCTTCATGCCTGCTTCCTCCCGTCTAGAATCCTGGAGCCGCACAATTTCCGACCCAACACCTTGTACTCCAGTGACTGACTCTCAACACAAGCTGCTGCCGCCAGGTGTGTTATAACAGAGCTCTGGGGTGGGAGGCTGGGGTCAGGGAGGGTTAGGGCGGACAACACAGCTCCTACCTGCCCAGGGCCAGGTGCGGCCACGTGTGTGTGTGAGTGTGTGAGTGGGGCACCTGAGCTGGGTGTGGCCTGGAAACCTGCATGTTACGGAGGCCATGGTTTTGGAAACTCTCAGGAGTCCAGCTGCGTCTGTTCCAAGATGGGTCAGGGTTGCTGCAGAGAGGGCAGTGACTGGTCCACAGCTGGTGTGGCTGTGCCATCCTCCTTCCTGTGCCATCCTCATTCTAGCCTGGACAGAGGCCTTCCAGGCAAGATGAAAGATGGGGTGTGGACAGGAGGGCATGGAGGATTCAGGGCTCATGGTGTCCCTGGAGGCTCTGGTGGGCACCGTAGGGCTGGACTGCTGCAGGGCAATGGGGTCCCCATCTTCCCAGCACAGGCATCTGATCTGGTCATCTGTTTCTGTGGCACGTGTGTGTGTGCACATGAGCACACATCTCTGTGTATGCAGGTCAGTGTGTGTGCTTGCCAGAGCTCCCCACTGGGCAGTTTCTACACTGGGTTCTCAGTCATCCCGGGAGGTGAGGCATGAGCACTGAACTGGGAGTCCTGTCTGAGCCACTGACTTGGCCTGCTGTTGTGAAGCTGTCCTGTCCCATCGCTGGACATTAGGCCACTCGTGTACAATGATCCCTGAGGTCTGTATCCTACCCTGGGGAGATCAAAAGGGGCCGAGTGTGACCCTGGGGTCTGGGGGCCCAGCCTGGTGGGTGACTCCAGGTAGACCTGGCTTCTGGGACTGTAGTGGGGGATGGTGGCTGCGGCAGGGGAGGTTCACTCACCGGGAGGCTGGAAGAGGTGGCTTGGTAGGGAGAGAGAAGGGCAGCCAGACAGAGGGCGCGTGGGAGCAGCAGCCTGGTGGCAGGTGTGTGGGTCTCCGCACTCTGTCTTGAGGAGCAGGAGAGGTTTGGGTGGGCGGCTGAGGAGAGTGTGGGCACAGAGCTTGGGAAGAGCCCTAGGCTGGGGCGTAGTGACTGCTGGGCAGCCCCAGACTGGCACAGGTGGATGGGGTGCCTAGGCAGGGGGTGGTGAGTTAGGGGCAGCTGTCTGGGTGGCTGGGGGGAGCAGGGATAAGTGTGGACTTCTTAGTGGCCGCCGCTCTCTGCCCCAGGAGGTAGAGTCCTGGAGGCTGGGCTGGACTGAGAGACGCCCCCTCATCCTTTCCAGGGTGAGGTAGGAGGGCTCCACCCCCTCCTGATATCACTAGGCCTGGGGCAGCATCCTGATGGGGGAGGGGCAGGTGACCCTGGCCCTGGACTGCAGGAACAGCCCCTCCTCCACTAGTGAAGTTCCCACTTCCTGCGGAAGGAACTATGTTAGAACTTGTGTGTGTGGGGGGTGGGGGTTGGGTGTGGGTGATGGGGAGCCTGGGTGGGGACCACTAAGTCGCCTCCCCTGTCTGCCTGC